>NC_051401.1:6101698-6119198 GCF_015228065.2 Penaeus monodon
AGTAGAGTGAGGATGGTAACAGGTTGATGAATAGTGACGTAATGAAGATGAAGCTATGACAGTGAAATAAAGAGTGTGATATGATAATGAATGTCTTTGTGAATTAAGAAAGAGTATGTCATGTATTGATAGTGATTGTTGATTGTGAATGTAGTTGAAGGAATAAACTTGGACTGTGACTGAAGATAGTAATATTAGCATTATCTTTGTTTATGATTATTATTGTTCTGTGATCATTATTACTGTTACTTTTATTAGTGATATTGGTTTTTTTAACTAATTATTGAATGTTGTTGACAGAAGTAACGATAATGATAAAAGATATTTTTATTTTACTAATTGATAATTCTCCCTTAAAAAATAAGTAACTTTAATTCATTTTAGTTTATCCTTAAAAAAAAAAAAAAGTTATTTCAATTTCATTTTAGTTACTCCTTTAAAAAAAAGTAATTCCTTTTTCATTCTTAATTTCTTCACTGTAATTTCATTTTTTTTTCGGGGGAGGGGAGGGGGGTGATGAGACCTATCAATTCCATCATTAAAATCTAAATTCCAATTAACTGAACACGCTAACCCGAAGAACCAACACCTAACATTGTACAGACCACATGATTGCCATTAATAAGAGGTAATTAGATCTCGAAAAGGCCTATATAATTACGCGGGGAATAATGGAGCCGGCATTAATATCCGTAATGGAACTTGCTGTCAAACAGTTACTGTGGCTCATTACGGGTTTCAAAAGAGAGAGAGAGAGAGAGGTAGGGGGTGGGAGGGGAGGGGGAGGAGGAGGGAGTGAGTGTGTTAGTGTGTTAGTGGGTGTGTTAGTGAAGGGGGGTGAGGTAGGGAGTGAGAGGGAGATGGGGAAGAGGGGGAGAGGGAATGAGGGGGGGTGGGGGAGGGGGAGGATGAGGGAAGGGAGAATGAGTGAGGGGGAGATAGGGGAGGGAGGGAGAGTGAGTGAAGGGAGGAGGAGAGTGAGTGGGAAGAAGAGGGGAAGAAAGGAAAGAGAGAGAGAGAGAGAGAGAGATAATGAATGATACGGAGAGAATTGAAGAAGCAGAGAGAGAAGCACCCAAGAAAGACAGACATACAAAGCAGATAAATAAATATAAAAAAAAGAGAGAGAAAGAAAAATAAGATAAAGAGAAAGATTAAGAAGAACACCAATCAAAAATCAAAATTTAGAAGAAAAAAAAAGAAACAAACACACAAGGAATCACACATAAAGAACCAACGCCACAAGCAGTTCCTCCAAGATGTTGCAATTCCAGCCCAATTTTCCCTTTGCAACATCAGACGCTATTGCAACAGCGTGAGAGGCCAAGCGATTCAATTATAATCTCTCTCGCGGTCCATTCCAGTCCTTGCTATAACAGTACGCTCTGAACCCAGTAATGATTGCAACCCAAACGCATTGAAGAAGATATTGCAAAGGGGGAGGATGATTGCACGCTCATTTTATGGGTCAGTGACTGTAGTGTTAGGTTGGAGATAAGCTGATAGATAAACTGATAGATAGATGAGTAGATGGGTAAAGTGATAGATTGATGGTTGGATAGATTGATGGGTAGATAGATAAATTGGTAGATATATAGATAGGTAGATAGATAGATAGATGGATGAACTGATAGATAAGCAGGCAGATAGATAGATAGAGGGGTAAGTAGGTAGGGAGAAAAATAAATGGATGGATAGATAGATGGTTGAATAGATAGATAGATAGTCAGTTTAGGTAGATAGCTGATAGATAGGTAAATAGATAAATAAATATACAGATAGGTAGATAGATATATAAATAAATAGATATGTAGATAGATAGACAAGTAGGTAGACAGACAGGTAGATATACGAATAGAAAGATAGGTAGATAGACAAACAGATAGACAGATAGATAAACAGACATACAGACTGTGAGAGTTAGCTATGGAGGTCATCACGCAAGTATGTGAGAGTCAGACGTATTTTCTATAAAAATAGATAAATAGATAAATAAATAAATAAATAAATAAAAAAAATCAGCGCTGAATTACGAAGACGAAGTCGGTGCCGATAACTTGAGGAGAGGAATGTTCAAATCGTTCGTTTTTTTCCACTTCTTTCTTGTTTGAACTTGGAGTGTGAGGATTTTTTACATTTTCTCTTTCTCCATCTCTCTCTCTCTCCCTCTCTCTCTCTCTCCTCTCCCCTCTCTCTCTCTCCCCCCTCTCTCTCTCTCTCTCTCTTTCTCCATCTCTCTCTCTCTCTCTCTTCCTCTCCTCTCGTCTCTCTCTCTCTCTCTCTCTCTCTCTCTCCTCTCCTCTCTCCTCTCTCTCTCTGCTCCTCACTCTTTCTCTCACTCTTCTGTCTCTCTCTCTCTCATCTCTCTTTCACTCTCTTCTCTCTCATTTCTCCTCCTCCATCTCATCTCTCTCTCTCTCTCTCTCTCTCTCTCTCTCTCTCTCTCTCTCTCTCTCTCTCTCTCTCTCTTCTCTCTCTCTCTCTCTCTCTCTCTCTCTCTCTCCTCTCTCTCTTTCTCATTCTTTCTCTCTTTCATTCTCTCTTCTTCTCTCATTCTCTCTCTCTCTCTCTCTCTCTCTCTCCTCTCTTCTCTCTCTCTCTTATATATATATATATATATATATATATATATTATATTATATTATATATATATATTATATATATTATATATATGTATTTATGTATGTATGTATGTATATATATACATATATATATACCATACACCACCACACACAACAACACCACACACACACACACACACACACAAAATATATATATATATATATATATATATATATATATATATATATATATATATATATATATATATATATATATATAGGTAGTATGACAGACTGATAGATAGACTGACAGATACACACACACATATACATACTTGCATAGACAGACAGACAGACGGAATAAACAGACAGACATTTTCACCCGCTGTTAATATCCATCAATTCAAATCCTATTATCATATACTCTAAAAAGTCTTTGATCCTACTTGCACTCAGACCACTCCCTAGCACGCAGGCCCCACGAGGGCGCTATGGCACTG
This sequence comes from Penaeus monodon, assembly GCF_015228065.2. NCBI lineage: Eukaryota > Metazoa > Arthropoda > Malacostraca > Decapoda > Penaeidae > Penaeus > Penaeus monodon. The sequence goes on from NC_051401.1 coordinate 6,104,760, forward strand.
TGGCACTGTTGCGCTGTTCATTGCAGGGAGAGAGGCATTACGGGATTGGCATTAGAGGGAGAGAGAGGGAGAGAGAGGTAGGAGAGAGGAGAGAGAGAGGGGAGAGGGAATGGGTGGGGAGAGAGGGAGGAGGGAGGGGAGTGAGGGAGGGTGAGGGTGGGAGAAGGAGGAAGAGAATGAGAGAGAAAGAGAGAGAGAGAGGGGGGAGAGAAAAAGAGAGAGAAAGGGGAGAGAGAGAGAGGGGGGGGAGAGAAAGAGAGAGAGGGAGAGAGAGAGAGAGAAGAGAGAGAGAGAGAGAGAGAGAGAGAGAGAGAGAGAGAGAGAGAGAGAGGGAGAAAAAGAGAAAGAGAAAACAAGAATCAGGCAGACAGACAGACAGAGAAGTGAACAAAGGACCAAAAGTAAAGGATACATACCAAGAAACCGACAGACAAAAAAAAATAATGACAGATAGAAAGAGGAAGAGAGAACGAAAGAGAAATTCAACCAGATTAATCATGAGTCTTATCACCTGACATAAATATTAATAGTAGCAACGGCACCACTCCCTTTCATGACCTTATAGGAATACGTTTTTGTACATGGAGACGCGCATACATACACGAACATTAAATCATACATATATTTATACGCACATATGTAGGTATAGATAAATAAATGTCCCTGTGTGTGTTTGTGCGAGTGGAGGCAGCATTGTATGCGTGTTTATAAGCGTAAATGGATTTAGTAAAGTGCGTATAAATGTATGCGATGAAATATATACGAGCGTGTGTGGCCAGAGATAAGAAAATATACACATAATTCAGAAATGGTAGAGTATCCCCCTTTCAAGTACGAACTCCCGTTTTCTGTGGAGGCCTGATATTTTTACCTGTGAAATTTTGATAAATGTCACGTCTTTTCTCTTCCTTCGTATTCGTTCGCTTCGCCTTAAATAATTTATGGGTAACTGCACTATTTTTCGGGGCCGGGATGGGATGTAAGATGCATTGTCTTTCGTGAGGAGCTGTGTCTGTTGGAATGCGGGGTCGTGTGCGTGTGTGTGTGTGTTTGTGTGTGCGTGTGTTTGTGTGTATGTGTTTGCGTTTGTGTGTGTGTTTGCGTGTGTTTGTGTTTGTGTGTGTGTGTTTGTGTGTGTTTGTGTGTGTGTGTCGATGGGTGAGTATGTGTTTGTCTATGTCTATATGTACACGCACATACGTGTATGTGCATGTGTATGTACATACGTACGTGTATGTTTTTATGTTTGTCTGTATATGCGTGTGTCTGTATGTGTGTGTGCGTTTGCGTGAGTGTGTCACTGTGTCTGCATATTTGTGTACATCTCTCTTACCGCCTGCAAACAAACAGACACAGAGGGACAAGGGTGCATGCATCTCCATTTAGCGGGCGATCCCCCAAGTTACAAGGCACCTGGTGAGAATAACTTGGCAAACTCCATCACTAACTCGGGCCAAGTTACCTGGACACACCGCGGGCCCGAGGAAGGATGGAAACTCTCCGTTAATCGCTCTTGCCTAATTACTCTACTTATAATTGCTTTACGATAATTCCACTTACTTAAAATGGAAGGCGATTTCACACGCGTCTGGTTGGAAAGTGTGTGTGAGGTTTGAGTCAGAGTTGGGTGGGATGGGAGAGAAAAAATATATTTAGAGAGATTAGATTTTATCCAAAGAGAGAGAGAGGGTGAGATTTTTTTTTTTTTTTTTTGAGAGAGAGAGAGTAGGAAGGGAGAGGGAGAGGGATAGGTAGAGAGGGGAGAAAGGAATGAGAGGGAAAGAGGGGGGACGGAGGGAAGGAAGGAGAGACAGATAGAAATGGAGAGAGAGAGAGAGAGAGAGAAAGAGTAGGGAGGGAGAGGGAGAGGGAAGGTAGAGAGGGAGAGAAAGGATGAGAGGGAAAGAGGGGGAAGGAGAGAGAGACAGAAATGGAGAGAGAGAGAGAGAGAGAGTAAGAGAAGAAGAAGCACATTTTGTCAGGAAAGATAGATTAAGAAACGAAAATCTATCGAGAAAGAGAGAAAAAAAAATCGGAGAAGAAAGAGACAAAATGTTATCAAAACGGAGGGAGAAGTTTTTGTCACGAGAGAGAAAAAAAATATCTTAAGAAAGAGTGAGAGGTGAGAGAAAGAAGAAATACGAAAGGAAGAAGGAGGAGGTTGAAAGGAAGAGAGAGGAAAAAAGATATAGTTGGAGAGTAGGAGAGAGAAAGAAGAAGTAAAGGAAAGAGATAGACCGAATGAGAGAAAAAAGTTAGTGAGTAAGAGAGGAAGATAGACACGTTAAAAATGAAGAGGGTGAAGAGAGAGAGAGAGAGAGAGAGAGAGAGAGAATTACATAATGAGAAGAAAACAGACACAACACACACTACACAGTATATATATATATATATATAATATATATATATATATATATATATATTATATATTTTATAATATATATATATTATATACATTATATAATGTATGTATAATATATGTATATATATTATATATATATATATATATATATTATATTATAATATTTTATATATATATCTATATAATATATATATATATCTATATATATATATATATATATATATATATATATATATATATATAATATATATATATATTTTTTATATATCCGATGAAAAACCTCCTCAGCTAAGAGTGAAGAGAGTAAGAAAAATCCTTAAGCTGTGTTGATGAGACGTGGCAGGACGTGAGCCATTAAGTTATTAGGATTATTAATCGCTCGTCGAGGTCATACACTGAGGCCAGGGAGGGTCATGAGGAGGTTCTGGCTCTTCTGTCTCCTCTTGTTCCTCTCTCTATTTTTTTTGTTTTTTTCTCTTTGTTTTCTCTCTTTTTTGTGTTTTCGTTTGTTTGTTTGTTTGGTTTTTGTTTTTGTTTGTCTGTCCTTCTCTCTCTTTTTCTCTATTTCTTTTTCTGTCTCTCTCTCTTTCTTTCACTATTTCTTTCACCCTCATTCCCTTCCTCAATCTCTCTCTCTCTCTCTCTCTCTCTCTCTCTCTCTCTCTCTCTCTCTCTCTCTCTCTCTCTCTCTCTCTCTCTCTCTCTCTCTCTCTCTCTCTCTCTCTCTCTCTCTCTCTCTGTCTTCCCTTTCTGAACCCACCTTTCTCCCTCCCTCCTTATCCCACCCCCCTCCCTCTGTACTCTCTAGTGAACCTATGAAAAGGTAAATACATAAGACCGAGTTGTGTGTGTGTGTGTGTGTGTGTGTGTGTGTGTGTGTGTGTGTGTGTGTGTTTCATCTCCTCGGAAATTTAATTTTTCATTTATTTTCCTCCTTTTCTGACTGATAATGAAATTCACTTCACTTTGATCTTCATCTCCTCTCTCTCTCTCTCTCTCTCTATCTCTCTCTCTCTCTCTCTCTCTCTCTCTCTTCTATCTCTCTCATCTATCTATCTGTCTGTCTTCTCTCTTTCTCTCTCCTCCCTCCTCTCTCTCTCCCTCATCCTCTCTCTCTCTCTCTCTCTCTCTCTCTCTCTCCTCTCTCTCGTCTCTTCCTCTCTCTCTCTCTCTCTCTCTCTCCTCTCTCTCTCTCTCTCACTCTCTCTCTCTCTCCCACTCTTACTCTCACTCACTCTCTCTCTCTCTCTCTCTCTCTCTCTCTCTCTCTCTCTCTCTCTCTCTCTCTCTCTCTCTCTCTCTCTCTCTCTCTCTCTCTCTCTCTCTCTCTCTCTCTCTCTTGTATCATTATTACTATCTGACGCCCAAGTAGTCAAGGGTTTGCAATAAGATTTCGTGTAGCTCATTAACTGACTTTTAGAGAAAAATATAGTTGTTTGAAAAATCTAGAGCTTGTACTTCAAAAACATTTTTTTTTTTTCATTCTAATAGCATGGTTCAACTTCTGATAAATATGGTGTTTTTTTAACGCTTTTTTATTGGATATTTTTTTCGCGTTCATCGAGTCTGTTATGTGATTAATTTTAGTCATAACTTTTTTGCAGTAAGCATATTATCTGCTGATCTTATCTTTGATATTTTTATGGCAAATTATATTTCAAATTAATCGTATTGATGAAGTAGAAATTATTATTATTATTATTAAAATTGATGCATATATATCCTTCTGCTGTGTTCTTCTACCTTCTCCATCCTCCACCACCCCCTCCACCACCCCCTCATCCACCCCCTCTCCACCCTCCACCTAACCACTCTACCCTCCACCACCCCCTCATCCACCACTACCCTCCACTTCCATCCTCCACCTCCACCTCCACCTAACCACTCCACCTTCCACCCCACCCTCCATTACCCCCTCATCCACCCCCTCCACCACCCCCTCATCCACCCTCCACCACCCCCTCATCCTCCCTCCACCACCCCCTCCACCACCCCCTCTTCCACCACCTAACCACTCCACCACCTCCTCCTCCACCCCCTCATCCGCCCTCCACCCTCCCCCTCCATCTCCACCCTCCACCACCCCCTCATCCGCCCTCCACCTCCACCTAACCACTCCACCACCTCCACCTAACCACTCCACCACCTCCTCCTCCACCAGGTAATCGCAGTCCTCAACCGACGGAGCGAGGAGGACTCGGATGTCTCAGATGATGAGGACGACCCTGAACGACTCAACCTGTCGAGACTCAAGCTGGCCCTCAAGTACGACCAGAAGCAGGTGAGAGGACGACTTGCGTGGTGGTGGTGGTGGTGTTTTTCGTTTGTGGTGTTGTTGTTGGTGTTTTTTTTTTTTTTTTTTTTAGTTTTTGTTTTGTGGTATGGTAATTATGGTATTGTTATTGTTTTTTTTTTTTTTCGTTTGTTTTTTTTTTTTTTTTTTTTTTAATGTGTTTATATGTCGTTTTATGTTCTTTTGTTTGAGGTCTTTATGCGTCTGATATATATATATATATATATATATATATATATATATATATATATCTATATATATATATATAATATATATATAATATTTTTTTTTTTTTTTTTTCTTTTTTTTCTTTCTTTTTCTTTTCTTTTTCTTTTCTTTTTTTCTTTTTTTTCTTTTCTTTTCTTTCTCTCTTTCTTTATTCTTTCTCTTTGTATTTATCTACTTGGATAATGATTATTAATCTATTCTTTCTTTTCTTCCTCTTCCTCCTCCTCCTCCTCCTCGTCCCTCTCTTCCTCTTCTCCCTTCCTTTTTCCTCCTTCCCTTCCCCCTTTTCCCCTCCCCCCTTCCCTCCTCCTTTCCTCCCCCTTTTCCCCTCTCCTTCTCCTCCTTCCCTCCCCCTTCCCTCTCGTTTTCTCTTCCCCTCCCCCCTTCCCTTCTCCTTCCCCCCTCCCCCTTTTCCCCTCCCTCCTTCCCTCCTCCCTCCCTCCCCCTTTTTCCCTTCCCCTTCCTCCCCAACCCACCTACCCAACCCCCTCTTCCCTCTTCCCTTCCCCTTCCTCCCCAATCCCACCTACCCAACCCCCCTCTTCCTCTTCTTCCCTTCCCCTTCCTCCCCAACCCACCTACCAACCCCCCTCTTCCCTCTTCCCCTTCCCCTTCCTCCCCAACCCACCTACCCAACCCCCCTCTTCCCTCTTCCCCTTCCCGTTCCTCCCCCCAACCCACCTACCCAACCCCCCTCTTCCCTCTTTCCTTTCCCCTTCCTCCCCAACCCACCTACCCAACCCCCCTCTTCCCTCTTCCCTTTCCCCTTCCTCCCCTACCAACCCCCCCTTCCCTCCTCCCTCCCTCCCCCTTTTCCCATCCCCCCCTTCCCTCCTCCTCCCTCCTTCCCTCCCCCTCTTCTCCACCTTTCCCTCTTCTCCTTCCCCTTCCTCCCCAACCCACCTACCCAACCCCCCTCTTCCCCTTCGCCTTCCTCCTTCCCTCCTCCCCCTTCCTCCCCAACCCACCTACCCAACACCCCTCTTCTCCCCCTTCCCTCTTCCCCAACCCCCCCAACCCCCACCCACCCCCGCAGTTCGTGGCACACCCGAACTGCCAGCAACTCCTGACTTCGGTGTGGCATGAGGGCCTCCCGATCTGGCGCCGCCGGAACGCAGTCGTCAAAATCTTGCTGTGCCTCTCCATCATCATTTGCATGCCTGTTATCGCTGTTATCTACCTCATCTTCCCGAGGACGCAGCTCGGGAGGGTCATAAGGTCACCCTTCATGAAATTCATCTATCACAGGTGAGGATGGGGTTGGTTGGAGGAGGAGGAGGAGGAGGGGGAGGAGGAGGAGGAGGAGGAGGAGGAGGAGAAGGAGGAGGAGGAGGTAGAGGTGGTGAGGGTTAGGAGGAAAGAGTTATTTTGTTAGTTTTTTTGTTTTTTTGGGGGGAAGGTTGGATGGCTGTGTGTGTGTGTGTGTGTGTGTGTGTGTGTGTGTGTGTGTTTGCGTGTGTGTTTGTGTGTGTGTGTATGTTTGTTTTTTATTTGTGTGTGTGTGTGTGTGTTTATGTGTGTGTTTTTTTGCGTGTGTCTATGTGTGTTTGTGTGTGTGTCTATGTGTGTTTATTTCTGTTTGTGTGTGTGCTCGCGCGCGCGTGTGTGTGTGTGTGTGTTTGTGCTTGTGTAGCGTGTGTGTCTATGTGTGTTTGTTTGTTTCTATGTGTTTGTGTGTGTGTGTGTGTTTGTTTATGTGAGTGTGTGTGTGTGTGTGTTTCTTTGTTTGTGTGTGAGTATGTGTGGTGTGTGTGTGTGTGTGTGTGTGTGTGTGTGTGTTTGAACATATGTGTGTGTTTAAGAGGCCACATGTGTTTGTCTGTGTTCATGTATACCTGGGTGTGTTTATGCTTCCATGTGCGTGTACTTAAATGTACTTGTGTGTGTGTGATTACGTCTTTGTGTTTTTGTTCGTTTGTGCGTTTATGCGTCTGTATATGCGTGATGAACGTTGGTAAATAGACTAACGAGCAATTAGATTGAAACATGTACACAAATCTTCATATAAACATATAGAAGTATGGAAGTAGTTTTTATATTGTGGGTTTTTCTTCCATACGGAAGTAGGTAAATGTGTAGATAGACAGAATCAAATATCTGAGGATGTGTGTTCGTGTTAAGGAAAAAAAAGGAAGAGAAAAAAATAAATAAATAAATAAATAATAAAGAAAGAAAAAGATAAACAAATAGAAAAAAATGATAAATTGTAAATGAAAAATAGATATAATTAAATAAAAAATAATGGAATTAGGAAGAGAGTAGAGGGTTGTTTTTTTTCTACCAATCAAGAGAGAAAATTGTGCTTTTATTGTTAACCGATAAATGGATTAGGAGGAGGGGGGAGGGAGGGGGAAACAGGGAAGGGCGAGCGAATGAGAAGAGAGAGAGAGAGAGAGAGAGAGAGAGAGAGAGAGAGAGAGAGAGAGAGAGAGAGAGAGAGAAGAGAGAGAGAGAGAGAGAGAGAGAGAGAGAGAGAGAGAGAGAGAGAGAGAGAGAGAGAGAGAGAGAGAGAGAGAGAGAATAAACAGGGAAAACGAGAGATAGGCAGAGAGGGAAGAGAGAGATAAAGAGATAAACGCAGTGGAAGAATAAGAGTGAACAGATTTTTATTACCATTCTCCGAAAGAAAGTTACGAGAGAGAATGACGCTTTTGCTGTAAACCAGTTATTGGAATAGGAGTAAAAAATAAAAGTTGAGTAAAAGTGAGAGAAAGGAAAAACTCAGAGACGGAGAGAGAGAGAGAGAGAGAGAGAGAGAGAGAGAGAGAGAGAGAGAGAAGAGAGAGAGAGAGAGAGAGAGGAAGGGAGGGAGGGAGGGAGGGAGGGAGGGGGAGAGAGAGAGAGAGATAAGAGACCAAATCATAACATGATGATAGTGATATAATGATGATGATGATGATGATGATGATGTTAATAATTATGATAATGATAAAAAAAATAATCAGTGACACTCACCACTAAATACAACGCACTACCTAACCCTTTCATAAAAGAATAAATAAATAGATAATGTTTCTTTTTTTTAATGCACAACACCCTACCATAATTCTCCCTCCACCATTCCATCTTACTATTTTTTCTCTCCTGTTCCCTTCTCCTGCAGCGCCTCCTTCGGGATTTTCCTCCTGCTGCTCGTCCTGGCTTCGACGAGAACCGAAGGGAGCGAGAGACACCGCAGGAACATAAGGGGACCTGCGCCTACGTTCGTGGAATGGCTCATCTTCTTCTGGGTCACTGGCATGGTAAGGTTTGTGAGAGGGGCGTGGAGGAGGAGGAGGAGGGGGGGAGGGGGAGGGGGAGGGGGAGGGGGAGGAAGGGGAGGGGGAGGGGGAGGGGAGGGAGGAGGAAGGGGAGGGGTAGGAGAGGGTGTAGGTGAAGGAGGAGGAGGAGGAAGAGGAGGAGGAGGAGGAGAAGAGGAAAAGGAAGGAGCGATAGGGGAGGAGGAGGTGGGGGGAGGAGGAGGAGGAGGAGGAGGAAAGGGGGCATAGGGATGGAGGAGGAGGAATGGAAAAAGAGGAGGCGGAAGAGGAGGATAGTGGAGGGGGATGGGGGGGGAGGAGAAAGGAGGAGGAGAAGGAGGAAGGAGGAGGAGGAGGGGGGGGGGGAGGAAGAGGAAGGAGGGATAGGGGAGGAGGAGCGGATGGGGAGGAGGAAGAAAGGAGGAGGAGGGGATTGGGAGGAGGAAGGAGAAGGAGGGGGAGGGGTAGGAGAGGGGAAGAGCAGGAGGAAAGAGATGGGAGGAGGAGGAGAAGGAATGGGGTAGGGGGAGGAGGATTAAGAGGGAGGGGGGGGAGGAGAAAGAGGAGGGAGAGCAGAAGGGGGGGGAGAATGGAAGAATAGAGGAAAGAGATAGGGAGAAAAAGGAAGTAGAAGAAGAGAAAGAGGGAGAGAGAATTAAATAAATAATATTAATCTATGATTATGCAATATATGTGGTAGTGTGTGGTGTGTAATGTATGTGGTGAATAATATATGATATATGATAAATAATATATAATATATATAATATATATATAATATATATATATATATATATATATATATATAATATATTATAAATTCATAGATATTTATGTATATGTGTGTGTGTGTGTGTGTGTGTGTGTACATATATATGTATCCATTTCCTTTATACACTATGCATACATATATAACATGTAGATAAACATTCATACATATATAATCTTCCTGTATAATCGGCGTCATGAGATGATAACGGGTTTTCAAAATTCATAGTAAACAAACCCCACATGTCCAAAGTATGTTTCCTCTGCGATATAATCTACTTCTTCCAGGTAGAAATCAACAGAAAGGAATCTCCACAGGCTTCACTGATCACGTAGACAGTTAGGGTTCCGAGAAAAGGCAGTGGGCGAAAGTCTTATAATGTTCCCGACTGATGCAAAGGCGTAATGAGATCACAGTGGGGTTGTCTGAAGAGCTTCTGTTCTGAGTCTTTGTATGAGATATGTCAATTTTGGAAATAAAGAGAGAGAGAGAGAGAGAGAGAGAGAGAGAGAGAGAGAGAGAGAGAGAGAGAGAAAGAGAAAATGTGATATATATTTTTTTTAGTCTGATATATAATCTTGTTGGTCTATCTATTATGTTTTTAATAGAAATGACATAAACAAAATTATGACTTTAATGCAGTGATTATTTGATGACTTATAAGCATTGGTAAAATAAGTCAATGAAAAGAGTCCAAGGAAAAAAAAAAAGTTATAAGCGGTCATATTACGTAATTATCGGTGGGAGTTGCAGGCAAGAAATAACTTTTTCGACATATGACTCTTTACGGAGCATATTTGTGCATGTTTGTGTGTACTGTATCATTAGATAGAGAGAGAAAGATATTGATAAATGTGTGTGTGTGTGTGTGTGTGTGTGTGTGTGTGTGTGTGTGTGTGTGTGTGTGTGTGTGTGTGTGTGTGTGTGTGTGTGTGTTTGCGTATTTGGGTGTGTGCATACGTATTTACATATGCATATTTATAGTTAGATAGGAGGGTCCCCATAATGAGTAACAACCTATAGAAATTTCTAACGATAGAAACAGATATAGCCATGAATATAGATTAGTACTTTTGTGTCACGGACAAAGGAGCGTTTGGCAAAAGCAGGGAGGTTGATTGTTCCATTAGTCTGTCTAATTAATCGGGGGACTTTGCTATTGTCTTTGTTTACAGCACTTAGGGATATACATCTGGCGACTCTCTCTCTCTCTCTCATGTATATATATAGGATATGCTATGTTTTAGTCATATTTTTTTAGATATAGACACGTACTTGTCTGGTAGTTTATATAGATTTTCGTTATCTATCACATTCATTGTGAAATTGGAATGATGATGTGAACGTGATGAATATGAGGTCAGTAAATTTACGAATGATAAGAAAGAAGATTAAGAAAATAGTAAAATGAGAGATTAAAAAAAGGAAAATGTATTGCATAGTTAGTTAGTCAATGATGATGATGAGGAGGATAATAAAATAATAATAATGTTAACAAAGATTACGATGATCATAATGGCGATGATGAAGATAATAATAAAAAAAATAATGATGGTAATAATAATAACAATAATAATAACAACAAAAATAATAATAACAATACTGATAACAAAGATAATGATAATTACGATAACACCAATAACAATATAAAAAATAATAACACTGAATAAACGAATTAAAAAAAACACGAAACCAAATCGCAAGTTTCCCTTTGACCCCGCAACCTTGCAACTTTCAACAAAAACGTAAAAATATGGGAAACGCTCGAAACGAAATGAAAACGGAAGCTATGAAATCGATTATACACTCTTTTGAAGGTTTAATATAAGTAGGAGGTTAGGATGAAAGAACGATTCCCGAGAAGCTCTTGTTATGAAAAAAAAAAAGACATAGAGAAAAAAAATGATAGAAAATTAAGTTTTAAAAAGTATAGATTTCCTATGGAGTGTACGGAGTGAGAGGGGATAAGGTGAAGGAAAGAGGAGGAGGGGGGGTGAAAAAAAGGAGGAGGAAGAGGAGGAGGAGGAAGAGCAGGAGGAGGAAGAGGGGGAGGAGGAGGAAGAAGAAGAGGAGAAAGAGGAGGAGGAGAAGAAAATAAAGAAAGAGGAGAAGGAAAGAAAAGAGAGAGGAAAAAGGATGGGATAGGAATAGGCAGAAGACAAAGAGGTGTGTAAAGGAAAGTAGGAGGAGGAAGGAGAAAAGGGAAGAGGAGTAGGAAGAGAGGGAGAAAAAGAAGAATGAGGCGAAGAAAGAGAAGTATAAATTAGATATGGGGAGAAGGAAGAGAATGAGGAGGAGGGGGAGTACAAAGGAGAGGAGAAGGTGGATGAAAGAATGATGGGGGAAGAGGAATAGAAAAAAGAAGAAACAAGAAGAAAAGAGAGGAGAGAAGGAGATGAAGAGGAGAGGAAAAGATGAGAGAGAAAAAGTAAGGTAGAGAAAAGAAAGGAGAAGAGGGAGAACGAGGAGGGGAAGAAGAAGAACGACGCACATACAAAGAAACAGAAGAAAGGTAGAGATCAGAATCTGACACTTAAAAGAAAATTACAGAAAATAGTGAGAAACAGCCAAGAGGAATATATTTAACGTATATACAAATGCAAAGACATATCTGATCCGCGCCATTTTATTTCAGTCGTGTTTATCATTACGCTCCCCCTCCTGTTCACTTTATATTTAGGATCACTTTAAATACTACCTCGTGTTTACAGTGAAATTCAAACCCTTTTGATTATCGCTGGTGTTATTATCGTTGTTTTCATTCCGTTGTTCTTTATTTGTAACGTTATCGTTGTTTTCATTCCGTTGTTTCTTTATTTATAACCAATCAATAACGAAGCTTTTTTTTAGTCACGGATCTTTTGTTGTGCCTCGAAATATGACGTCAGTAAAGTCTCCGCCCCCACGTTGATGACGTCACAATAACTTCTCGATGTCGTGTATTCTTTAATGACGTCATTCTAGTGGATCGATGACGTAACTCTAATGCCTCTTTTACGTCAATCTAACACCTCAAAAACGTCACTCTAACCTCAAAGACATCACTCTAACACCTCAACCACATCACCTCTAACACCTCGAAGACATCACTCTTAACACCTCCAGTCTCTCAATCACACTACCCTGACATCACCCTCACACCACCCTAGTGCCTCATCCGCACACTCTAACAACAGCAATAAAGATCATTAACCTATATTCTCAACATCCTTTTCCCCCAATTCCCAGGTGTGGGCAGAATGCAAACAGCTGTGGGAGGAAGGACTAACAGCCTATATACGCCAGTGGTGGAACTGGTTAGACTTTATCATGCTGTCGTTATATCTGTGTACGTTCAGTCTCAGAGCTGTCGCCTTCGTGCAGATCACTACTAACAAGTATGGGCCAAGGTGAGTAGGGTGAGAAAGGTGAGAAGAGTGAGTAGGGTGAGAAGAGTGAGAGGGTAAGAAGAGTGAGAAGAGTGAGTAGGGTGAGAAGAGTGAGAAGGGTGAGAAGAGTGAGTAGGGTGAGTAGGGTGGGTGGTGGTGGGAGGGGAGGGGGATATAGTGAATGAATAAGCAGTTTTGTGGTGTGTGTGTGTGTTTTGTTGTTGTTTTTGTTGTTGTTTATTTACATGTTGTTTTTGTTTTTGTTTTGTTTTTTGGTTGTTGTTTTTAGTAAATGAGTAAACAGTTTTGTGGTATGTGTGTTTGTTTGTTTGTTTGTTTTTGTAGTTAATAAATAAACAGCACTGTGGTATATATGTGTGTGTTTTGTTGTTGCTTTGTTTTTGTTATGTTTTGTTTTTGTTTGTAGTAAATAAATAAATAGCTCTGTGGTATGTGCGTGTATTTTGTTGTTGTTGTTTTTGTTATTGTATAGTTAACTTTTTTTTTGTTTGTTTGCTGTTTTGTTTGTTTTGTTTACTTGTTTGTTTGTTTTTTGCATTTTTTCTTCTTTTTCTTCTTTTTCTTGTTCTTATTTTCTTATTTTCTGTCTTGTTCTTCAGCGTCTTCTTTTTAGTGTTTTTTTCTTTTTCTTTTTTTTTCTTTTCCCTTTTCTTGATGTTGTTATTATTAGTAGTTTCATTATTATTGTTTTATTATTACTTTTATTATTATTATTATTATTATTATTATTATTATTATTATTATATTATTATTATTATTATTATTTTGCTGTTTTTTGTTCTGTTGTTGTTATTATCATTATTATTATTTTAATTATTACTATTATTAATATTATTGGTAGTACTAGTACTATTATCATTATTTTTCTTCTTCTTCCTTCTTCTTATACGTAGCATAACTTAATTTCATATATCTAGTACTTTTTTGTCTTTTCGTATCCTAAATGTGACATTTGTACATCTTTGCATAATTAATGTTCGCTATATAACCTTTAAGTATCAAAATTCATTGCTAAGACGACCATATTTTCTCCCATTATCAAATTTGGTAATTTCTTTAATAAAAAATAATATAATAATAATAATAATAATAATAATAATAATGATAATAATAGTAATAATGATAATAATAATAATAACAATAATAATAATAATAATAATGATAATAATATTAATAATAATAAATAATAATAATAGTAAAGAGCCTTAAATTCTTCTGAATATGCGGTAAATATAGATATTTCATTTTCTCAAAGGCAAAGAACGACCTATAACTTCTCAGACCAAAACAACACGAGTTTTTAATCACGACCACATCTTGTCCAATACAAAATATGACCAGATTTATTAGTACGACCTATTTCCCCCGAAGCTAAGGAACGACCACACTTTCTCAAAATGAATACCTAAACAAAGATTAGTCTTTTGTAACGACCACACTTTTCCTAAATTCAAGGTACGACCACACCTTCTCAAAACGACCCCCCCTTAAAAAAAAAGAAAAAAAATATTATAATAATAATAATAATAATAATAACAATAAAAATAATAAAATAATAATAATGATAAATGATAATGATAATAATAATAATAGTAATAATAGTAATAATAATAATAATTTATTATTATTATTATTATTATTATTATTAATCATAATAACAATAATAATAAAGGTCCTTTATTACGACCACACTTTTCCCAAGCTCGAGGTACGATCACACTTTCTCCCGCAAACCAAAACGCCCACAAATCTTAACGACCCTTTTCTCCCCCCTTTCCCCTTTCTCCCCCACCCCCCCAGGGAAGTCCCCCGCTCCCAGTGGCCCACCAACGACCCCACCCTCATAGCTGAAGGGGTTTTCGCCGTCGCCAACGTCTTTTCCTTCGCCAGGATCATCTACTTGTTTCAGACGAATCCTCATCTCGGGCCGCTGCAGATCTCGCTCGGATGCATGATCATAGGTGAGAAGGGAGAGGGATGCTGGGGGGAAAGGGAGGGAGGGAGGGAGGGAGGGAGGAGAGTAAGAGGAAGAAGGAGAGAGAGAGAGAGAGTGAGAGAGAGAGAGAGAGAGAGAGAGAGATGAGGGGGAGAGGGGTAGAGAGAGAAATGGGGGAGAGGGAGAGAGAGAGAGAGGGGGGAAGAGAAAGAGAGAGAGGGAT
>NC_051401.1:6136698-6141698 GCF_015228065.2 Penaeus monodon
CTCCCCCTCACCTCCCCTCCTACCTCTCCTCCTCCCTCTCCCCTCCTCCACTCTTTCCCCCCTCCCCTCCCCTCCCCTCTCCCCCACCCTCCCCTCCCCTTCCTCCCACCTCCCTCCCCTCCCCCTCCTCCCCCCTTCCCCTCCCCCCCCCCCTCCTCCCACTCCTCACCTCCCCTTCCTCCCCCTCCCTCCCCTCCCCCTCCCCCTCCCTCCCTCCCCACCTCCCTCCCCCTCCCTCCCTCCCCTTCCCCCACCTCCCTCCCTCCCCTTCCTCCCACCTCCCTCCCCTCCCTCCCCTCCCCCCACCTCCCCCCTCCCCCACTCTCCCTCCCCTCCCCTCCACCCCTTCCTCCCCTCCTCCCACCTCCTCCCTCCCTTCCTCCCACCTCCCTCCCCTCCCCTCCTCTCTCCCCTCCAGGGCGGTCCTCCCGTGAAAGTAAGCCAAGCCAACAAATACGCAGAAGTGATGCGACGTCTTGTCTCTCGCTACATCCATCAGACCAAAGAAACAGCATCGCCAGGACGGAGTCAACGAGGACGACCTGTTGGAGATCAAGCAGGACATCTCGAGTCTGAGGTTGGCATTTCGATTCTCAGGTCGGCATCTCGAGTCTCAGGTTGGCATTTCGAGTCTGAAGTTGGCATTTCGAGTCTGAGGTTGGCATCTTGAGTCTCAGGTTGGCATTTCGAGTCTCAGGTTGGCATTTCGAGTCTCAGGTTGGCATTTCGAGTCTCAGGTTGGCATTTTGAGTCTGAAGTTAGCATTTCGAGTCTGGGGTTGGCATCTCGAGTCTGAGGTTGGCATTTCGAGTCTGGGTTTGGCATTTCGAGTCTCAGGTTGGCATTTCGAGTCTGAGGTTGGCATTTCGAGTCTCAGGTTGGCATTTCGAGTCTCAGGTTGGCATCTTGAGTCTCAGGTTGGCATTTCGAGCCTGGGGTTGGCATCTCGAGTCTCAGGTTGGCATTTCGAGTCTGGGGTTGGCATCTCAAGTCTCAGGTTGGCATTTCGAGTGTGAGGTTGGCGGTGTTTAGTGTGGATGATGATAGGTAGATAGGCAAATGGAAATAGGGAGGTAGATAGATAGGTAGATGAATTGACTGATAGGTGGATTGATAGATAGATAGGTGAAAGATAGATGAATAGATAGATGGATATAGAGATAGATGGATAGAGAGATAGGTAAGGTAGATAAGGAAATGGATAGATGGATAGGTAGGTGGGTAGGTAGATTTATGAGTGGATAGATAGATAGACAGGGAGATAGGTAGGTGGGTGGATGAATGGATAAATAGATGGGTGGATGGATAGATAGATAGATGGATAGACAGGGAGATAGATAGGTAGATAGATGGGTGGATGGATGGATGTGATGGATTCAGATATGGAGATAGATACATATCGAGTCTAGATAGATAGGTAGGTATATAGGTGGATAGATGGAATGGATAGGTAGATTAACAGCTAGATAAGTAAGTAAGTAGATGGATAGATAGATATGTAGGTAGCTAGATAAGTAGACAAATGAACAGATAGATATATAGATGGATAGATAGAGATGGAGAGATAAATACATATTAAGGCTGAGCTAGATAGATGGATAGATAGATTAATGGATGGATAGATAGATAGATAGTTAGATGGATGAATAGGCAGATAGTTGAAATGATTGATAGATGGAGATAGATAGATAGGTAGATGAATTAATTGATAAGTGGATTGATAGATAGATAGATGAAAGATAGATGAATAGATAGATGGATATAGAGATTGATAGATAGAGGAAGATAGATGGATAGAACGATAAGTAGGTATATAGAGAGATAAATAGATAAATAAGTAAATGGATAGGTAGATAGAAAGAGACATAGATAGATGGATAGATATACAGACTATATGCATAAACAGCACAACAGTCAACTGTATGCTTGATATTTGTTGGAAAATCTTAAATACGTATCATCGCTATATATCATATTATATTTTATTAAAAATAGACAGATGGATGGAGACAGATATACAGATAAGTAGATCGGTGAATAGATAGAGAGATAGATATATCATACTATATATTATGATATGCATCACATTATATATTATCATATACTATATTATTGTATATCATATTATATATTATATCATATATCATATCATATGTCATATCATGTATTATATCATATAACATCATATTATATATCATATCATGCATATCATATATTATATATCATGCATCATATTATATATAACATCATGTATTATATCACATATCATATATCATGCGTCATATCACGTCATATCATGTATTATATCATATATCATATATTTCTACCCTATATAGAAAGGGAATCACTCAGCATTTCCTCCCACGCCACAGGTACGAACTTCGAGAAGACAGAAAACGGGAAACTGCTCGAGCTTACGGCCAAATGGACTCGATCAAAAAAGATATCTTACGCCTCCTCAAGCAGAGTGGGCGTGGGTCATCCAGTGGGCGTGGCTCGGGAGGGAACAGCGGGCGGAGCGAGGCGGAGGGCGGGGCTGTAGGCGGGACCTCCACGAACCCTATCGTTGTGACCACGCCCCCCTCTGCTACGTGCCTTGCCTGTGCCCAGCAGACTGCTAACACTTCCGGTGGGTGACGAGTTTATGGGAAATATTTTTAGTGTTTGATATGCTGCTGTTTATGTAAATAAATAGATTATAAAATAAATAAATTAATTGATATATTATTATAGTTAAAAATGATAATTATTATTATTATTATTAATTATATTGTTATTGCAATTATTAAATAAATTCATTAATAAAGAAGGTATGATTGAATCCTGTATTTATTATTGTTCTTTTCCCTTTTCTCACCTCTTTTCATCTTCCCTCTTCCTCGCCTCTTATCTCTTTCTCACCCTTCTCACCTTCCTCTCCTTCCCTCCGTCTTCTCTTCTTCCTCTCCTTCCCCATCTCCCCCTAACTCCTTTTCACCCCTTCTCCCCTCACACTCTTTCCCACTCTCTCCTTACCCCTGTCTCCCCCCTCTCACTCTCTCTCCCTCTCCCCTTCCTCTCCTCCATCTCCTCCTTCTCCTCTCCCTCTCCTCCCTCTCTTCCCCATTTCCTCCCTCTCCTTCCCCTCCCCCCCTTACCTTACCTTACCTCCTCCCTACCTCCTTTTCTGCCCTACTCCTCCCTCACCCTTTCCCTCCCTTCCCTACCTCTCCCTTACCCCTCTCCTTCCCCACCCCTCCCTCATCCCTCCCCACTCCCGTTCCTAAACCCAATCCCCTCACCCTACCCCACCCTCTCTCTCACTCCCCACTCCTTCCCACACCCCCCCACCTCCCTACCCTCACCTCCTTCCCCTTCCTTCAACCCTACCTTTCCCCCTTACCCCTCACCCTTACCCCCCTTCCTTCAACCCCCCCCACTCCCCCGCCCCCCCTTACAGCCACCCCAGCGATCGGCCTAGGCGCCCAGGGGATCCTCCAGCAACACTCCGTCGACCTGGGGATGCTGGGGAGGGAGCCGACCGCGGCCGCCGTGGATATCACAGTCACCCCTGCGTCGTCGCTGCCTTGTAATCTCACGTATTCCCAGGGTGAGTTGGGGATAGTTTCGTTTTCCTTATTCTTATTTTCTTTCCTTTTTCTTATTCTTTTTCATTTTTCTTATTCTTATTCTTTTTAATTTTCCTTATTCTTATTCTTTTTCATTCTACTTATTCTTATTCTTTTTCATTTTTCTTATTCTTATTCTTTTTCATTTTTCTTTTTCTTGTTGTTTCTTCATCTTCTTACCTTTCTTTCTTCTTCTTCTTCTTATCTTTCTTTCTTATTATTATTATCTTTCTTGTTTATTCTTCTTCTTTTTCATTATTACATATTATTATCTTTCTTCTTCTTCTTCTTCTTTTCTCTCTTCTTATCTTTCTTTCATTTTTAGCTTCTTCATCTTCTTTTCTTTCTTCTTCTTTTTTTTCTTTTCTTCTTCTTTCTTTTTTCTTCTTATTTCTTTCATCTTTTTCTTCTTCTTCTTTTTTTCTTTATTTTTCTTCTTCTTCTTATCTTTCTTATTATTATTTATCTTTTTTTCATTATTACTTATTATCTTTTTATTTTCTTCTTTTTTTTTCTTCTATTTTTATCTCATCTTTTTCTTCTATTATATTATTTTACCTCTTTCTCTTCTTATTTTTTATTTTTACTTATTATTCATTTTTTTCTTTCCATTTTTATCTTTCTTATTATTTCTTTTCTTCTATTTTCTTATTATTTTATTATTATTTATTATTTTTATTATTATTTTATTATTATTATATTTTTTTATCTATTATTTTATTTTATTATTTTATTGCTATTATCTTTTTTGTTATCATTATTATTATCCTTTCTTCTTTTTTATTTTTCTTCTTCTTTTTTACTTTTTTTTCTTATTAGTTCTTTTTTTTCTTCTATTTCTGATATTCTTTTCCTCTTTCTTCTCTTCTTCCTCTCTCTTCATCCTATCTTTATTCTTTCTTACTTACTTTCTTTTTTATTTTTTGATTATTTTTATCTTTCTTCATCTATATATTTTTTTTTCTTTCTTTCTTTTTTCTTTCTTTTTCTTTTTTTTCTTTTTTTTCTTTCCTTCTCTTGCTTTTTATTATTCTTTCTTCTTATCTCTCTTTCTATTCTTATTTTTCATATTCTTATTGCTCTTATTCTTATTCTTGTTCTTATTATTCTTATTCTTATTTTATTCTTCTTATTCTTATTCTTTCTTATATTTTATTATCATTTTATTATTATTTTATTATTTATTTTATTTTATTATCATTATTGTCTATCATTCTTATTCTTATTCTTTCTTATTCTTATTTTTTCTTATTCTTATTATTCTTATTCTTATTCTTATTTGTTTTATTATTATATATTATTTATATTAGATCTTGTTTTATCATTATCTTATTCTTAATTCTTGTCTTATTATTCTTTTCTATTATTCATTTCTTATTCTTATTCTTGTTC
>NC_051401.1:6146698-6149198 GCF_015228065.2 Penaeus monodon
GAAATACTGAATGGTATTATATGACTGTATTGTATTTATATCATACAAGTGATATCTAACATTCCTTCGCTGTTGAATTGGGGTTTGTATATCATTAACATCTCAAGTATTTATCTGTGGAGACATTTTATCTAGTGTTTTTTGTCTTTTCTTTTCTTTAAAAGCTTCTCTCGACAGATACAAAACATCGCATCATACAGGACTATTGTATTGAGGGATACAAGCTCAAAATAATTATGATCTCTGCACAGTTTTTGTTTTTGTTTTTCCCGCGTTATACATTTTCTTTTTTTTTTTTCCGTTTGGAGATTGTCAAGAAAAAAAAGAAATTAAAGCTGTTGATTTTTTGTTACCATTATTTGGTCACATTTCAACAGCAGGAGAAACCTTCGTTCTGCAGTTCCTTGCTTCTACACATAAGCATTTTATTTCAATCATATCTAAACTTTTCTTTCGTATGATTACCTGTCTGATTGCCACAACTAGTAATCTGCTATGGTTTCGTGGCGTCGGAGAACAAGTAAGTTTATATTTTATGTTATTTTGCCAAGTTTAGAGGTATAGGGTGTTACTTTCAGCGCCGGGACACATTGGTGTAACTCATCCTGTTGGTCTCTCCTGCAGGGAATCTGACGGGGTGCTTGCTGGCGCCGCAGGAGATGGACTACTTGAGGAAGGAGATTGTGAGCAGTCTGAGGAGCGAGTTGCGGGAGATGCTGAGGGACGCCCTCACTCGCGCCCTCACGCCCACCACTACGGTAGCGCAGCAGTACTATTCTCCTACACCCACGCCCAACCCTACGCCTCAGTTCGTCACTACACCCACATCGCAGATGGTCGCCCCGCCCTTCCCGTCGGCGCCCTCGCCCCAGCAGCAGCAGCAGAGGCGCCCGTCGACGCCCCAGCCCCAGGCCATCCCGCCCAGCTCGAGTTCGACGTTCCCGCCGGCTATCCCTTCCACCTCCCAGAATCCCGTCATGTCCCCGCAGTCGCCCACGTCACAGCTGCCCCTCTACACCCATATCCGGGTCTCGGGGTCCCTGAGCGACCCCATGGGCCAGAGGCAGGACCCTAAGGCGTTGTCGTCCTCGAGCGCAAGTCCTTCGCCGAGGTCCAGCCCGGGGCCGCCCCCGCCGTGCCAGAGGTCCAACTCCAGCTGCGGACTGACTCAGCGGTCGCAGGGAGGAGCCCAGACCGTCAGTTCATCAGCGAAGACAAGTGCCAACAACCAGGTTCTTCTCCGCCCACCCAATGACTCCGACCGCGTACATACACACATGTACACACAGCTGTGAGACATGCGCACACGAGCGCGGGCATAGGTACACACAATATTCCTGTTCCAGGTGCTTTCGGGCGTTTCGAGATGACAGGCGGCGCTTGAGCCTGTGTTGGCGGGGACGTCAGGCAACCAATCAAAGAAAACGTAGACACAGGATGACTTCCTCAAGTACGGTTACGTCGGAGAAGTCAAACCCCCGATTAAAAAATAGGCTTTAATCCTTAAGTGCCAGAGTGTAATCGCACACTTACAGGCTGTGGAAGGCCGCACTGGGTTGGACTCCCGCAGGTCTCACAACTACAGCCATCGAGATTGACCTGTGTGTCAGTGTGGGTGCCAGAGCCTAGGCCGAGGCACTGAGGATGCGATGGGTGAGGAGAGGGAGGTGAATCGCGGTGCAGGAGTGGGTGCGAAACCACTGTCGTCACCCACTGACTTTGGGATGATCTCGAGATGATACGGCGTAGTCTCTAGCACTCGTACTTTGGCTTATAATTAATATAAAAAAAAATTATAGTAAACAAAAAAAGTTGGTTGCAGTTGTTTGGTAAGTTTCTTCTCTTTTTTACTGAACTGACGGCGAATTAAGTCTTCTTAACGAGAACATATTTTCTAATGAAGGTGTTCACGCATCGTTGGTCATCTGATAACCCTCATCTATAGAGAGATTAGATTTTTTCGTGGTTGTACAAGACCCAGTTTCTGCCTCATTCTCGTACAAGACCTGCTAGCGGGTTAGTTCTCATACGAGATCGAGTTCATAACTGACCCTTGTACACGACCAGATACGTATTCTGACTGGCTTTTGTACAAGACCCATCATCTAACTGGCCAGTGGCTATGATCACCTTCCTAGCAAGAGACTACAGCTCGCTACTCCTTTGCATGCAATCTGCTCTTTTGTAGATGGTCTTTATCCACACAGTCGTAAGAGGTTATATACCATGTAGTGTGTACTCTCTTCCTTCGCAGATGGTTATACTTGCCTCGTTTGTATATGGTTGTCTGTACGACGCCGGGGATGTATTCAAAGGAGCGTCTGTCGCCATCGTCGCACCAGCAATATTGTTGACATGTCGGCTGCGACCGCGTGGGTGCAGTCGAAGAATATTTGTTGATAGATGAATAGATTTTAGCATACTGAAGCCTTCAGTTTTACATATACGTTTTATTCGAGAATACAGAATATATACAGATACATATATATAAATGATATAT
>NC_051401.1:6154198-6169198 GCF_015228065.2 Penaeus monodon
GTGACATCGCGTGTATATATATATATATATATATATATATATATATATATATATTATATATATATATATATATACATACATACATATATATATGTATATATATATATATATATATATATATATATATATATATATATATATATATATATGCATGTGTGTGTGTGTGTGTGAGTAAGCAGTACACTCACACATGCGCATCATACGTGTGTATCCTTTCTGTACATGCGTAAGTGTTATAAGGTCCGTACCTTGGCAGTGTATACCTGTGCGCGCGTGCGCTTGCGTACCTGCTGGTAAATGTTTGCGTGTATTTGTGCATTTGCCCGCGTTATGCTCCCATAACGTATCTGTAAATACCCACAGCGTCTAGACCAGACACTCACCACGACAGCTTTGGGAGCGGCGGAGTCATTGTTTAGAGAATCACACGCATATTTTGCACATCCCTCGTACAGCTAACCGGCATCTTCGGGAAGGTGCGCCCCTCTCAATGCATGTTACAAAATACATGTTTGGTACGGTGACATATATTCATGTTTTAATCCACGTGTGAAGGGGAGGGTGGTGGCGCATGGTATGTGAGTGTTGTTTCCTTTTCTTTTCATAAAGCTCAACTTTCAGAATTCTTTTGTTGGTTTATTGGATGATACTTATTGGTTTTATATATAAGCCTTCAGAAGAACAAGCAACAGGTTAAACGGAATAATAATTCGTTATTTGAATCGGGTTATGTTTGTATTCCTGCTTCACCTGTACAATTTCTTTTACTAATAATACTATAATTAATTTTTGTCTTCATTGATATTATTATGCACTTTTTACTTTTTTTCGTTTTTACCATTATCATTATTACCATTATTACTATCGTTTTAATATTAGTAATACTTATTATTACCATTATTAATATTATTATTAATATCATCTTATTGTCATTATTGCATTGCTAGTAATAGTAGTCGTTCTACTACTGCGCTCTTGTTACTAATATTACTACATTTATCATTACTGGCATTATTCTAAACTGTAATCACTACCAAATAATTAATACCATTAATACTACTATTATCACCTTTATGATAATCGATATTGCTATGATTATATCATGAGCGTTATTATAATTTTCATTTTCGCTATTTTTTATCATTACTAACATTATTACTGTTTATTATTATTGTTTTTATCATCGCCTGCGCTCTTGATATTATCATTGATTGTCATCGTCATTATTTTATTACTGTTATATGTTTTTGCTCATCATTAGCACTGTCATTATCATTATTATTATTTGTCTAATTGATATTAATATCATTGCAACTTGTATTGTTCCTATCATTATCATTTTTCTTAATAGCTTACATTTCATTTTGTTAATGTCATTAATATAATTATCATTCTATATATATTTTTTGCATGAATTAGTATTATGGTAAAGAACAACACTATTTTACGCTTCTTACCAACTTTTTTTTTCTTGAATAATGTCATTTATAATGGTAGGGACAGCATTATTCCTATTCGGATGTCTATACAGTTATGTTATACTTAGAATGATATAATAACTCTTGAATATCATGTTATCGTGCACCATTAATAGCCCCTTCACAATACGTGGTAGTATGGACAATCTCAAAGACATTTAACTTTCACCATCATTACTTGAAATGAACAGTGTTGATAGTGAGAAGGAGGTCTGTGTGCCACGCGTTTACTTGTTTTCGACGGTGTTGCCGTGAACTATGAGCAAAGAAACAAATAAACAAAGAAAAAAAATGAAAAAGGTGAACACCTATTTTTTTGCGTTGGCCCATTGGCAGTGTTGCCACATCTCACCCAATATTACCTCCTTTGTCAAGCATAATCGGGTTCTGTTTTTGGGTGGCTCATATGAGAGAGAGAATAAAAGAACATATATATTTCTCTTTGTAACTATGTACGCAGCACTATGGTAGTGCTTGTATATATTTAGCAAGCATCAAACTTTGCCTTATAATATAAACAAAAACAAAATAAAAAAAAATGCATTATAGTTTTTGCTTTTTAGGGGAAACCTGTACCACAAAGCATTTATTTTTTGTTTCATAAGTAATTATGATGCTTTCTTGTGTTTCGTCGTTGTTTTTAATCTTCTGTATTATTTTGAGAGAGAAAAAAACAGCGTTTGTCAATTTAGGTGCATCGTTAGTGTATGTGTTTGTAAGTTATAATTCTTTAATGCGTCACTTTATTGATTTCGGATGCAATAAAACAGAGCTATATCAACTATTTTTTCTTATCATCCTCGCAGAATGCATTGCACACACTTTGCTCTCGTTATGCTTGTCTACAAGATCAAAAGATGTAATAACTGAGAAAATTAAAACAAAAATATATAGTAGGTATGTGGTAAGAACATTAATGACAGTCATTATCGTTACCATTATTTCAGTGCCAAAAAGTTATTGTTTGAGACTAATGGTGATTATAACAAAATGGATAACTATCATATAAAGGATAATAACTATGGCACTAAAATAATAATGATGATGAATGCGTTCAAAAAACAGTAGCAGTGATTTTGGAGAAATATTATTGTTAGATGAATCATTTATAACAATAATTATGATAATAAAGGTGTTAACGGTACTAAATTTGCCATAATGAAAATAGTAACAATAATAATAGCAATGCAATAACAATAATGATGATAATGAAACCATATCATAACAAATTCAATATTACTTATTAACATAACAGCAATGATAACAAAAACGTGATTACAAGAACAAAATAGCAGAAACCAGTGGGGCCAAGGTAGTAAATAGAAATAATAAAATAAATTAAAAAAAAAACATCTAATACTTTATGTACACCCAAGAGTATAAAACCTCAGCGTGGAAACGATACTTATGAAACTAAAGCCAAAGTCTCCTGAGGTAGTATGAACGGCTGCTGAGTAATTACTGTGGGATATAGCTGATACAAAAAAAAAATGCAAGGTGAAAACAGAACCGTTGAGTTTTTTTTGCAACTGAATTGATCTTGCTTATTTTTATTGATATATATACACATATACTTATATATAGATAGATAGATAGATTTTTTTTTTCTTTTTTTTTGGGGGGGGGGCACTGTTTGGTTGTAAATTTTTTTTTTTTTTTTTTTTTTTTTTTTTTTTTTTTTTTTTTTTTTTTTTTTTTGGATTCTTTGGGTTCAGTTCCGAAAGGATGAGGAAAGGAAGGAGGAGGAGGAAGTAGAAGAGAGGAGGGGAATAAGCTGAAAGAAAAGAAGAAGAGAGGGAAGAAAAGAGATAAATAGGATGGAAGGGAAGAAGGAGAAGGGGGGATAAGTTTTTTTTTGTTTTTGTTTTTTTTTGGGGGGGGAAATAAGTTAAAAGAGAAAAAAGAAAAAAAAGGGGAAACAATGAAAGAGGAGAAGAATGAGGAGAAAAGGGGATAAATAGAATGAAAGAGAAGAAGAACAGAAAAATGTGGAAAATAAGTGAAGAGAGAGAAAAGAAAAGGAAAAAATAATCTGCAAAAGAAGTAGAACGAGGGAAGATAAGATAAGAGAGAAAAAGACGAAGAGGAGGAAGAAAAGTCAATAAGAAGAAATTTAATCGATTTTAGGTCTAACTTGGCGACTTTTTACCAATTACAATCGAGTGCTGCCTTTCTGCACACCTGGCGACCCAACTGACCTATGACCCCGAGAGGAATAACATTCGCAAATCGCCAAACACGAGCAGGTGCAATAAACAGTTATTCACTTTTCCTAAGGAACGAATGAAAATATATGCTAGCTGGACCTTACATTTTTTTTCTTCTTTCTTTCTTTCTTTCATTCTTTCGTTTTTTTTTTTTTTTTTTTTTTTTTTTTACCTTTATGACCTGAACTTTGGTATCACGGCACGACTTTACACAATAGTCAAAGCTATAATACTTCCATTAAAATTGCTCCTAAAGACGACACCTAAATCCTTGCAATACTTGCAATATTAATAATCAACTGTATATCTTATTATTATTATTATTAATATTATTATTATTATTATTGTTGTTGTTGTTGCTGTTATTGTTGTTGTTGTTGTTATATCATCATTATTATTTTATTATTATTATTATTATTATTATTATTATTATTATTATTATTATTATTATTATTATTATTATTATTATCATTATTATTATTATTATTATTATTATTATTATTATTATTATCAATACTATTATTATTATTCGCCAGTGATTCATTTAGATCTTAAATGAACCGACATAAAATATTGAAAGAAAACGAAACATTCACAGAAAAATCTAATTTTCGTGGCATACTTAAATGCACTAGATGTCTTTTACCATTAAACAGACTTAACAATAGGAAGGTGTAATAAAAGGCTGATAAAGTGCATATTAATGTGTATAAAAGATGGTAACAACTAGTTTATTATTTAATGAGTGGGTAAGGATGATCATATAAATCAATGTACAGTTGTGTGGTCTGACCCCGATTGTTTTCCAGATATGGTTCTTGTATTTTTTATTCATTTGTATATATATATATTATATATATATATATATATATTATTTATATTTTTATTATATACTTTTCTTATTATTTTATATTATTATTTATATATATATATATAGAACAGGTAGAGGCGTCATTCGGGGGGCGGGCTCATCCCCTCATCCCCCCCCCATCAAGGGCCACACTCCCCCGATTTTTATCCCTTAAATTACACCCTCAAAGCTCTGGTCGTAGCTTTTTAAAAAAAATGCTCCTAGAATAGCTAATAAAAAAAATGATAAATAAAAAATCTGGGGTCTCCCAGCTCCCCAGAAACTTCGCCCCCCCCCACTCCCCCTCCCCCCCAAAAGAAAAGAAAAAAGAAATAAGCTGAAATGATGCTTCAGAGAACAGGAAGGGACAATTCTGAGAAACTTCTGGAACGACATAAAAGCAGGTATCTCGGATAAAACCAAACTCTCACAAAGTCACTCCAACTCAATGAAACAGTGCACAATATTGACACGTATCCCTCCCCCACCCCCATCCCCTCCCCCCAAAAAATAATCTCCTACGATCACAACTCGACTAAACACCCTATACATTTTATCACCACAGATAATTCATTTCAAATTCGAAATTCCCGTTTGGTTTAGAAATTACTGAACGTAAAGGGAAAGAGGAGACATGGCTATCACAAAGTGCTCATCATCTCCACCAAACAGTGTCGGATGAAGTCGGCCTCACAGTGTTTACAAGCCGATCCTTCGCTCAGTCGCCCAATTCCTCCCTTTTTTCGATAATTATACCCAATGATACCACGATGAAGTCCAAAACTAGGATAATACAAATATCCAACATAGCCCCACAGGCTACGAAGGATCAGATGTCGACCTTGTTTGGATTTTTGGGAAAAATTGAAGACATTCGCCTCTATCCAACCATGTGAGATATGTTATTTTGTCTGTTTTCTCGCGTAATTTTAAGAGATATGTGTTTTTTGTATATAATTAGTTGATTTTAGATTTAGATTAGGATATGGTTTAGTGTCTTTCGAGTTTATATTTTCCGTCATGTGAAGTTTTTTGAAGCCAGATTACTGATAAGAGTGGAAACGTTTTCAAAATTTGTTGCTCTTAGAAGCGGTAAAGATAAAGTATGTAGTTGTTGAACTGTTATGATGTATACGATCGAAGAATACACCTGATTTTTTTCAATACAGAGATTTTTCTCATTTTCCTGAAGTTGGTTCTATATTTTAACTCGTAGGAGATGGCTGCCTGGTGTTTCTCCTTATGTATTCGTGCCTCTTAATTTTCAAGTTGAAACTGCAGCTGTCATGTGGGAAAATCACTAGAAACAACAAAGTACACCAAATTTGATTTTTATTCAGTAGCAGTTTCACCAATTTTGTTCAAGCAAAAGTTTTCCTGAAATGATGATATATTATACTGCAAGCCTAGGTGGGATATTTTGTCTTTTTTTCTGCACAAGAAAGACCATATTGCAGACCTCCCTTACATATATTATGATATAATTGAGATTTTAGACTCAACAGGCATATTATTATGAAAAATCACGTTATCCTTGATCTTAGGAATACGTATGCCTGCAGCAAAGTCCAGCAGTTACCATGACCCCACAAGCCTTCACTTCACTATCCTCACAGCCATGAAAAAAAACAGCACAGAAAACCCCTTCAAGCAGATATACTCAGCTATACACAGACAACACAGTAAAAAACAATGACTCTACAGACGCGCACAAATATACCACACCAGAAAATCAGACCACTTTCAGATCCTTCCAAAAAGCATTTGCAGACTCATTCAACATGACGTAGATGCCCTTGAATAATGGGAAAGGTCATTTTACATTCAAAGTAGATAAATACAAGGTACTTCATTTTACCATATCGCATACACCACTTTCTCCAACAAAAACTGTCACCCACAACATCTTTCAAATACCTGGGAGTACACCTCACTAATAATCTCACCTTTAACACTCACATTGACTTCAGCGTGAACCAAGCTAAGAGAGCACTGGAGTTTCTGTGGAGAAAACTGCACGTAGCTTAAATGCCCGACACTTGAGTACTGTACAGCTATATAGGACCCCTACACCAACATTAAGAAGCTCGAACAGGTCAACATAAGGACTGCCAGGTTTATTGCACACAGTTACACACATACACCTGGTAGAACAACTCGCTTAAAAAACAGATAAACATGGGCCTGCTTAAGACACGAAGACAAGCGCACAGACTCTCAATCATGTACTAGATCACAAACAACCTAATTGACATTTAACAAAGATAAATTCCCTACAAGCATTACATACATGTAGCACATGAAACTCACACAATAGTAAGTTTCTTACATACCACACCAACAGTGTCTCTAACAAGCACTTCTTCTCACGTACGGGATCAGGCTACCCCAGCACATCATCAAATTGAAACCTTCATTGACAGACTTAACAAGCACATGACATTACAGGCATCTTCACAAACCCCAACTCTAGCTCTTATACCCTAATCCTTTCCTCCACCCCCAGCAACTTACCACATATGCATGTTATGCACTTACCAGTGCCCTGGACATTATCTTTGAGATTGAGAACAATTGTCTGCCTCACATATATAGCAAGATAGAATTTGGATGATTCATTGTCTGACTATATCTTTCCACATTATACATAGTAAAGGTTTTTTGTCCTTTTGAAGGCACGAAGGCTATAGTGAGCACTTGAGTCACTGCATATGTGTCTTTAATAGGTGATTATAGGCTTACCTGCACAATCTTCTGCAAATATTTTCTATAGCTAATGGTGTTTCATGTCATCCTTCAGGGCTTTTTTTCCTAAGTCCTTTCAGGATTTAACAAAAATAAGTCCAAGCTCTTTCTTGCCCAAATATGTGTGATGGAGGTTTGTCAGTTTTTGGTAGAGCAACACGGACAAAGATCATGACACCAATATTAGATCTCAAATTGAAAAAAAAGTATGGGATTATATTATTTGGTTACTATTATAATAACATCATTCTAATTTAGTTTGACAATATTCAAATGGAAATATGTCATCTAAATATGAAAATTCATCAGCTATGAACAGTTTTTATTTTTATTATTATTGTTTTTTATCATCATCATCGTTACTATTAATTATATTTATTAATATCATCATTATGTTACTATTAAATAAGGATAAGTCCAATATGCAAAGCTTAGCCTTGCCCGGGCTATGCCATGAGGGAAGCCCGGCCTGTGTCGACTAATGCCGACTTGCTCACATGTGTCAGCTGCTGCTGACTCGGCTGAACCTAATCCTTACCCACCGTGCTGCCCAGCCACAGCAGTAACCTCCAGGCAACAGTTGCAAGTTCTTGCGCCTGGGCGGGGCACGGACCGCCAACCCCTCAGATGAGAGGCTGACACGTTACCACTGCACTAGCCTGGAGGCTTACTATTACATGTTGATCTTAGAATTTACTCCTTGGTGACTGAGCACTTTTGGATCCATTTGTGTGTAAAATACAATAATAAAATAATAATTATAGGGGAAATTACATATAAGCTTGCACTCTCTTTCTCAATGGTTTAAAAAGTGTTAGTGATTTTATTTCCGAGCTTGGTAACAGGAAAGTCAGATTCCTTTATATAATTAATCAGTAATTCTTTACAGTATGGATGCAATCACCAGAGACTAAGTCCCCAACACCATGTCACAAATTTTAATTAAAATTTTAAATTTCCATGACGGGACACTACCCAAAGGGTGGGTTGATGAGGGACTCTGACCCCCGACATCCCTCGGCAAACATTGTCTTCACCTCGGGAGCATCAAGGAACTTAGGCTGGGAGCGGCACTTTCCCCAATCTTTTTTTTTTTTGTGTCATTACCATTCGTTTCTACAGATTATTTTTTGTATCAACGACTACAACTTTTTGTCCTTTACAAGAATATCATTTCCAATTTTCCTTAGCTTAGTACATCCATAACGTAAAGATTAACCAATTAATCTCTCTACTGTAAATGGTAATTCATGTCAAAGATTTGAGTAAGGTGTGATTTCAGAAAACTATCTGGCTTTCACAGGCAAAATTTCTTCAAATCTTGATATGATAACCCCAAAAGTAGGGAACATCATGAAGTATATCAGGGAAATTACAGAAGCTGAAATAGAGTGAATCTAGAACAAAAATGCCAAAAAGCACTGCAAAAAATGGCTAATAAAGCTCTACAGACATGCCTGCCATCATTGAAAATCAGGAGGCTCCACCTTCAGTACCCCAGGATAAATGACCCGAAGCAGATGAAAACCAAATACCTTTGTATTGTAATTTTTTTTTTTTTTTTTTTGTGTGTGTGTGTGTGTGTGTGTGTGTGTGTGTGTGTGTGTGTGTGTGTGTGTGTGTGTGTGTGTGTGCGTGCGTGTGCGTGCGTGCGTGCTTTTCCCTCAGTTTTCTTGATTCTCTAAATTGCTTAGTATCAACATTTGGGCACTTGATGTTCTTAGCCATCAAACTGTGATGGTTATTAATTCTATATAACCAATATTGCTTTAAAAACAATATCATCAAGTTATACTATGAAAATACACTGTTGCTTCTTATTTTTTCATCAACAGAAATCATATTTTCAACAGAAGAGGAAGCAAGATCTTATTAATATACATATACACTTGCATCTTTACATATTTAGCTAGAGAAATGGTTTGAAAATAATATTTGTCTTTGTTTTGCAGCCGTGATGTTGCCATTCCAGTCCAGTCACGCATCTGCTTCATCAAATTCCACGACCGGGATTCGGTTAGTGTTGCCCAGCACCTCACCAACACAGTCTTCATTGATAGAGCTCTTATTGTCATTCCATTCACCACTGGTGATATGCCAGATGAACAACGGGCAATGGAGATTCTGGGCACAGGTGGCACCATACCCGGCATTGGACAAGAAGCAAAGTGGCCAGCTCATGTTACCAACCAGGTTTGTGTGTGGCTGATAATCTAGCATTTGAATTTTTGATTGGTATGTTGTCTCTGAAGTTTGTATTTGTATAGGTCTTTGCAAGTAGAGAAGAAGAGCAATTATCATGTTTTGTTCTCTGATTCAGTGAAATTGTGTTTTATCTTGAGAATTTCAACGGTGATTGGGAAATGTGTATTCAACAGATTGATGGTATTATTTTGAGGACACATGACCCAGCATTGGCAGAAAACGACCTCCCTGATTACCCTCCATTGCCAGCAACAACCGAGTCTCACAAGATTAATGAGATTCGACGCACTGTTGTATTTGACAACCTTGACCCCACGGTAAGATATTACTCATGAAAAGATGATATTGAAGATGTAATTTCTCAGTACGTCTCATTTCCATTGGTTGTTTGGCAAACTTTTCTTTCAGGCCTGCAGCTTTGATAAAATTTAGTCAAATTAACTTGAAAGTTCTAAGATTTTTACTACATTGATGACTGTTTCATTATCTGTATTTTATAATTATATATATCATTTTCTTCTCTTTTCTCAGGTCACTACTGATCAGCTGATGGAGTTAGCTGCTAAAGCTGGGGAAGTGAGATACCTGCGTTTGGGCACAGAAATGAACGGCTCGAGAAATGCACTCGTTGAGTATTCTGAGCAGCCCTTCATTATTGCAGCATTGAAGATGCACAATCAGGAGCACATGAATCGTCACATTAAGTAAGTTGGATATTCAGTGTTGTTGAAAGTTGATATTGGTTTTGTATTGCAAAGTGTCAGTTGTTTGTTAATTTGCTATTTGATTTTAGAAGAATATATGAATTTATAATGATCTGCAGATATATAGGGTTTAAAGCTGTATTTCTGATGGTATTGCTTGTACTTTGCCAGTAGGCTAAAACACTCAATTTGCAGATCTTTTCAATTTTTAAAATAAAATCTTAGCAGTAATTGTTTGCAATCAGTTATATCTTGGTCAGGCCTACTCATGCCATGTAGCTTTGTAGAAATTTTTGAAGAATACTTATTTTAAAAAATGATTATTTTATCAATCTATTAGTATATGTAAATATATCACATCTAACTGCAGTAAATAACTAGCAGTAAATATAATGGGTAGTAGTGAGAATAATGAAAAGGGTTTCTGTATCCCTAAAGATGTATGATGCTTCTAACAGTCTACAAGCAGATTATATTTATTTACGCATTTATTTTGGTATTATTATTTTTATTATCATCATTATATAGAATACTTTTGCAGATAGAAGACCTTGTTTTTTATTTACCATTATTTATTGGTCATATTTTTCAACAGGGTCAATCATTCCACCGTAGCCATTATAAAGCCACAAACGAAAAGCAACGAAGCAGCCCAGCGCGAGATTGAAGAAGCAATGAGACGAGTCAAGGAGGCACAGAACTTCATAGCCTCGGCCATTGATCCTGTAATGTCCTTCTTGGATTCCTCAAAGGAGAAGAGATCTCGGTCGAGGTCAAGGTAAGAGTCTGTTTTGTGTTGATATCTTCCTTTCTGTGATTGTTGGTTTGTTGGTTTGTTCATTATAGCTTTTTTCTTTCTTTCTTTTCTTTTTCTCTTCTTTTCTTCCTTTTTTTCTTTTCTTTTTTTTCTTTTTTTCTTTTTTTCTTTTCTTTTCTTAATTTGCTGTATTGTGTTGTTTTTTCCATTCATGACTAAAAAAGTAAACATTTTGTAGAATCATATGCTAGATTTCTATTAATTCAGTATACACCTCTAGTCATAGAATTTCTAGTTTGCAAACAAGATTATATGATAAGTTTTTTCACTGACTTTTTATATTTCTGCATGTTTTTTCTTTTCTTTTCTTTTCTTTTCTTTTTTCTAGGCAATATATCTGTAAAAAAAAATAGGGTGTGAAGACCGTTAGTATCTTTGAATACACTCAGCCACAGGAATTTGCAACTGTTTAGATTTTCTTTATTTATTTACTTACTTACTTTTGCTGTTTGAGTTGATGACAATTTGTGGGAGGAGCTACAGAGTACAGAAAAAAAATTATCATAATAGAATGCCCTGAACATATAAGCAAATAACAAGTAACATAAAAGTTATTCATCCCATATAGTGTTATCAGCAGAAAGTGAATGTGTTAAATAACTGCAAACTTCTGTGGTCAAATGTACGTCTTGAATACACCAGCCAAATTACAGACGCAAATTATGATGAAAATAGTTTTCTGCTATTTGATGTTACTTGATAAATGGATCCTCTCTATATAATTTTCCTGTTAATGGATACATATTTTCTACATAGATTGATAATCCATGGACCGTGCAGGACCACAAATGCGTTGTAATGGTGACATAGCCAACTGCGGCTGCATTGCCAAGGGAGTTTCGTTTTCATTTCAAGTTAATGTCACCCTTATGCTGAAATGATATGTAGGAGGCAGCTGATCCAGATATTTAGTTTCTTCCTAATTTTGGTAATGAAAGGCAAGAGATGGGCAAATATCAGTACAAAGCATTAAAGACATCAAACTAGCCAGTCCAGCATGCCAAACAGCTGATGAACATTAACAGGTTTGTTCCAGGGGCCATGCCATCTGTTAGGCATCCAAGTCAAAGTTAGTCTTATATCCAAATAGACATAGGAGGCAGGTTCATTGAGGAACATGTGTACTAACCTACAGAATGATGCAGTAGGGTGGGAAGCTCCTTTCTGCCCTAACTTTGGCCTTAGTAGGCTAACTTCAGTATATCAGGACCCATTCACAGGTGAATTGACTGAGAGGGGCGATTGGGCACAAACCCAGCACTTTGCAATTGTATAGCCAGCACTCTACCACTAAGATATGCCAGACCTGCATTGAATGGGTTAAGTTATCAATTTTTTTTATTGATCTGATTATATATTTTTTAATCTTTTCCTTAATTGCAGGACACGCTCACGCTCCAGACGCAGATCAAGGTCCCGCTCCAGACGCTCAAGATCTCGAAGGAGAACAAGGTCACACTCACGCCGGAGGTCACGTTCCAGGACCCGATCTAGGTATTACAAAGAGGAGTTACTAGTACAGGAATAATAAGAAGAATAAAGTGGAAAAAAAGGTTAATTTATAATAATGATAGTTTTCTGTTTCCATCTCTCTTATGCAGTGAATCTTACCTTGGATTGATGGGAGTGTTTGAGGAGATGTAGCAGTTGTGTTCATCCATTTCATCTTTTTGTTATCATTCTTTTCTTTTCTCCTTTTCTGTCTTTGTGCTAATTGTCCTTCCATACAAACCAGAGACCGACACGGACGCTCTAGAAGCCGCAGCCGCAGAAAGAGATCGCGATCAAGGTCTCGCAAGAAGTCCAGATCCAGGTAGAGAACTATCTTTATGGTTTATTTATTAAAGAAGTGCATCCTTATGCTTTTTTGCTCTATGTAAGAGAGGAAGTATAGAATGTGCTTTTGTCTGTCTATCTGTCTGTCTGTTTTGTATATGTGTAGTGTTGCAATATCATTTTCATTCTCCTAAAGCCAAAATAGTCAAAGCTCGTCAAATAAGCCACATGAATCTTATTAAATGCACACACCTGATGCTTCTTTCACAGCTACGACAACTTATGTGATAATAATACAACCAGCATTAATCAAGTTGAGTAATTAATTCATGTATTTCCTGCAGGTCTCCATCACGAAGGAAATCAAGGTCCAAATCCCGCTCAAAGAGGTCAAGGTCCAAGTCGAAGTCTACGGCGTCATCCTCAAGGAGAGACAAGGGCTCGAGCAGCAGCAGCCGTGGCAAAGACAAAGACAAGGACAAAGACAAGGACAAGGATAAGGATAGGGACAAGGACAGGGATAAGGACAAATCAAAGGATAAAGACAAAGAGAAGAGGGAGGAGAAGAAACTGGAGACAATAAAGGAGAGCGAGAACGAGGCGAAAGAGGAGAAGGAAGAGAGTAAAGAGGCAAAGAAAGAGGAAGCTAAAGCAGAAGAGAGCTCCAAAGACAAAGAGAAGGAGAAAGATAAAAAGAAAGATGTAAGATCTTAAAGAATATTCCATTTGATTAAAGAAACGGGAAGGGGAAGCTTACAATTAGCTCATTTCAGTGGAGGACAAACAACCTTCTCCTTTAGTGTCAGAAACATGTATTTCAGCATAAAATGTGTCTAGTTTTTATATAGTTAATGTTTCAGTGTATCTATATATATATGTGTGGGCATGAGAGAGTGAAGGAGTGAGTGAGAGCATGTGTGTGTGTGTGTGTGTGTGTGCACTATGCAAATGAGTAAGTGGAAACAAAAATATCAATTGATTAATTAAATGCTTTTATTTTTCCCATAGTCCAAGTCCCGCCGCTCGCGCTCGCGCTCCAGGTCTCGTGACCGCAAAAGCAGACGAAGCAGGTCACGCTCCCGCAGTAAGAGAAGGTCCAGGACCCGTTCCAGGTCAAGAAGCCGCACCAGATCAAAGCGCTCTCACAGGTCTCGGTCCAGGTAGATTTCTTTCTTTATAGAGAAGCTTAATATATACTTGAATTATATATATATATATATATATTATATATATATAATGTATATATGTATATTATATTATATATATATATGATATATATTATATATATATGTATATAGTATATGTATATGTATATTTATATATATAGTATATTATAGTATATGTGTATATATATAATATATGTATACATATATATTCATATATACATTGTGTGTGTGTGTGTATGTATATATATATATATATTATATATATATATATATATATATATATATATATATGAATACATATGTGTATATGTATATTTTTATTTACACATGTATGTCTGTAGGCATATGTGTAATATATATACATGTATATATGTATGTATGTATATATAACGTGTATGTGTATATATAGCATGCATATGTGTGTGTGTGTGTGTGTGTGTGTGTGTGTTTAGGATGCATGTCTATGTATTTATGTATATATAACATGTATATGTAATATATATGTATCTATATATATAATGTCTATGTATATATGTATTTACAATATATTTTATATAAGTATGTAAAAATATGTGTGCGTGTGTGTGTCTGTCACACATCACGCACACACACATCTACATCTACAATAACATACATATTCACATACATATCTACACACACATACTAACACATCCTCACACAAACACGCATGCATGCACACACACACACACACACGCATGCATGCACACACACACACACACACACACACACACACACACACACACACACACACACATACATACATACACATACACATATGCACATCCACACATAAACATATATATATATGTGTATATATATATATATATATATATATATATATATATATATATATATATAATGTGTATATATATATACTTATATATAGATTCATAGATAGATGGATGTAGATATTAGATATATAAATCAGTTTTTTTTTTTTTTTTTTTTTTTTTCCCCTATATTTATGGATATATGTGTTTTAGCAATCTTACTAAAAAAATCTGAAGATTTCAGAAAATTAATATGATCTC
>NC_051401.1:6174198-6184198 GCF_015228065.2 Penaeus monodon
GTGTGTGTGTGTGTGTGTGTGTGTGTGTGTGTGTGTGTGTGTGTGTGTGTGTGTGTGTGTGTGTGTGTGTGTGTGTGTGTGTGTGTGTGTGTGCGCGCGCGCGTGTACGCACGTACGTACACACGTACTTCCACCCGACAGATAATTTGAGGGTGACATCAAAAGAGGATCCTCTGGTTTCTTGAGTAGCCTTAATTTCCTTTTCTTCATATGTTCATATGTCTTGTTCTCTATCATGTGCATTTTTTTCCAAGTAACGTTTCTTAAAGTCTTGAAAGTTATCAACTGCAACAAAAAATCCATGCCAGTTATACACTGTCTTAAAGATGGCAGGTAAACATTTCTTAACAGTGGAAAGAAATTTTCGGGAGAAATCACTTTTTCAACTTCTGTTGTGTGTGTTTACATATATTAACTTTTTGTTTACTTTAGGTCAGGGTATGGTGAAGTTGTGTTGAAAAAAATGTTTATCATCAAAGAGATTTACCCTTTCATTACCATACCACGTTCTAGTACTGTTTAACCTCTGTTTTACCCTAATCATTAACTCACTCTTAACCCTTTTCGCTATTATACTTTAGTGCTATACGACCTTGATGTCTAGCACACTTATTTGCCTTAAGTATTATCCATTAACCATCAAAGTCGCTTAGTAATTTAAAGTACTAATATGTCTTCTGTAAACATAAAATGGGCTTATTATTATTGCAACTAGAACATGGATGGGCAGCCATTTATCAATCTTTTGCCGGATTAGGTAGCTGTAAAATATCGATATTATATAGCAAATTTTTATTTTTTATCATATGTTTAAATTTATAGTCTGTCTAGACTTAAAAGTAAAAAGAGCATTCATCTAGATATCTAACTGAAAAAACAAAATGCATTAGACGTTAAGTATCACACATCTTCATGAGGTCACAACAGTTAACTTCATTTTCATTTTTCACAATATTGAAATTCCAATTAAAGTAGTATTTTAACTTTTAGAACAAAAACAATAATTTGTACTTTGACATTTGTACACGTGTTCATGAATTTAAAATACTCAGTAATAAATCAAAAAGAGCTAAATGCTGACTAATGTTAATGAAGGGACGAGATGCTAAAAGAACATCTGTTCTGTGAAATTTGCATGAAGAGATAACATTTTGTTTTGAATAGATATATGAACAGTTTCTATTTATGTAATAAGTTATATCTCCAGCAAAAAAAGTTTGCTTTTTAAAAAATATTTACAGAATAATAAAATTTCAATTCCTAAGTTAAGTTACAAAGATACAATGGATGGCACTGGGAACATAGCATTATGTTAGTAATTTATACATCTAATACGTAAAGCAATGCGCGTAGATCAGTTTTAACCTAACGCAAATCGACCTTAAAACACGAAGGATTTTATTAAGACACTCTAATTACATCTTTCAGTTTGTTCATAAACTTCCTTCTCCTTTGGTTCTATGAATTTAGACAAAAACCAGCAGAAAAGAACAAATACATTTTTTCTTCTCTCTCTCTCTCTCTCTCTCTCTCTCTCTCTCTCTCTCTCTCTCTCTCTCTCTCTCTCTCTCTCTCTCTCTCTCTCTCCTTTTAAACGGGTATCTACTGAGCGTACAAGTGATTCTCACACAGATAGTCATGTATGGGAAGTGATGCGAGGCCAGCAAGCACTGCGGGTAGAAACAGTGACACTGGAAAGACGCCGAGACAAAACTCTTGTTCTTTTTCAGTTGTCTGAAACAATATAATGAAAATAAGATAAAAAAGAATTTATAATGATAGTAATGCGTGTTGATTCATGCAGGTAGTAATGATTAAAATTAAAGAGTCTATGGTGTCTTGATTATAATGCCATACAAAAGGAGAATACAAATATACAATACAAAAGTCCCTGAACATAATTTTTTTACCAAGCAGAACCATCACATAATAACCGTATATTCTAATCAAATCAAAAGATTGAATCAACAAACACTTAAAAACTAAGTATGGCATCAATAGTCTCGTTATGGATTCTAAAAGAAAAATAAATAAAAAAATAAAATAACTACCTTGTTTTGTATCCTAAACACAGTTGTCCTGAAGGCAGCGCCCTCTAGGAGTCCTTGAAGGAATAATAGTGAAAAGACGATGTACTCGGAGGGAAGGTAATGGTAATAGGCTTCTGTGCCCACCGTGACGAGTATCGCCAGCTGGTCGAGTGAGAAGAGAGAGAGAGAAAAAAAAACATTGTTACTGATACAGAGAAAAAAGAAGAGGGATTCTGAACGCCTCATGGAGAGTTGTAATAATACTTCTGGTTTGTTGTTTGGTCAGTATTAGTGTTATCATTTTCCTCATTCTTATTATCACAATCGATCTTGACATTTTCATATTACTGGCATTACGTCTGGTGTATCAGTTATAATCACTGTTATGAAAATAAACTCATCAGTCCTAATACAAATATAAACAACGGAAATACCTCTGAATATGTCAGTAAGCTAAACACAGAAAAAGCATAAACAAGATAGAAATAATTAAAGACAACACTCACAGCTAGTCCATTATATATCCATGCATTGGGTATGAGGAAGAATTTGTGGGCACTTCTGGAGATGAGAGTGCCAAGACAGCGCGTTGTGTTGCTCCAGCTGTACTGCTGCGCGTGTGTCAGCATGGACCCGGGGAAGAATACCATTTCTAGCTGTGGAAATCGTGAGAAATTTTGTTCATATGTTATATATGTGTGTTTTATTTTGGTTTGGGTGTTTTATTTTTTGTGTGTTGGTTTGTTTGTTTTATTTTTTTGTTTGTTTGTTTGTGTGTGTGCTTGTGTTTGTGTGTTTTATTTATTTTTGTGTGTTTGCGTGTTTGTTTTTGTATTTGTGTTTTTTGTGTGCTGTTTGTTTGTTGGGTGTGCTTGCGTTTTTGTGTGTGAGTGACGATTTGGTATCTTTGAACAATAATAATGACTACGTGAACAACATATCTTTTTGAATACAGATTATTGAAGTGATTTTTAAAAAATGGTCAATTAATAATGACAAAGGAAATGACACGAAAGTTTTGGAGATATATTAACAAAATAATAACGAAAATGCAAGGTAGTGAAAACATGGGAATAGTGAAACGGACTTACCAATCCCTGGTTCGTTAAATACATCATCATGTAGAAAACGGACAAGGGAAATATGTACTTTTGCGCTCTCTGTAACGAACAAAAAGAACTCAATTAAAAATCTTTAAATGGCGTGGAGGCAAATTGTCAAAATATCTCATAATAATAATACTCTTACCGTTCCTCTGTCCCTCTCTCTTCCCTTCTCTTTCTCTCCTCCCCAATCTTCTCCTCTCCTCTCTCCTCTTACCTTCTATCCCCTCATCTCCTCTCCTCTACTCTCCTCTTCTAATTTCCTGTCCCTCTCTCTCTCTATCTTCTCTCCTCCCTTTTCACCTCTCTCTCTCTCTCTCTCTCTCTCTCTCTCTCTCTCTCTCTCTCTCTCTCTCTCTCTCTCTCTCTCTCTCTCTCTCTCTCTCTCTCTCTCTCCCTCTCTCTCTCTCTCTCTCTCCTCTCTCTCTCTCTCTCTCTCTCTCTCTCTCTCTCTCTCTCTCTCTCTCTCTCCTCTTCTCTCCTTCTCACTCTCTCTCCTCTCCTCTCCCTCACTTTCCTTCTCTCTCTATCTCCTCTCTCCTCTCTCTCTCTCCCTCTCCTCTCTCTCTCTCTCTCTCTCTCTCTCTCTCTCTCTCTCTCTCTCTCTCTCTCTCTCTCTCTCTCTCTCTCTCTCTCTCTTCTTCTTCTTCTCTTCTTCTCTCTTTTCTTCTTCTTCTTCTTCCTCCTCCTTTTACTCACCATGAACAGATCGAGTTTTTCTTGAATCTTAGCGGCCATTCTTTTCTTCTTCGGCCACTCTCTCTCCACTTCAAGCACCATTTCCACGTCCGATCTTGCGCGGCGGTCGTCGTAGTTACTCAGAACACAACAAAAACTGCACAGAATTTGAAAACGTCCTTATTAGTGAGAAAACCTGTTGAACATTATATATATATATATATATATATATATATATATATATATATATATATATATATATATATGTATATATATATATATATATATATGTTGTGTGTGTATATATATGTGTGTGTGTGTGTGTGTGTGTGTATGTGTGTGTGTGTGTGTGTGTGTGTGTGTGTGTGTGTGTGTGTGTTGTACATATTGTGTTTGTGTGTATATACACACAATATTTATATATTATATTTGTATATATATTTATATACATATATATGTATACATATACATAATACATATATATATATATATATATATATATATATGATATATATATATAAACACACATTTACATATGCATACACACATGTATACATATATTTTTTATATATATAAAATACATTTATAACATATATGCATACATGTACACACACACACACACACACACACATCAATCAATCAAAAAAAAATCAACCGCCTTTTTCCCACCCTACATTAAAAAAAAAAAAAAAGCAAAAACCAAAAAAAACCCAAACCTTAGGGCGATGACGGCGGGTACCATCAGAAAGGAGAGCAGAGCGCGCCGTGGCTCGACTCCCGCCGTAGTGAGGGTCGAGTAGAGCAGAGGACCTATAAAGGTGGCTATCCCCGTGCCCGAAGACCAGAGGGAGAGTACGTGTCTGGTCGTGGGAAATGGGACAGTTCGATTGGCGAGGATGTTGTTGTTGTTGTTGTTATAGTTGTTGTTATCATTATCATTGTCATTATCATTGTCACTGTCATTATCATTATCATTATCATTATTATTATCATTATTATTATTATTATTATTATTATTATTATTATTATTATTATTATTATTATTATTATTGATTATTATTATTGTTGTTGTTGTTATTGTTGTATTTCTGCTCCGTTCATATACATTCGTCTGTCACTCAAATAATTTTGTAATTATATGGATTAAGTTATATCTATACAATTAATACTAATAAGACAAACATCATTTTGCGTCTGCTACGAATTTACTCCTTTAAACATAACGATCAGACATGTTTCCAAGTACCTAGCTAACCTAACAGGCATAATTCTAAAATTATATATATATATATATATATATATATATATATATATATAAAAAAAAGACACACGCGGTGTGTGTGTTTGTGTATGTGTCTATATATATATATATATATATATATATATATATATATATATATATATATATATATATATATATACATGTGTGTGTGTGTGTGTGTGTGTGTGTGTATGTGTGTTTGTGTGTGTGTGTGTGTGTGTGTGTGTGTGTGTGTATGTGTGTGTGTGTGTGTGTGTGTGTGTGTGTGTGTGCGTGTGTGTGTGTGTGTGTGTGTGTGTGTGTGTGTGTGTGTGTGTGTGTGTGTGTGTGTGTGTGTGTGTGTGTGTGATTATAAAATACTGGTACATGAGTGACATCGGATACTAATAGGGTTATTTTAGTTTCATAAACAAAAGACAGTATGCTATACCATGGATTATTTTCACTATCTCTATTGGCAACATTACATATAATAATACCCTATCGTGTTCTTCATTTCTTTCTTACATATATTCCTTGGCAGCTATGTTACCTTTGGTATTCATACATAAAAAAACATTTCTCATATCCCCTGCTAATAACCACAGCAGCGACAGCAATATACAGAGTGGCATGCAAAGCCACGTGATAACAAGAGTAACTCGGATTTCACACCAGGTTCTGATGCAGTGACGAGGGTGGCTTTGAGGCCACCTCCGCTGTGATTTGTTTATTTATTTGTCTATTAAGTTATTTGTCTGTCTGTCTATCTATCGGTCTATTTATTTATTTATTTATAAATAAATGAATATAAATTGTATAGGCACAAAAAATAACTTACTTGTGATACCGAGACGCGTGTCCGAGGAATGTCGTATCGGAGAAACCCCTCGAAGCCGAAGCCAATGCCACACCCAGGAACACGAACTTAGGAGGTGCTAGGCCTAGTGTAAGGTAAGATGCAACGCAAAGGCTGCAAATGAACGCCACTCGTAGGTTCACAGCGATTAGTAGTACCACAGGTGCTGCGAGGGTGAGGGCTGTGGCAGGCAGGGTGTCGGCGATGAGGATTGCCTGTGAGGTCGTTCGAACGAAAGGCTTAAGAGATGGTAATGCTGTTCATGATAATGCTTTATACTAAAGGAGTTGGCAGATGTTGTCTCTAATGCTTAGAAATATTAATGCTGTGCATGATAATGTTTTAGTTGAGGAGGTTGGCGGTTATTGTTTTTATTGTGCATTGTCAAATTATAGAGATCAATGAACCTGAATTATTTTATTGTGTATTGTCAAAATATGGGGATCAATGAGCCTGACTTATTTACACGAAATACATCCATACAATCCGAGATATCTATGTGTAAGACACACACATAAAAAGACATAGCTAAACCGCTTCTTCTGCAGATCGACAGGGACAGACATACAGACACGGATACACACCAACACAACAACATATAAACACACAACAAACATAACACAACCTCACCCCAGTAGAATGCCTCTGACACTTAAAGGTGTTGTCAACAGAGAGCTGTGAAGATATGTTTGGCCAAGACGCCCCTCCTCCCCCTCCTCCTCCTCCTCCTCCTCCTCCTTCGCCTTGAACAGCTGTAGGACTCCTGTAGGAACTCGTCTGCTGTAGGTCCGTTGCGTGCCCTTGGTCCTGCGATCTCTCCACGTACATTTGCTAAAAATATTTGGAGTAGACGAAGGGAGGGTCTTTAGATTCCTCGTCGCCGGAGGGAGAAATATATTTAAAAGGAAAAGAGGTAAATGAATAGAATAAGAAAATAAGTAATATAAGGTAATAAGTAAAAGGAGAAGGTAAATGAAATTAAGGAAATAAACAAATTTGATAGTAGGACAAATTAAGAGTGAGAGTGTAAACAACAATAATGATAATCAGAATCATAATAGTATCTGTAAAATACAGAGATTAGTTTATTTATTACATACATGCTTTGATAAGTTATTTCCATTTTCATTAAGCTGAAGGGTGTCATCCGAGAAACTAATATCCTTGTTATATATATATATATATATATATATATATATATATATATTATATATATATATATATAACATATCTTCTTCTTTTAACGGTAGGTTCATGTCTGAGCCGCCGTGGTCACAGCATGATACTTAATTGTAGTTTTCATGTTGTGATGCTCTTGGAGTGAGTACGTGGTAGGGTCCCCAGTTCCTTTCCACGGAGAGTGCCGGTGTTACTTTTTTTTTTTTTTTTTTTTTTTAGGTAATTATTCTCTCTATTTATCCGGGCTTGGGACCAGCACTTGACTTGGGCTTGGCTTGGCCACCCAGTGGCTAGGTAGGCAATCAAGGTGAAGTTCCTTGCCCAAGGAAACAACGCGGCGGTCGGTGACTCGAACCCTCGAATTCAGATTGCCGTCGTGACAGTGTTGAGTCCGACGCTCTAACCATTCGGCCACCGCGGCCTTGACGATCATGGGCTTCCATGATTTTTTCTTAGCAATTTAGAGCGGTGGTTTGCCATTGCCTTCCGCCCGGTGTTTTTATCGAGTCACCATCTCTATTTACCCGGCACTGACTTGAGCTGGCTTGGCCACCCAGTGGCTAGGCAGGCAATCGAGGTGAAGTTCCTTGCCCAAGGGAAACAACGCGCCGGGCGGTGACTCGAACCCTCGAACTCAGATTGCCGTCGTGACAGTCTTGAGTCCGACGCTCTAACCATTCGGCCACCGAA
This sequence comes from Penaeus monodon, assembly GCF_015228065.2. Lineage (NCBI taxonomy): Eukaryota > Metazoa > Arthropoda > Malacostraca > Decapoda > Penaeidae > Penaeus > Penaeus monodon. The sequence continues at coordinate 6,181,978 of NC_051401.1, forward strand.
TGGTTAGATGATGAATTTGTATGCAGCCAACAGACCAACAATCCCTGTATATAAACGGAGAACTCTTACACTCAAGCTTCAGCGCACACTTCAGTGGACTTTCTATGTAGCAACTGTGTCTCAAGCCATAATTGGTGCCGATTTTTTGAGGAACTTCAACCTCCTAGCTGACATTAAAAATTGGAGACTCCTTGACCCTACCACAAAATCTACTAATACTGAATTTCTACATGGAAACACCCTGCAGATCTCCACGATCGATGCCAACAAAACATTTGCATCATTGCTGAAGTCCTTTCCTTCACTTACCCGGCCACACACTGCAACCTTTCCTATAAAGCATTCCGTTAGTCATCGCATCGAAACAACTGGTCGATCCTCTCTAGTCTTGTCTTCCGCTGACGATAAGCCTTAACGGACTAATCACGGCTGAGATAGAAGGTTTATCCACGCCTCTACAATAACAACAAACGCACCAGAGATAAACAACAAGACAACAAATTTACATTTATTTACTTGCAGCAAAATTGTTCTTCACGGTTTTGTTCTTCGCTGTTCTTTATGTTCTCTGTGAGCAATAAAGGCATATGAGTGGAGATCGAATTTAGCCATCCCAGACATTGCCAACTCTGAGAATCTAGGAAGGGTTCTCACTGTAACCATTGTAATGATGGTTGAGAATAGTTAACGACAGTAATAACAATATGTAATAATGATAATAATAATGGTAATGGCCATGATGCATATAATTATTAAGAAATAGGCTAAAATAAAGAAATAAGAGGAGAGGGAGAAGACTAAGAAGCAGCAGAAGGGGATGATGAAGATAATGATCATAATCATGATAGCAATAATACCAACAGTAACAATATCGATACAGATGCACCACAATGAAAACCACACAACGACAATAACAACTGCATTCATAACCACAGTAACAAACGCATTTATAACCGCATTTACAACCACAATAACAGCCGCATTCACAACCGCATCAAATAACCGGAGCCTCATACAGCCATAACTGAATTCACAATAAAAACCGCGTTCAGTTACAATAACAACATTCACAATCACAGTAACAACCGCATTCACTACCACAACAACCGCATTCACAACCACAGCTGCATTCACAATCACTGTAACAACCGCATTCACAACCACGATAACCGCATTCAAAACCATAACCACATTCACCATTACAATAACATACACAACCACAACCGCCGCATTTACAACCACGATAACCGCATCCACAACCCATCAAATACCGGAACCTCATACAGCCATAACTGAACTCACAATGACAACAACAACCTCATTCACAACTACGTTACAACCGTATCTGCTGCACTCCGTCGCTCGTACTCACTTGGGTGTCGGGCGTGAGTAGGTCGTAGGCGGCTGTGATCATAACCCAGTAGGTGAAGTTGTTGCAAAAACCGAGTAGCCTGGAATGGTAAAAAAAAAGAAAAGAAAAAAAAGTGTGTTATTTGTGTTGTTGATGTTATTTGATTTCTGTTGTTGGTTTTGTTCATTTGTTTTTGATGTTATTGTTGTTGATGTTATTATTAGTTGTTAATGTGATTGTTCGTTGTTGTTATTATTTGTAGTAGTACTAGTATCATTATTTTATAATTATTATTATTATTAGTTGTAGTATTAGTATTAGATTAGTATTACTATTACTATTACTATTACTATCACTGTCATTACCATTACCATTATCACTATCATCATCATCATCATCACCATCATCATTTAGAAATTTATGTATACTATCTGTTAATTTCAAAGATTTACTAGAATGCGTTCAAAGTTTACTTGTTTAAATAGTGAATATTTTACCCACGTTTCCCATCGTCAATATACCATACGTTTTTTTTTTTTTTTTTTTTTTTTTTTTTTTTTTTTTTTTTTTTTTTTAGGATGTATAGACAATGAGCATTAGGCTTTTAACACACAGGAAATAATAATGAAAAATAAAATAAATAAGTGCTATGTGTGTCTCAGGTCCGAACATTAACACCAGAAAAAAAAAACAGTCAATACTATCTATTAATAATTGTTAGTTAATACTGTTACTTAATAATTGATGTTAATAATAATGATAATTTGTATAAGAAAGAATACGTTTTAGATGAAATATAACACGTTTTGATATTATATTCATAGATAAAATACAGCGCTTTAAGATATAAGATATATGAGATAATGACAG
>NC_051401.1:6211698-6231698 GCF_015228065.2 Penaeus monodon
CATCAAGTCCTGAAACAAAGACGAAGTCCGTCGAAGTCTGGCATGTCATTTTTATTTGTAACAAAAGGTCAAACCGGGTCATGGTCTTTCTTGTAAAAAATAGAGGGGGAGGGATCGTCAGGCGTCAAGTCAAAGGGTTATTAACGTTATCTCTCATGCCATCATACACGTGAGGAAACAAACACAGTCTCGAGGCAGCTTATCGCACTTCTAAGAAGGCCGATAAGAGTGCAGATCGTGAGGTGCTACAGATTACTACTACATAAGTGATACATACTTGTTACAGGAACTGCAATACATGTTGTGATTTAGTCCTTAGTGGCTAGTCAGTACGGGGTTTGGGGGTGCAGGTCTACGCATAAACTACAGGTATATACATAATGCAATTTCTTTTCTAATAACACAACAACGTGAGAAATGGATGGGGGCAGGAGCAAAGTGACAGAGGGTGGAAGGCTGCCAAGGTTTGTGTGCGTGTATAACTACAATATGTACAGTCGTGGTCTAAGCTGTATAAAAATAATTATACCTTACATTACTACAAAACCACCACCAGAAGATGGAAAGGAATAATTACTTGATCTGATCTGGCGTCGTCTCCGACTCTCTTCCTTACGACAATCCTTCTCCGTGTCTGTGGGTTGGGTCTGTTGGGCCTCAGTCTGCTGGGTCGTCTACCGGCAGTGGGAGTCGCCAGAACCTCCTTCTTCTCCTCCTGCGTCACCTCCACATCCTTCACAACCTCCTCTTTAGTCGAGGTCGTTCCTGTGACAGATGTTTCCTCGGCCGTGGTGGATGTGGAGGATGGCAGGCGGCGGCGGAGAGTGGAGGTTCTGCGCTCCCCAGGGCCTGCAGACGACCCCTGGCTACGGCTGCTGGAGCCTGTTACTGGACGGCCTCTAACGCGTGTACGTGTTCGGGGCCTGGATGTCCTGCGTGTTGGGGTAGTTGGCGGCGGTGTTGTGGTGGTGGTAGTTGTGGTTGTTGTTGGGATAGGTGTGGTAGTTGTGGTTATGGGAGTAGTAGTGGTATCGGATATGGTTTGTGGCTTTGCAGGAGAAGAGATGGCTGCTTCATCATCGTAGGAAAGGTCGTCGACGTAATAGTAATCCTCAAGCGCTGCGCCACCACTAGCTACTCCGAAGTCATCGCCGGTCTGGGGAGAGAGAGCATCATGCAGGCGGGGGCGGCCTTCCTCTGCTTGGCCTCGCTGGGGTTTCGTGTTAGCATGCACTTTCGCCTTCTCCGTCGCCGTCTCTACAGCCATGCGCCCTTCGGATTTCACACCATGCTGTGAACCATGCACTATGGGGCTCTTCTCGTTAACAGCGTCGGGAACGGAACCTTCATGCACTAGTTGTAATTTTCCCTCATGTTGGAGAGTGTGTCCTGTACCATGCACGGTTAGATGGAGAGAGGGATCAGTAGAACCAAAGGACGAGGAAGAGGGGGAGAGGGATGAGGAAAGGGAAGAAGAAAGTGAAGATGAAGATGAGGTGGAGGCAGAAGAGAGGGAGGAGGTGGAGGTCTCCTTCCCCTCGAGAAACTGGGGAACACGGGAGTCGCTAGCTTCGCCCGTCACCGAAACAGACACCTTCTTAGCGATCTCTAAGGTCGAAATAGGGGACTGGGCGGATGCTAGGTCGGATCCCGCACGTGAGGTCAGCTCGAAGGCAGGGTCATCGCCACCAGACACGAAGTCAAGACTCTGTTTGGGGTCACTATGTTCTATGAAACTAGACGTCGACACGAGGTCGCCCTGAGTGCCAGCGAGGCCGATCCGTGACCCATGCACAGCACCGAAAGAAGCTGTCTGACTGCCCTCGTGTTGTGACTGAATGTGTGTCTGTGTGACTGAAGTAGTGATGGGAGAATCACCTGTGGCTGTGACACCCGTAGCAATACTGCCACGTGATGTAAGAGTGTAGCTTGTGTCACCGGGAACGTCGCCTGTGCCATCAACAACGGTCTCGCTAATATCAAATGTACCACGGGATGCATCAACAGTGCCATGTGAGATGGTAGCGCCGCTAGAAATGGAAACGTCATGAGAGGCAACAGTGTCACGGGAGCTAGAAATTCCTTGAGAGGCAACAGTGCCACGTGAGTTGGCGACATCATGAGAAGCAACAGTGCTACGTGAGCTGGCAACTTCATCAGAAGCAACAGTGCCACGTGAGCTGCAACTTCATGAGAGGCAACGTGCCACGTGAACTGGCAACTTCATGAGAGGCAACAGTGCCACGTGAACTGGCAACTTCATGAGAGGCAACAGTGCCACGTGAGCTGGCAACACCATGAGAAGAAACAGTGCCACGTGAGCTGGCAACTTCATTAGAAGCAACAGTGCCACGTGAGCTGGCAACATCATGAGAGGCAACAGTGCCACGTGAGCTGGCAACTTCTTGAGAAACAACTGTGCCACGTGAGCTGGCAACTTCATCAGAAGCAACAGTGCCACGTGAGCTGGCAACTTCATGAGAGGCAACAGTGCCACGTGAGCTGGCAACATCATGAAAAGCAACAGTGCCACGTGAGCCTGCAACATCATGAGAGGCAACAGTGCCACGTGAGCCTGCAACATCATGAGAAGCAACAGTGCCACGTGAGCTGGCAACATCATGAGAAGCAACAGTGCCACGTGAGCTGGCAACTTCTTGAGAAGCTACAGTGCCACGTGACTGGCAACATCATGAGAAGCAACAGTGCCACGTGAGCTGGCAACTTCTTGAGAAGCAACAGTGCCACGTGAGCTGGCAACATCATGAGAGGCAACCGTGCCACGTGAGCTGGCAACATCATGAGAGGCAACAGTGCCACGTGAGCTGGCAACATCATGAGAAGTTGCAGTGCCACGAGCCGTTTCAACATCATGAGAAGCAACAGTGCCATGTGAGCTGGCAACTTCTTGAGAAGCAACAGTGCCACGTGAGCTGGCGACATCATGAGAAGTTGCAGTGCCACTAGCCGTGTCAAAATCATGAGAAGCAACAGTGCCACGTGAACTGGCAACTTCTTGAGAAGCAACTGTGCCACGTGAGCTGGCGACATCATGAGAAGTTGCAGTGCCACGAGCCGTGGCAACTTCTTGAGAAGCAACAGTGCCACGTGAACTGGCAACTTCTTGAGAAGCTACAGTGCCACGTGAGCTGGCAACATCATGAGAGGCATCAGTGCCTCGTGAGCTAGCAACTTCCTGAGAGGCAACAGTGCCACGTGAGCTGGCAACTTCATGAGAGGCAACAGTGCCACGTGAGCTGGCAACTTCTTGAGAAGCTACAGTGCCATATGAACTGGCAACTTCATGAGAGCCAATAGTGCCGCGTGAGCTGGCAACTTCATGAGAGCCAATAGTGCCACGTGAGCTGGCAACTTCTTGAGAAGCTACAGTGCCACGTGAGCTGGCAACTTCATGAGAGGCAATAGTGCCACGTGAGCTGGCAACTTCCTGAGAGGCAACAGTGCCACGTGAGCTGGCAACATCATGAGAAGCAACAGTGCCACGTGAGCTGGCAACTTCATCAGAAGCAACAGTGCCATGTGAGCTGGCAACTTCTTGAGAAACAACTGTGCCACGTGAGCTGGCAACTTCATCAGAAGCAACAGTGCCACGTGAGCTGGCAACATCATGAGAGGCAAAAGTGCCACGTGAGCTGGCAACTTCTTGAGAAACAACTGTGCCACGTGAGCTGGCAACATCATGAGAGGCAACAGTCCATGTGAGCTGGCAACATCATGAGAGGCAACAGTGCCTCGTGAGCTGGCAACATCATGAGAAGCAACGGTGCCACGTGAAGCAGTAACTTCTTGAGAAATAAGAGTCCCGTGAGAGGGAATGATGTTATCTGCATCACTCGTGTCAATAAAGCCGGCAACATCTTGTGACGTAACAGTGCCACGTGAAGCAGCAGTGCCACGGGAGGCTGTAACTGTTCCATACACAGAGTCGCTTCCTCCCAAAATGCCAAGGAAAGTGTCGATGGAATGAGTATCAGCAGTGCCTCGGGAGGAGGTCGAGGCCTGGGAAATATGAGTGCCACGTGATGCCGCAATGTCATTAGCCTCAAAAGCATGGGCATCAATGGCACCATGCGCGCTCTGAGAGGTAGTAGTACCGGTGACACCAGCGGTGCCAGCGACAATAGCAGTGCCTCTAACACCAGTAGGCACAACAGAAGAGTCATCAGTGCCTTTAACACCGAAAGGTACACTGCCACTGATGTCGACAGATACACCGACATCAAGGGAGCCTGTAGCTAAAGATTCCGTAACAGAACCACGAGTCTCGTGTGAACCCGATTCTTCCGCAAAGCCTGGCACTGACACCGGCATCAGAGTGCGATGGGCGTCACCACCCTCCAGGGCGATAACATTTTCGTAGTCTTGAACAGGGACGACCTCAGGTGCCAGGTCAGCAGGGGTCACGACCACCGACTCTGACACAGGACTAACCGTCGTGCGGGAAGACGCAGTCGACACCCGGACCCTTTTACGACCTCGCACGACCTTCACCACAAGATCGTTCTCGTGATCCACCCCTGCGATCCGTGACCTCGAGCTGACCCCTCCTCGAACGGGGTCCGCCGATCCGGTTAGTTCGCTTGGGTCAAACAGGTCACGTTGGTCTTCCGCGGGATGTTGAACTAAGATCTCAGGCGACTCAGAGGTCGCCTGAAGTGAAGGGGGAGGAGGAGGTGGAGGAGGGATATGATCTGCCTGGAGGAGGGGGGGTTGAACACCTGCTGTCTGCTGATCAGTGGAAAGGGGGAGGGAGGGCCTCTGATCAGCAGAGTCGGGAGGGGCAACTTCATGCAAAAGGTTTTCCTCAATGTCCAAGATAAGGGTGGGCGTGGCAATGCCGGAGGGGGTGGAGGAGGGTCGTACCACAAGTGGGCGGTACTTGACGGGGGGCGCACTTACGGGGAAGGTCGAGGCGACGGTCGTTTCCTCAAAGGTCGTGGGGAACTCTTCCTCGACGGTCGTGCTGGGTTGTGAAGTCGTGCCGCGACCTCTTTGCAGGGTCACGTACCTGTGGAATCGGGTCAAAGGTCAGCAGGTGTTTTTTCCTCTTTATCATTATTAAGTAAATCTTTATACATATACACTGTCCTTCTACTACTGCTGCTAATAACAAAGACAATATGGAACACGCAACTGATGGTAATAATGTTAAGTAAAAGAATGAGAGTAAGAATTAAAATAAAAGTAGCAATAAAATAAATAATAACAATAATAATAAAACCAATTATAATAATAGCAGTAGCAACAGCAGCAGTAGTAGTAGTAACAGTAGTAGTAATAAGCAGTATTATAGTAACCGTAGCATTAATAGTAGTAGTATAGTTAAATTAGTAGGAATATTATCAGTGATTGTAATATTTCATATAAACTTCACTTGTATTATCATTAACATCACATTAATTGTAGCGAAAAAACAGTCCAGCTTTATCATCAGCAACAGAACCACACCAACAACGGGTTATTTTAAGAGCGGGAAAGTGTTAATCCACGCAGAGAAAAAATAGAAATAAAACAAGAAAAACATTAATAAGCAAGAGATAATTGGACAAACGAAACAAAAACGAAAAAAGACGAAGACCACGAAGCGGAAGCGGCAACAGACAAGGGAAAGACAAAAGCGCATCGCATTCCGCCGACCGCCACCCAAATCGGGCGCCAAGCAACGAGGGGAAAGCGTATTCCACTGAAGCTCCCGACGGTCTCCTCTGAAACACAAGGCGACGGTACCTGGGGGTGGTGGGGCCCTGGGCGAGCCTCGTCTGCTGGGGTTCCTCCACGGGGGAGGTGGGCGAGAGGGGGGTGTCAGAGGGGGAGGGAGGGATAGGGGTCCTGTCACGGTCACGCCGAATGGTCACGTACTCAAGGGTGGGCTGCGTCGGCTCGAAGGACTCGACGGGCGCCTCGGTGGCGTCGGACACGGCGCCCGGGCGACGGCGCCTCTCGAGGGTCACGTAGTTCCGACGTCCTCCCGCGCTGCCGCCGGCGTCCGCGGCATCCGCCTCCTCCTGCGCCCTTGCGGCGGCCTGGGGGCGTGCGGGGCGCTGCCGCTGGATGGTCGTGTACTGGCGGAGGGGGTCGCCTCGGGTCTCAGGCTCGGCGGGCGACGGACTCTCCTCCTCTGCCGCCGCTGCCTGGGTCTGTCGAGGAAACAGAGAAGATTGAAGACTAATAATAATAAAAAAAAACTTTCCTATCGATAACAATGAGACTATCCGACATAAAAAAGGGGTAACATTAAAAGAAAAGAAAAGAAAAAGACGACGACAAAGCGAATCCCAAACACGCACAAAAAAACGAAAAAAAAAACAAATCAAAATCCGAAACCGAAAAATAAAACAACCTTGCTACACAAAAAAAATAAATGAATAAATAAAAACAAGTGAAGAGGGAATACCAGCTTGCCGCACCTCTCTCTGGCGATGTTCTGGTACTGGGGTCTGGACCGGCTGCCGGGACTTCCTGACGAGGGGGCTGCTGGCTCCTCCGCGGGGGCGTCTGAGATCACGAACTGGTTCCCGCCGGAGTTGTGGATCCTTCGTTAACAAAACCGGAGTTGTTATTAATGCCTCGAGAGGGAGCTTGTCAATATCTTTTGACTTATATATTTGTGTTCTGAATTCTGAAGGATATGGCGTTAGGAGGGTAAGTAATCCTCGGTGATTCTCATAATATAAACATTGGATATCTGGTGTTTTCATATTAATGTATGTGTGTGTGAGTGTATGTGTATATACATGTGCATGTGTATGTGAATGTGTATGTATATGTATATGTATATGTATATGTATATGTATATGTATATGTATATGTATATGTATATGTATATGTATATGTATATGTATATGTATATGTATATGTATATGTATATGTATATGTATATGCATGTGTATGTGTATGTGTATGTGTATGTGTAAGTGTTTGTGTATGTGCATGCGTACGTGTACGTGTTTTTGTTCGTGTGTATGTGGTTTGTGCGTGTGCGCGCTTGTGCTTCCGTACGACCACGCTTGACCAAACACAGACACACGAAGAAGAAACTCACTTCCTGGCCACGGCGTTCGACACGGGCTCCACCGCCTCGGGCTCCGTCAGGTCCTCCTCGTAGTCGTAGTAATAGTAATCGTCATAGTAGGAGTAGTCGGTGGGGATCTCGGTGGTGGTGGGGATGGGGGTGGAGGAGCGGGGGGTCGTGGCACCTGCCCCACCGCGACTTTTCTTCTCCGTCGAACACTTGGCGCGGTCGGGGTGGTCGCAGCCGTCGATCACCTTGTTGAACACCAGGTCTGAGGAGTGGGGGGGGGGAGGAGAGGAATTAGTGAGGGGGGTGGGGAGGGAGGGAGTGGGGAGGGGGTGGGGAGGGGGGTAAAGAGGGAGAGGGGGGGTAAAGAGGGGGAGGAGGAGGAGAGGAATTAGTGAGGGGGATGGGGAGGGAGAGAAGGTAGGGAGGGTAGGAGGGTAGGTGGGTAAAGAGGGAGTGGGAGGAGGATTGGTGGGAGGGAGGGAGGGAGGGGGGAGGGTAGGAGGAGAGAGGGGAGGAGGAAAGAAAGGAGAGGAGAAAGAAGATAAGAGAGAGAGAAGAGCCGATAGAGAGAGAGAATAAAAAAAAAAAAAAAAAAAAACTCAGAGAGTTAAAAAGGAAACGAAACAGAACAGAACAAAAAAAAATCCAAACATCCAAACAAAAACGAAACAAAAACAAAACAAAAACCCCCTTTCTCCTTCAGAGGTGCCATACCCGAGGGGCAAGTGAAGCTATGTGCCACAATGCCAAGTCCAGAGGCACCGGAATCGAGACACCAGTAGTATTTGTGGCAGTTATCAGGGTTGGGGTAAAATCCTTCGCGTTTGCATGAGAATCCTAGATAAAGAGAGAGAAAGAGAAAAAAAATGAGTGTATTTCATTTTCCTAATGAAGGTAATAATAATTTTAATAGTAGTCATATAATAATAGTAATAATAATCATAATAATAATGATAACAACATTAACAATAATAATAATAATAATAATAATAATGATAATGATAATAATAATGACAATAATAATAATAATAATAATAATAATAATAACAATAATAATAACAATCATAATAATAACAATAACAATAACAATAATAATAATAATAATAAAATAAAAATAAAAATAAAATTAAAGATAAAAATAACAATAACAACAACAACACTAAAGTAAAAAAAAAAAATCCGCAGTTATAATTACCAGTTGATGGACTGGGCGTCGTGGGCGGGGCGGGCGTGTTGAGGGGGTCAATGGTGGTGGTTTGTTGCTGACGCCTGTTCTGTGGGCGTGCTCCCGGGCGGCGGCGACGTCCGGGTACACGGGCGGGCGTGGTTGGTCTGGTCGGCCTGAGAAAATGGTGCAGTGGTGGTTAATTTCAGTGTGATTAATTTCAGTATGATTAACTTTCATACATACATACATACGTAATATGCATACACACATATATACATACACGTAAATGTATCCATTCATACAGCCATGCATTACACACATAAACACATTCATTCATTCATACCCTTCCATATACATGTAAACAGACCTACCCACGTACCCACATAAACAGCCCAACAAGTCCCTAACGCCTCCATGTCCCTTACCTGGGCGTGGTGGTGGTGGTGGTGGTGGGGGCGGGGGTAGTCCTTGTCCGTGGGCGGTTGAGGCGTGAGGAGAGGCTAGGGGCGCGGGGCCTGTCGCTGCTGTGGGAGAGGAAGTGGCGTTATTACACACGTTTTCACAAGGGAGGATTAACGGCCGGTGGGTGGGTCGAGAGGGAAGCGAAATGTAGTGTTTATGAGGAAACAACTCAAGCCGATTGGGAGAATAGTATTTGGACGTGCATTAGGGGGGGCAGTAAAAAAGGGAGAGGAAATATATGCTAAGTCTGATAAAGGAAACGAGATGATTATCTTACGGGAAATGGAATAAAAAAGAGAATTTGAAGGTGACTGTCAGGAAAAGAGAGAATTTGAAAGTGACTATCAGGAAAAACAGAGAATTTGAAAGTGACTATCAGGAAAAACAGAGAATTTGAAAGTGACTATCAGGAAAAGAGAGACTTTGATAGTGACGATATAACTTCAAAGGCTACAAAGATATCCGACATGAAATTGCACCGAATCTGTCACCAGTTTTCAGAGACGAAATGCTAAAGATTCTGCAACTGAAATTCTATAAAAGATACATTCTCAAAGACATGCTATAAATAACGTTCATGCATAGCCATTAGTGATGAAAGAAAGGGGGACTGGGGTGGGGGGTGGGGGAAGGATCATGCGATTCAGGAAAATTTTGCTTTGAGGAGTACGAAAGGGGGAGAAAGTAAGAAAATCCATGCATAAGAAAATGAATTTTGTCCATGCAATTTTAAATCGAAAGAGTTTTTATGCTTATTTTATCATACCAATTCTGTGTGTATTTTTTGGGACATAGGGGAGTTTTACTTCAGAAAAAAATGTATTAATGGCTTTATTATTATTTACGATGCTTATTATATCGTTATTAAGGTATACTCCCGTCGACTGATGCACCTGCAAAAGAAATCATTGATTTCAACATCCAATAAATTTATCTAAGATTTATAAAATTAATAACAAACAGCAATATTTGAGCCCCTTCTGTGTGCAAACGGGACTCGCAAAAACCTTCACATTCGCAAGCGGAAATACATAAATCCATCACCACCTGCCAAGCTAAGCCAGGTCAACCCAAGCCCAGCCAAGCCAGTCGAAAGCCTCCCCTAAAGATATATATATATATATATATATAAGCTGCTGACTGTGGCTTCCGTGTACCTGACGCGAACTCTAGTGGATCTATCAGTGTCAGTCTGCGGTCTAGCGTCCCTGAATCGGGTTCCACCGCGAACCCTCTGACCGGCGTCGACGGGCGAACCACCCTCAGCGGTTCTGAAGGGCTCGCGGGTAGTGGTGGTGGTGTCCTGGGTTCTGAAGCGTCCTCGGGTTCTGGTGCGAGAGGGGGTGCTGTCTTGGGATCTCGTGGGGGAGGGTCGTTGGCGCGTCCTCACGAACGGCTCTTGCGGTTCTGGTTCTTGGGTCGTGGTGCGGAACCTGTTTCTTGACCGCTGGGAGTCTGAGGCCGACCCTCTTGTGCTGAAGGAGTTAGTGTTCCTTTGTCTAGAGATATTGTTTCCCCTTTTAAACCAAGCAAGAAGGAGGAATGATGTGTACGAATCATGCGGAACGGACTTTGATATTCTGACTTCCATGGCAAATGACTCTCATGACCGAATAATGCATGAGCGCATACACATGATATTCTGACTTTAATGAGCCTTATGAATGACACTTTCATGAGCGAATAATGCATGTGAGTGATATAAGTACCTGCCAGAATACAAAGCCCGTTCACACGATTCTAAGATACCCATGCCCTCTCACGATGCTACAAGTGAAGTGAAAAACAGGAACTATATCATGTGGTAAGCTTCTAAATCCTATCCTAAACTTCTCTTAAAAATTAGCCACACACAAAAAAAAAACAATCTACGTGTCTGCTGTATGTATTTTGGGTAACACTGTTTTATCCCTTGGTGGTGTAACTGCACTACTGGTTCTAATACCACTCCCCACCTTGCAGTACTCCTGTAAAATAAGCATGTCCACAACCAGGGAATAACTAAGAGGCTAATGGTCTAATACTAAATGCCAATAGATCCAGTGCTCTGTCCAGTATAAATGAACTATTGTGATAATCTATTTCTTGGTTTCTCTACTAACTACACATTACTCACGCACACACACACTGACAGAAATCCAAGTGGGTTCCCACTTAGCAAGGAACAAAAAAATAAAAAAAATAAAAATAAAATTCTACCGCATTCTGAGAACCGAGCGTTCATTCTTCCTCCTCTTCTAAAACCCACTTCCCAACTACCGTTTCGCTATTCCTGAATTCCCCACCACGCATTCCCTCACAACATCGACACCATAAGCGTGAACATACCTTGGCGTTGCTTCGAGTTTCCTGGCTTCGTTGGTCTGGGTGTCTTCAGCTCCAAAGAGTGCCTTCTTGCCTGCCTCAACGAGAGGGTATTGCTCGCCGTTGCAAATGCCCCGGAAATCATCGTTATCGAGACTCCAGAACATAATGCCACCGAGGTCCTCTTCGCGAACATATTCCGCCTGCGTTGAGATAGAGAAAATGGGTAAATTAGGAAAGAAAATGGGGAAATTAATAGAAAATTATGAAATTAATAGAAAATGGAGAAATTTTTAGAAAATGGGGAAACGCCTGGGGAAAAGAAAATGGAGAAATGTATTGAAAATGTGGAATCGAATACAAAGAGAAAATGGAGAAACGAATGCAAAGAGAAAATGGGGAAACGAATGAAAAGAGATAATGGGGAAATATATAGAAAATGAGGAAATGCCTGCAAAGATAAATAGAAATATATAGAAAATTGGAAAATGTATGAGAAGATCGCGAGTTTTTAATATTCTATCGTATTTCTTCTTTAGTATTATTGCTGGTTGGAATTTAGACGGATGAATATATATATATATATATATATATATATATATATAAATATATATATATATATGTGTGTGTGTGTGTGTGTGTGTGTGTGTGTGTGTGTGTGTGTGTGTGTGTGAATATATATATATATTTTTTTTTTTTGGGGGGGGAGGGGTAATAAAGATCGAACTTCTTTTATCAGAGTGCCACTTCTTGTTAAGAAAGTTCTCTCATAAAAGAATTCTAAAAAAAACAATAATTTGCTGAAAATGTAACGAACACAACGAAAAACAAAAACTTAAACAAATCCTCAACATTCCCATCTACCTCATGAAACTCACAGTAAGACGTGTATACTACAATATATATGTATATATATACATATATACTATAATATATATATATATGTAAATATATATATATAATATATATGTGTGTGTGTGTGTGTGTGTGTGTGTGTGTGTGTGTGTATACTACTTATATACAATATATACTACAATATATACATATACACTACGCATATACTACAAAAAATATACAGTACACTTTAAAACCAACAAATCACCTTAAAAGATTAACGTATCTCACCTTTCTGGCAACAATTTTCTCATCATCGTAACCGACCCACTGATCTCCACTAAAGGCATAGGGACCGATACGCCGAGGGTAGGGTTTCCTCACATCCCATCCATGTGAGGCAATATTCTCGCAAACCTGTGAATTTAATAGTCGTATTAATGTTTGGTAGACGTGTGTTGATATCGCAAACAGATTACAATGGGAGGACAAAGTGACGTGGACGAGGAAGTGAAGAGAAAACGTTCATTTTCCTTTAATTATACATTATTTTTCTTCTTTTTTTTGTGTGAAAATTAGGATTACTGTTTATTATCACCTCTATGTATATTGGCAAAACTAATATTAATGATCATAATATTAACAACATTAACAATAACAACAATAACCATCATAACAAGACCTGTATATCATATACTATCTCTAAAACTTTCTTCGATAATAACATCAACAAAAGTGACAATACCAACAACAACACTAACAGCAACAAAGCAAACACAACTAAAACCAGTCCACACACACACCTCATAGAAAGCCATGAACCCGTTTTCCTTAGTGTATTTCCCTTGCTCGCCGGGACCGTCGGCCGAGGCTCCAAAGTCCGTGAAATTTCCATCGAGAAGCGTGTATGACCGGCCGTATGTCGGGATGCCGATGACCAGCTTCTGTCTCTCTGCGCCGAGGGAGATGTAGTATTTCACGGTCCAGTCCTGATCAAGAAGAAATATTAATAAGAATGATAACTAATAAAAAAAAATGGTTTAGTTTAGTCTTTTCGTTCGGGGGTACGTTTTCTATGGTAAAAAAATAAAAGTAGAAACTACACGAAGCAATCGCAAGAAATTATTTAAAACAATAAAAGAACCATGCAAACTGACTCGCACAAGAATACCACTCATAACCATAACCACACAACCATTCACATTCATAACCACACAAACCACCCACAACCACAAACCACAAAAACAACCACCCGCAACCAGAACCACACAGACAACCACCCGCAACAAGAACCATACAAACCATCCACATCCATAACCACACAAACAACCACAAACCACCACAACAGCCTCGTCCACAACAACCACTCAAACAACCACCCACAACCACAAACAACCCACAACAATAGTCTCGCCCATAACAACCACACAAAAAAACACCCACAACAGCCTCATCCACCTACCACGTTGAGCTGGGCGTTCCACTCGTACTCGGAGGTACCAGGTGCGGGGAGGAGGGCAGCGTGGTGGTTAATGGTAGGCTCGTAGGCGCTGTGGTAGTCATAGTTGAGGATGTTGATGAAATCCAGATCTCTGCAATGCGGGGAATAAACGGTTAGTTGGTTGGTTGATTATATATATATATATATATATATATATATATATATATATATATATATATATATATATATATATATATATATATATATATATATATATATATATATATATATATATATATATATATATATATATATTTGTATGTTTATTTATTTAGTTATCTATCTATCTATCTATTTTGTCTATTTATCTATTTTATATCTATTTATCTATTTATATTATTTATTTATTTTATTAGTCATTTATCTATGTATCTATTTATTTATCGTTAATTGTTTTGTTCATCCAATGGTGTGTACACAGAGGTTTATCATAGATGTAAGTTAACAATAACTACAATGATGATAAAAAAAATATGAAGGTAATGATACAAATGATAATAACAGTGCATAGAGAAGAACAATAAATATATAGATGAATAAATAAAAATAAATACACAAATAAATGAAAATAAAGAAAAAAAACACGCATCAAGGCGATAAACTTTCAGAAACAAAACGGCTTTTAATCCTGTACAAAACATCTCCATATATGCTAGGTCACGGCGAGAAGTGCAGGCCAGCCACACAACACTCTCTCTTTGAGCTTCGTGAGAGAAAGACTGCTGGCCTGTTTGCTTGCTTTCTTGCAAACGCTACATGTGCTTGCGTTCCAGATAGTCTTCATTTAACTGAGCCTTCTCTTCCTCCCTCCTTTCTCTCTTCTTTCTCTATTCTTTTCACCCTCCTTCATTTCTCCTTTCTTATTTTCATCCCCTCTCCCTTTCTCTCTCCTTCTCCCTACCTCAATTTTCCCCCTATCCCTTCCCCCTTTTCCCTCTCTCTATTTTTCTCCCTCATTTCTCATCTCTCCCTTTCCTTCCACACATTTCCTCCTCCTCCCTCTCCTTCTTCTTCTCCTCCTCCTTCTCCCTTTCCCTCTATCCAAATCGTCACAATTTGCAAACTTCTTATACACTCCCCCCCCCCTCCTCAGATAGAACAGACGCCTCCCTAACGACCGCTGAATGTCGTTGCCCGCCCACACGCCCACGAGGTATAACGCCCTTCCAGTCAGCTCCACCGTCACCGTTGCTTTTAGGAGATTGTGGCCATTGCGAGAGAGTGGGCGGGGTGGGGGGAGGTGTACGAAGGCGGGTGGGTGGTGGTTGAAAGGGGGGAGGGAGAGAGGTGGGTGGGAGGAAGGAGAGAGGGTGGTGGGGAAGGAGGGAGGGAGAGAGGTGGGTGGGAGGAAGGAGAGAGGGTGGTGGGGAAGAAGGGAGGGAGAGAGGATGGGTGGGAGGTGGGGTGGAATGGGGCAGGGAGAGAGGGTGGGTGGGAAAGAGGGAGAGAGAGCGTGTGGGAGGGAATGATGGAGAGAGGACGAGTGGGTGGTGGGCGAAGGGAGGGGGGTAGGGCGTGTGGGAGGAGGGAGGGCGTGTGGGAGGGAGGGAGGAAGAGAGGGTGGTAAGGAAGGGGGGAGGGAGAGAGTGCGGTTGGGAGATGGATAGGAATAGGGGAGGGAGAGAGGGTAGGAACAAAGGCAGGGAGGAGAGAGGGTGAGTGGGAGGGGAAAAGGGGAGAGAGGACGGGTGAGGGGTAAGAAGGAAGGGAAGTGGGTAAGGGGAGAGGTATGAGGCCGGGTGGGAAGTTGGGGAAGAGGATGGATGGGGGGGTGGGAGAGTAGGATGGAAAAGACGATGTGTGGGAAGGAGACAGAGAATAAAATATATAAAGCCACGTTCTTGCAAGTTTCGCCATAAATCTGCCCCGTCCACGGTCACTGTACCGTTGTCGCGCCTTGTTTTAAAGTATTAAAAAATAAATAAATGAATAAAAATAAAAACTTATGTTGTAAATGAGAGGAAGAGGTTGTTCTAAACTATTGAAAAGGGTTTTTATGTTGTAAATTAGGGGGAAAACGTTTCTTAAGGATGGGAAGGGGTTGCTCGAAACGAGGGATAGAGGTTGTTTAAGAGAGTAAAGACGTTATTTCGGTAAATGTTGCATGAAGAGAAATCCACAATTTCACCTTGAACGTCGATTTTCTTTTATTTTTTTAAATCGATTCGGGGAATTAAAATTTTTCTGTTCTGCCTTTTCCCTCAACTTGGGGCGTATTTTTTGTGAAATTTGTATAGAAACCCCCGGTTTTTTAAAACTTTTTTATCTAAAAAATGTTTTTTTTTTTTTTTTATCTATCTCGTTATCTATCTATCCATCTGTATGTATGTCTTAAATATAGCTGCTGAGCACTCAAAAAATTTACTTTTTGCATATCCTATAAACATTAATATGTCAAAATATCGATGTTCTTGTACTTAATTGCATGTTTCAATCGTTTCTTATAACCATACTACTAATATCAATACTAATTAATATTATTATTACTATTATAAATAGTAATATAAAAGATATGTAATTAGCAGCGTAATCTATAAAAATTATATTTATATAATTCCTACAATTATCAGCTAAACTCCTGTGTTATCAAATTAATAGATAGCATATATCATTGAACCTTTTTTGACTCGCCATCATTTTAGCTACGAGTCACTCTTGATGATTATAAAGATATACTAAACATATTTTCAGTCAGTTTCAAGCATGACATGTTTTTCCAAATACATTTGTCATTTTTATTCTTTGTCTCTGTATTAATATCCGATCCGTTATATCTTTCAAAAATGAGTTTGCTATTGTTTCAAAGGTTTCTAAATTTTCAAAAATTCCAAGCACAGTTAATGGTCCCGCAAACAATTCCAACGCACAGTTAATGGTCCCGTTACTGGCTTGTTTATCGTGATTTGTTTCTAGTTAAGCGTAAGTGGGATAGTTTGCATTGTTATCGGCTTCGTAACACGGAAATAGCGTGGGGGGAGGGGGGGGGGTTGGCTAAATCATTTTCAATTTTTGTTTCTTCTTTCTCTGCTTCTCCCTGATCACTGTTCGTTTTGTGTTGTGGTTGGTATTATTTGGTTTTTTATTTTCTCTTTTTTCTTTTTTTTTTTTTCCTATATCTTTTCCCCCCTTTTTTTTTTTCCAATTTTTTCCCTTTTTTAAAAAAATTTCTAAATTCTTTGCTATGCTTTATTCCTTTTAAGATTTGTCTTCCTCCTCTGCCATCAATTATCGTCCTTGTCTTTTTATTTTTTTTTCTCTCTTATCTTTCTGGATTCCCCTCTGCCCCCCTTTTCTTTCTCCCCCTTTCCCCTTCCCCCCCCTTTTCCCTCCCCTTTTTTTTCTTTTTTTTTCTCACCCCCTTTTCTACTCCCTCTTTCCTTTTCTCCTTTTCCCCACATTCTTCCTTTATCCCCCTCCTTCCCCTCCCCTGACCTTTGACCTCGCTCCCCTCCATTAACCACTCCGTCCTTCTTCCCTTATCCCATTCTCCCTCCCCTGACCTTTGACCTCGTTTTCCCCTCCCTTACCATCCTCCCCCCCCTTTCCCCCCCTTATCCCATTTCCCCCCCCCCTCCCCCCCCCCCCCCCCCCCCCCCCCCCCCCCCTTTTTTTTCCCCCTTCCCCCCCCCATCCATAAACAGAAAAAAAGACAAATGGACAGGAAACGTTATTCCTTATCAGGCCCACGACTCGTACAAAAAAAAAAAGATTTCCCATGCTTCTCCTCGTCTCTCGCGTGGCAGGATTTCTCGTGGTCAGTGCTGAGGCAACTGCGCTTCGTCACTCTTTCTTTCACAATGCAACGAGCGAGTGAAAAGTCGGGAGAGAAAACCCTCGCACGCAGTGAGACAAGTTCGTTTAGTTTTGTTGAGAGTGAGATATAGTCTTTCGTTAATGTGAATCGGAAGAGTTTGACGTTGGAGAGAGATGTAAAATTGGAAATGGGTAATTTTTGTTTGTCGGTGTTTCTTTGTGTGTTTGTTTCTTTTACTGTGTTCTTTTACTTTATTTTTATTCTGTATTTTTCATACTAATGAGAGAAAAAAATCAATAAAACGCCCAAATAAAATAACATAACGTTATGATATTTTTTCTATTCCTTTTTTTGCAATATGAACTTTTTTCCCCTTTTTTTTTTTTAGACCTTTTCCAACATCTATCACAACGAAAAAAAAAGATAAATACTGACATTCCTCACACCCGAATGACCTTACAATCGAGTATACGGACTCGAAAAACACTCGTAATTGTTATAATCATTCCATCATTAGCAAGAAATTAGCCTCTATCAACACCAAAGCCGAAAGGTAGGCGGGTCTAAACCAGACATAATTATAGCAGGCTGATTAACATACCCAGCAAACAACCTGCTCCAGAGAGAGAGGGTAATTGCCTTCCGAAGCTCGTAGAAAGCGCATCCCTTTCACCTCATCTACTCGTAGAGGTAGACTGTAGAAGTGGGTCTACCTATCTACTATTTCTGACTGGCCGGTGGTCGGTGTTGGTCCACTTTTTTCAGCAACTACTTTTACGAGGTTATGAGTTGGGTTTTGTTTCTTTCTTTTTTTTTTATCATTCTTTGGGGAAAAAAATAGATTTACGAATGATATGAAAAATGGTGGATTGGTTTCAGAGACGAGAAGGTCTGAGTTATGTGCAACGAACAGACAAGAAATGCTAAGGGGAAAAAAAGCTTTAATTCTGCGAAATATACTTGAGGGAAGTTCTTGCGCAAGTCAGGAAGCAAAGGAGAAGGAAAAAAATATTTAGCGCCTCTTACATGTTACTTCATCTTCGGATTAATAAGCTGTTTTCCCTTCTCTTCATAAGCCACACAGTCACACGTCAGTATATCAACAATGTCACTTAGCATAAATACAAATCAAATCGGCTCTGTCATCATGTAAATATATAAAGAATCACAATTAACATACGTAATGATAACACTACTACCATGGACACACATTAAGAATGACATTATTACACAATACATACTTATCAACGATAAATATACCTCTCTCTCTCTCTCTCTCTCTCTCTCTCTCTCTCTCTCTCTCTCTCTCTCTCTCTCTCTCTCTCTCTCTCCTCTCTCTCTCTCTCTCTCTCTCTCTCTCTCCCCGCCTCTCCCTTTCCCTCCTTCCCTCTCCCTCTCCCTTTCCCTATCTCCATATCTTCCTCTCCCTCTCCCTATCTCCCTCTCCTTTTCTCTCTCTCCCTCTCCCTCTCCCTCTACACACGTAGACAACTGGTACAGACACACAATAACATGAGAAAACACAAACACACACGCAATCACACACAGACCTAATTGCGATAGTGAAAGTCCCAGACCGGACCGAGTATCAGGCTTAGCTTTGACATTCAGTGAAGTCATACACCCATCACACAGATCTGTCACACGGACCTATCAGTCACAGACGTCAAGCAAATCCATCTACCAAGCGACCCATTGCATGAAACTCATTTTACAGATGTGTGGTTTGGTCATTCGGGTCACTCTTTTGTTTCGTCGGGGGGAAGAAATAGGGTTGTTGGTCTTTAATGTTTTTGTTAGAAAAGAATGGTATTTGTTGTGGTTGTTGGTTTTTTTTTTCTTTTTTTAGTAGGTAGGTATTAGATATTCATGTGTTTTTTTTTTTCATAATATGTGTAAAGATGTTTGGTATATGCTGTCATTTTGTTTGTTTGTTTTTTGGAGATGGCAGGGTAATGAAATTCTTTCTCTATTTGTTTGTATGTTTCTGTCCCCCCCCCCCCTCCTCTCTCCCTCTCCCTCTCCCTCCATCCCTTCCTTTTCCCCTTCCCCTTCCCCTCCCACTCTTCCTTCCCCTCCCCCTCCCCTCTCCCTTCCCCTCCCTCCCTCTCCCTCCCTCTCGCACACCTGCCAAAATCAGTGCCCCAAATCAAGCGAATTCAAGCGTTAACCGGCACCATCTCGTATAAACGCATGGCACTGACAGTCAGCCACTTTACCCCAGGTGATTGGATACGAAGTGACAAAAAATTAACCCAGAGACAAGTTGCTGGTGAAAGGATGGTGAATGGCCGGGGAGATGAGACGTGTTTCTCGGGATGTTAATTAGATAAGCAGCTCATTAGGCAAGTCACGTGGCCAGTGGACTTGTATGGGCTTCCTGGACACCATAAGAGCAGATGGGATGAGCTTTTGGTCACGCGGATGGCTTGGACCTTGAGAGAAAGTGGAGGAATAGTTTCTCCCTTGCTCTCTTTTTCTTTCTTTCCTTCTTTCTCTCTCTCTCTCTCTCTCTCCTCTCTCTCTCTCTATATATATATAAAATATATATATATATATATATATATATATATATATATATATATATATATATATATATATATATCCCTCTCTCTCTCCCTCCCTCTCTCTCTCCTTCTCTCTCTCCCTATCTCTCTCTCCAATTTATTTAACTCTTTCCAAGCTTAAGGCATGTATAGCCCTTAGACTAACAATATTTACTGAACGGTGAACTATGACGAGTGTGGTCTTCAAACA
Source organism: Penaeus monodon (assembly GCF_015228065.2). NCBI lineage: Eukaryota > Metazoa > Arthropoda > Malacostraca > Decapoda > Penaeidae > Penaeus > Penaeus monodon. The sequence goes on from NC_051401.1 coordinate 6,231,521, forward strand.
ACTCGTCAACCAACTCGCCAACCATAGTTATCATTTAAGGTTTGCGTTCAACCAGTGCGGGGACGAGAAATTTTCGGCCAAGGGAGAAGCCACCTTTTAGCACGGCCATAAAACGAGCATATTTTAGCATACAAATACTTCGAGAGATGGAGTTGTTTGCATTGAGGGTTTCTCCGTG
>NC_051401.1:6241698-6246698 GCF_015228065.2 Penaeus monodon
TATTACTAAGTAAACTAGTAAATACGCATTTGTTAAACATCTTGTCGATACTGACTTTGGTAATATAAACTAGCAAACACTCCAACAAGAGAACCAGAGACAGACAAACGCACTACAAAAAAACACTTATCCATTTTTGTTCTCCGTTTGTTAATCTATTTATCAATTATCTCTTTGGTGCTGCCTCGGGATAAAATGACGAAGCAAGATTACATCCCTTCAGCAGATGGTACACTTCAGGGCTGATCATACTCGCCCGAGGATCATGAAGTTACTGAAGCAAGCTGGACAGAAGATGTTAACCTTGGAATCTGGACTGAGAGTTAACCTTGGATTCTGAACCGATTCTCTTTAAAATATAAAACAAAAATATATCCCAGAGGAATACCCAGAAAAAAAGGGAAATTAAAAAAACGTGTTCTACTTTGTTATATGACCATTAATGGATAACTTGTCCTTGAATGTTTTACGAGACTAAACTTTTTTCATCTTCATCTTAAACCAACTGACATGATTCCCTTCTTTTGGTAAAAAAGTATAATGGTCTGTTCTTGTTATTGTTTTTGTTTTTGCATGTTTCGTGAGCGCGCGCGCGCGTGTGTGTGTTTGTGTGTGTGTATGTGTGTGTGTATGTGTGTGTGTATGTGTGTGCGTGTGCGTGTGCGTGTGCGTGTGCGTGTGCGTGTGCATGTGCGTGTGCATGTGAGTAAGTGAGTGTGTGGTTTGTTTTTCGTGTGTTTAGGCTTACCAACTAGAGCGCGTTTAGCGAAGCAATGAGAAAGACTTACGAAACGTATTTTCATGCCCCAACCTATATTTTCCAAGGACATAACTCTCCTTTTCCTTTATCCGTTTATCTGTTTATTCCTTTTTAAAAAGAAACGAAGGAAATACGAATATTTTGTTTAATACTTGAAAAAAAAAAATCGTTACATCCATTACCTTTCTCATTAGAAGCACATGTTACAGGTTTTATATAAGAGCGACAAAGGAAGGAGAGAGAGAGAGAGAGAGAGAAGAAAGAAAGAGAGAGAGAGAGAGAGAGAGAGAGAGAGAGAGAGAGAGAGAGAGAGAGAGAGAGAGAGAGAGAGAGAGAGAGAGAGAGAGAGAGAAAGAAAGAAAGAGAGAGAGAGAGAAAAAGAGAGAGAGCCATACATACATACATACATGCATACATACAGACAGACAGAACGAGGCAGAAAGAAAGAAAGAAAGAAAGAAAGAAAGAGAAAAAGAGATATAGACAGAGAGAGAAAAAAAACACAAAAAATACAAAAAAAAAAAAAAATCAAACCAAACCAAACTAAACAACCTCCGAAAACAAAAACACGAAACACAAGCACACCACCACCAAAAGTTAAATCGACCCCTTGTTTACCTTGACCAAAGCGGCGTAATTCTCCCTGTCCTCGGGCGCGGACCCATCTCGCGAAGCCGGGTACTCCCAGTCCAGATCAAGACCGTCGAAGTTGTAGCGTCGCAGGTGCCTTATGGCCGAGATAATGAACGTCTTTCGGTACTCCGGGAGGGACACGAGCTCGCTGAATCGCCCCGAGCCTTCGTTCCAGCCGCCGATAGCCAGGAGGGTCTTCAAGCCCTTGTTGTACTGCTTGAGGCCGTTGAATTTTGCGTAGCCGCCTGGGTGAGAGAGGGAGATGGGGTAGAGGGGGAGATGGGGTTGAGGGGGGATGGGGTTGAGGGGGTGATGGGGTTGAGGGGGAGATGGGGTTGAGGGGGAGATGGGGTAGAGGGTGTGAGGGTGTAAGTCTGGTTGTCTTTGGTCTGCCTGTATACTGTACGTATGTTGTGTAGATGTGTGTGCGTGTGCGTGTGCGTGTGTGTGAATGTACGTGTACGTGTGCCTATAAATACCATATACACACATACATATATCCATACATGACTGAACACATAAGGAAAACACAGAAAAAAACAACTCATTAATTACCTTGTTCAATATCCTGGTAAGTATCGAAAGGTTTGACTTCGAATTCGTCGGTAAGTCCTCCAAAAGCGTAGATCAGGTGAGTACACAGGTAAGGGTTAATATTCTGTGGTGTGTACTTCGCCAGTCCCCGTCTGTACACCGACCAGTTTGTGTAGTAACAGACCACGCGTCGCTCCGGCTCACTGGCCTGTCGTTTCTCTATTTCGTCTGAAAGGAAACAAGGAATTTCGGTGTTAGATACGAGACTGTGTGTCGTTTTATTCTATTCTATTATATATTATATTATATATATACACATACATATACATGTATATATATAGGAGTATTTTCTTTCTCTCACTCATCCTTCTCCCTTTCCCTTTCCCTCTCCCTTTCCCTCTCCCTCTCCCTCTCCCTCCCCCTTCGTGTTACTACTAATTTCTGTTATGACTTCCTTCCACACACGACAAAAAATAAAGAAAGCAAAACCAATTATAGCGAAGAATTCCCGAACTGTCCACAGCAGTCACGATATACGAGGGAAAAAAATGAGGTGTCTAGCCAACAGGAAACCTTGACAATGTCTTGTGCGAAACAGAAGGGGAAAAAAAGTGCGTCACGTGATACAGTCAAGGATTTTCAGCATCTTCAAGATCAGTGTTAAGGACATTTCAACTCGTTCTGCAGATTTACTGAACGAGTAATTTTGAAGTATTGGAGGACGTAGCAGGGAGTCGTTTGGGTAGTTTAACTGGGCCATTGTCCCCTGAGGTCGTCATGGTTGTTGATATTGTTTTTGTTTACTTGAATGTCATTTGATTTCTCCTCTCTCTCTCTCTCTCTCTCTCTCTCTCTCTCTCTCTCTCTCTCTCTCTCTCTCTCTCTCTCTCTCTCTCTCTCTCTCTCTCTCTCTCTTTGTGGGTGAATTTCACAAAAAAATACATTATTACTGTTGTTTTTTACTGCGAATTTTTTTAAAGAATGTCATTATTACTGTTATTTTTTCACGGATATTACCAAAAATACCATTACGACTGTTCTTTGTTTGCTTGCCTTCAATGAATATCATTAAAGGATATGAATCCTAACATTCTTGCCATCATTGCTGATTTGCTTTTCGCGAATATCACTGACAAAATCCTTCTACTTCCTTATTTTTAACGTCAAGTCATCAAGAATGCCATCATTACTGTTCTTTGCATTTCACGAATGTCATCAAGAATGCCATTAGTGCCATTCTTTGTTTTGTTTTTTTCATGAAAATCACTAAGAATGCCATTATCGCCGCTCACCATGGCGATAATCAACTAATTGTGAAATCGGGAAGATCCTGCAATGAAATGACTAAGGCATCTGAGACGGGGTGCCGGTGCCTGGGGTGGCATTCTGGTCGAGGTCGATGGTGGCGTATCCGGATTGCATTCCAGTCTCTCTCTTTTTTTTATATATCTCTCTTTTCTCACTCTTTCTGTGTCTGTTTGTCTGTATATCTCTTTCTTTCTTTTTCTATCACTCTCTTTATCTTTTTCTTTTTTTTCTTGCTCTTCTCTCTCTTTCTCTCTCTCTCTCTCTCTCTCTCTCTCTCTCTCTCTCTCTCTCTCTCTCTCTCTCTCTCTCTCTCTCTCTCTCTCTCTCTCTCTCCCTTCATTCCTCCGCCAAAATCAACTATTTATTTCAAAATCTGGTAAGCCTTATTACTTAAATGTAAAAGAAAAATGACACATACACACCACACACACATACATAGAGGGAAGGAGGAAAGGGGAGATGCAGGGAGGGAGAGGGGGAGGGAGTGGGGGAGGGTGGAGAGAGAGAGAAAGAGAAAGAGAAAGAGAAAGAGAAGAGAGAGAGAGAGAGAGAGAGAGAGAGAGAGAGAGAGAGAGAGAGAGAGAGGAGAGAGAGAGGGGGGGGGGGTTAGTTGATAAACCACCAGATAGATAGCCAGGTGGTTTGTCAAGGAAGCTAAAATTAGGCATCACAGTTAGGCATACCACTGGACAAGTCTCAGAGTTTGAAAAACACCCTTTTGTCTGTAATTCAGGACTTGTTTTTATTCAGGTGACTCATTCCTTACTGAACAGTTATGTTACTTTGTTGCCAAGAATCTGAAAAAAATGCACAGAACTCTCACTCACGCAAGAACACCTACTCGGACAAACACATACACGCATTGTAAATAGATTAATAAACAAATATATAAATAAAGAAAACACACACACACACACACAACCCACCACACCACCACACATACACAGTAATCACTACAAAACAAAAAAAATAACAAACAACACCACACACACAATAATCTCCCTCTTACCCAGTCACTCACTCTCTCTTTCATGCATATACAAAGTAATCCCGTTCAAAATCAGAACAAAATATACATACATTTACTCTCTCACGCGAGTCTCACTGCAACATGTCTGTGGCTTCAACATGTGCAACATAGTTAACAGGTGAGGCGACCCGCATAACGGTGCCTTTCCTCGCTCCTGCTACATTGCATAACGTGGCAGGCTATCAAGGAAACATTAGTGTCCATACCCTTTCACAACGAGATATGCCAAGGCCCTTCCTTCTCATTAAGACGAGATAATTGGTTTAAGGGGCTTCGGAGACGTGCTTTCATGTTGCAAGAGATCATGTTTTCGCTTCGTCTGTTAAACATGTTGATTGGTGCAATTTTACGCGTATACTCACGGAAAAAAACTACTCTCTCTCTCTCTCTCTCTCTCTCTCTCTCTCTCTCTCTCTCTCTCTCTCTCTCTCTCTCTCTCTCTCTCTCTCTCTCTCTCTCTCTCTCTCTCTCTCTCTCTCTCTCTCTCTCCAAACGAAATGGAAATAGCTTCACAATGACTCAAGTTCGAAACGAAGATCCGGTGCCGCTTCGAATATCACGATCCTCTGAATTACAGATTTGCTCTCCTAAAAAAAAAAAAAATATAAAATATATATAAATATATATATATTATATATATATATATATATATATATATACATATATATATATACATATATATATATATAATATCGAACTATTCAAGGTATCTATAAATGTCCTCATAGCGAGCCA
>NC_051401.1:6251698-6254198 GCF_015228065.2 Penaeus monodon
GTGACGTCACGTTTAGAGATAAAGTGCAAGAGAAAAGAAGAGGTTTTATTTTTTCGAACTGGACGGCGTCAAGGAGTCCTAGGGCGTGACTCATGCCCGTCTTGAAGTCCCTAAATATAAGGTCCCAAGAGCCACGCCTTCAGTGCTCCGGTGACCTTGCAAGTGGGCGGTCCGTCAGCGTCAGGGATGGCCGTGTGGGTGGGGATTTTGGACTGGGGGTGGGGGGGGGGGGGAGCGGAAATGTTTCATGTTGGATTTTTTTTTTTTTTTTTTTTTTTAGAATCTGAAAATGCAGTTCGTTGAAGAAGAAAAACAATCACATGATGACATGATTTGTAAATCTGCAAATCCTACAAATGAAAGAAAATAATACATCAACAAAAAAAATCAGGGCGATTTTAGAAAGGACATGGAGCTAAAAAGATAAATAAATGGATAAATAAATAAATAAAAAATAGCTTTTGTTGGCGATGCGACTGAACTGACTTGGGGCGTCGAAGGGTACGATCGGGGGGTCAAGTTGCAACAGGGATGTAGAAGGGAAGACTTATGCAGATTAGAGAAAACGAATGCTTTCAATTGCAGAATGTTGAATGTACAATGTAAAAGGAAGTGGAGAGTGAAGTACAGGATATTTCGAAAATGGTGAAGAACAACGAAGTGAAGAAAGGTATAAACAATCAAATCCAGTTTAAAAGGGAATGAAGAGAGAGGAGAGAGACACACACACACACAAAAAAAAACATAAGAGGAAAAATACAAACAGTTTGAAAACGTAATGAACTCGTGACAGAAATAACGAAATAAGAAGATCGCGGAGAGCACTAAGAGAAATTCTCTTAAAAGTGAAGAGATATCATGAAAAGCCACGGACGATACATAGAGAAACATTACTGTAGTGGGTGTGGCTAAAAGAACGAGCTTTCCCGTGTGAAACCCAAGACGATCTCTGTCTCGGATCTTTTGCCTGACCAACCCCACCCTCACAGAATAAAGGAAATGCAACTACGAACAATAAAAAAGACAAGAAGATGATGAATATAAGATACGCAATAAAGAACAGGAAGATGACGAAAGTGAAGCTATAGATAACGCAAGAAATGAAAATCTTGTAAGGGAAAGGAATGTAAAAGATACCAGACTGGAAATTTCCCGTCTTAAAAATACCAGCATTATAGCCAATACTGTATCGCGGGAAACGAGGGGTCAAGATCTCAATGATGAGGCAATAGTACTCCTTGCATTATAAAACTGTTATGCAACAGTGGGGTCACAATATATATATATATATATATATATATATATATATATATATATATATATATATATATACATTTATATACACACACATGTATATATATATGTATATATGTGTGTTTATATATATATATATATATATATATATATACATATATATATATATATATATATATATATATATATATATATATATATATATATATGTATTATATATATATAAATATATATGTGTGTGTGTGTGTGTGTGTGTGTGTGTGTGTGTGTGTGTGTGTGTGTGTGTGTGTGTGTGTGTGTGTGTGTGTGTGCGTGTGTGTGTGTGTGTGTGTATGTGTTATTTAGATAGATAGATAGGTGCCTTTGCGGGAATCTGTCTTGAGAGTGTCTGTGCGTTATGTCACGTATGCCCGCTCGCTAGGCGACACGAGCGCCCACACTTCCTTCGTTGCAACCCACGGAGCGTATCTTGCAGACAATGACCTCAAAATTACCTCCAAATTCCCTCTTTTTTTACAACGAGCTTCAATCCAGGGCCAACTGCATGACGGCGACGACTTCCTTCCTAGCCGAGGTCAAAGGTCAATTGCAGAGTGTGAGAGTGCTGTGTGAGTTTGCAGGTCAAGGGTTTCAGACTCGGCAACCGGCAACTGCGTATTGCTTTCATGAACTTGTTACGCGAAAGTTACAATACGTTTGCAATTCATGCAACTTCGGGTCTGTAGACGGCAGGCGAATGAAAGATTGAAAGAAGTTTTATAATATTGATTAATAATCTAAAACGTACGTCACATGTAACGATGCTTAAAAAAAAAAAAAAAAAAAAAAAAATGTGATTTTGAAAAAAAAAATCTGTAAAAAAACGAAATACTAAATAACTAAATAAACAAAAAATGGGAAACAATTGCCATAAACTTCTAGACAGAAGTCAGACTACATTACAATCCCAACACACCTCTAAATTAGCTTAAAAAAATAAAGGAAATGACCACAGTAAAAAAAATATATAACCCCCTTTGAAAAAAAAAAATGAAAAGAAAACGGACACAAAAAGAAAACGAAACCCAAGAGTCACTCGGCGCCTTCAACATGAAAGGACTTTTGACTCGAGATGAAAGTAAAACGAAAAAGTAATATTTTACAGGTACATTTACGTGTCTACAGGGACTTACATTGAGGTATACAGGTAGAGGGAAGAGCGGGGAGAGGAAGAATGATAGTCCTAAGTGAAGGGGGAGGGGGGGGG
>NC_051401.1:6259198-6264198 GCF_015228065.2 Penaeus monodon
TACCAGAACAACAATAACAACAACAAAATAAATAAATAAAAAAAACAAGATCCCATTTCTACTCTTTCTCAAAGCAAGTTACAGTGATGTTCGACATAACGGGGTTAGCGAGGCCCGGCCAAGCGGTACGTCCAGTTCTTGAAGACTTTCCAGCAATGGCCACTTTCTTCTCTCTCGGGAACCTAACAGCTGCTCTAAGACTAACTCCTAAGACTCCTAGCTAAGACTCTGGTTCAACAGCCGTCTTGGTGACAATCTTTCAAGACTATTTTTTTATTTTTATTATTTTTTTTTTTTTTTTAGAAAAAAAAATAGATGTAAGGGAATTTAGCGTCAGTGACTTCTTTCAATTACAAATTTTTTATTTTTTTAATTTTTCCCTTTTCCCTCTTTATCGCTGTCTTCTCCCCCTCCCCCCTACCCCCCCCCCCAAAAAAAAAAAAAAAAATTGAGGGAAAAAATATCCACTCAACATCCTAACAATATTCCCAGCATATCATGAGTATGTGTAAGTATATTTCTCATGACCCTCTTAGTGAGTGTGGAGACATTATAGGCGAACTTGCAAGTAGGTTATGTGTAAGTAGAGTTATGATGAATCTATTTATATATCTCCTGTATCTATTTTATACATCGTTGTATTTAGTACATTTATCTAAGATATATTATGTGCAAGTAGATTTATAATGCATTTATTTATATACCTACTGTATTTATTAATTTATATATCGTATTTATGAGACTTATCTTAGATTATGTGTAGGTAGATCTATGATAAATAAAATTATTGATTCATCTATGTATTTATTAATTCATTTACTGTTGTATTTAGTATTTTTTCCCTAGTTATATTAGTCATGTGTAAATGCACTTCTCATGAACCTCACAGTGAAGGTGGAAACGGCGTCGCGGACTTGCAAGTAGGCCAGACAACCCCTTTGCAATTGAAAGCTTGCAACTTACTCTTGGGTCTATTTTTGGGACGTGCGGTTTTGCAAATGAAGCTTGGAGTTATTGGTTAAATAAGAGGTCTATATTATTGCATATTAATCTCAAAACGTGTAAATTGCAAACTTAACATGACGTCGATTTATATTGCTGGATACAGGCATTGTCGTAAGAACTTTCCTTTTATTTCATTTACGAACTTAAGTCAAAATAAATAAACAAACATATATATAAAACAAAGAATATTATAATTTTCTTTTAAAAAACTTTCTTTAAACAAACAAATACATATATAAAACAAAGGATATGATAGTAAATAAAAACTTTCTTAAAATAAACCAAATACATATATAAAACAAAGAATATGATAAATAAATTTTAAAAAATACTTTCTTAACGGAACTATCTTGCACGTCACACAATACATTTATCCGTCCCTTTGACCTTTAAGAGAATGTGAAAGACTAAGGAACCGAGAATGACTGGATGACTTCATACTGGTGCGTTGAAGTCACGTCACACTGCTGCTTTAAAACTGAATAACGTGGGACCCTTATGCTAATTTTTTTTTTTTTTTTTTTTTTTTTTTGGCATTTTTACTTTGTTTTATGTTCTCTCTGAATTTTGGATTTTTTTTTTTTTTTCATTGTGACAAAGTTATCGGTGGTTAATAGGAAAATTTTTTTTTTGAGATGTAACAACCTAGTTTGGTCCATTTGTGTAGCACAGGTGTAAATGCTCTAATAACACAATTTAGGACTGGGAAAATTATATAAAACCTACTGGCCATATCATCACATTCTTTAAATACAAATAAGGACCTTTTCATCGACTTCCATTCTTTCTTCCTCTCTCTCTTTCTCCCACTCACTCTCGCTCTCCATTCCTTCCAAGTTTCACATCGCCAAAACAATCTACGACCACAATTTCTCTCCTAACTCACCGGTATCCAGCTGTGAGTTTGTGCGCGTGTGATCACCGAGACACTAAGCTACTGACTGGCGAGAGAGCGTCCGGCAGAAACCACCGCCGGTGTCAAGGAAGGGGGCGGAGCCAAGCGAAGGGGGGAAGGGGGGAGGGGCTTGCAGTTAGGTAAGGGGGGGAAGGGGAAAAAGGAGGATTAAGAGAGAGGGACAAAGGACGGGACATAGAGAGTAAAGGAGAGTGGGGATTGAGAAAGAATTGGAGATTTTTCGAAATGGATAGAAAGAGAGGATGGGGGAGGAGGTTGATATGGAGAATAGAAGATAGATGAAGTGATGTAATTCGTAAGAAATAGATAATGAGGAATCAGAGAGGAATAATTACCAAGAAAAACGGGAAATGACATGAACTCTAAGAAAAAGCAAATGAAATGATCAATCCCCCTACTTTTCTCCCTCTCTCTTCCACCTTCGTCTTTCCTCCTCCTCCCCCTTCTCCTCCTTTCATTCCCCCTCCTCCCTCATCCAGTCACCTCACCACAACCTTGAAAGAGAGCCGGAGGGGGAATGTTGGGGGAAAGGGGGAGGCGGAGGGGGAGGGGGAGAGGGGTAGGGAGGCAGACGAAAAGGAACCAGTAGGGGGAGGGGATATGAGGGGAAGGGAGAAGGGAATGGAAGGGCAGGGGGAGGGGGAGGGAGTGGCGTACAGGAATCTCCCCCCTCCCCCTCTTCCCTCTCCTCCCATCCGTTACTTGGTTTAATACAACACAATGACCTTGGTGGAGAAAGTCCAGGCATTTTGAGCACCGAATGTTGTCACTCAGTCACTCAGGCACCATGAACCTTAACAGCAAACAGGGAACAGTTGGCGATCGGATGAAGTTCAGGAAGAGAGAGAGAGAGAGAGAGAACAAATGGTTTGTTATTTTTCGGTTATTATTCGTTTTTCTTTCCTTTTTTTTTGTCTCGTTTTGTCTTATTTCCATTATTTTGTTCCTTCTTCATTTTTGTGTTCGTGTGAATTTCGGACTTTTTTTGATTAACGTTTTTGGCTTCGGGGAAAATTAATGATGTGGCTTCTGAAACAGGTCTTTTTGGATCTCTCTCTCTCTCTCTCTCTCTCTCTCTCTCTCTCTCTCTCTCTCTCTCACTTGCTTTCTTTCTCTCTCTCGTTCTCCCCCTCCTCTCTCTCTCTCTCTCTCTCTCTCTCTCTCTCTCTCTCTCTCTCTCTCTCTCTCTCTCTCTCTCTCTCTCTCTCTCTCTCTCTCTCACTTGCTCTTTCTGCCACTCGTTCTCCCCCCCCCTCTCTCTCTCTCTTACTTTTTCGTATAGGATAACGAAAAAGAGACAATGAAACGAGACGTAGAAGATAACGAAACTAAATAACGAAGCGAGGCAAGACCAAGATAACGAAAAAAAAACTATAAAACAGACTACGAAACCAAAAAAAAAAACTTTTCCTAGAAGAAAACGAAAAAGAAAACAATGAAACCGTTGTGACTTAGGCTTCGTTTTTGAGGTCACGTGATAGCAGCCTAATTCCTATAGGTTCAAGCTGCTGGTCTTTGGAAATTAGATCAGTGTGTCTATCATACGAGTATAATCTGATAAGGAAAAATATGCTGGTCATACTTCGGACAGGCTGTGTGCGTTACTTAAAGTGCGTTTGTTTGTTGCTTGTGTGTGTATGTGCGTGTTTGTGTATTTGTGTGTAGGCCTATGTGTGTCTGAGTATGTGTGTTTGTGTTTGTGTTATCGTGTGTGAGTGTGAATTGGAAAAAAAGTATATATGTATATATTATATATATATATATATATATATATATATATATATATATATATATATATATATATATTGTATATTTTGATAGTGGTATAATACATCACTAAAAACATATGATATATATATATATATGATATTATGTATTATTATGTATTATTATTATGTATGTATGTGTGCAATGTGTGTGTGTGTGTATTTTGTTATGTTATTATGTATGTGTGTAGTATATATATGTTGTGATATGATGTGATATCTGTACACCAACCATGCATTGCTGTCCAGCACGTCACTACACACTTATGTTGTATGTTGTTATATTGTGTGTGTATTGTGTGATTGTTGTTTTTTTGATTGTGTGGTGTGGGTTGTGTGTGTGTGTGTGGTGTGTTGTTGTGTGTGGTGGTGGTTTTGTGTGTGTGTGTGTGTTGTGTGTGTGTGTTGTGTGTGTGTGTGTGTGTGTGCAGGTGTGTATATTTCATATCTGACATTCACTTCAGGAAAAAAAAGATGTATCTCCATATAACAAAATCACGAAACATCCTCAAAAAAAAGGCCCCACACAGGAAATAACACAGAGCCTCATACCTCACCAACAGAGAAGAACAGACGTAGCGATGAACAAGAACAAAGAACATTTCAACGGAGTTCATCACCCAATCACCTTGAAACCGACTCAAGGAGATGCATTTCCTCCTCCAGGCGGCTCCTCTTTGCCCGCCGGATATAAGTCCTTCTTCCGCTCAATTGCAGTGCGCGTTGCAAGGGGACGGGTCTGCAACCTTCGGACATCCTGCTGCTGCGTCTTTTAAGATATCTGGTGATGGCGACACTGGAGAGGATACATACAGACATGAACACACACACACAAACACACACACACACATATGTATGTATATATATGTGTGTGTATATATATATATATATATATATTATATATATAATAATATATAATATATATATATATATATATTTATGATATATGTATATATATATATAATACATATATAATATATATATATATATATATATATATATGTTAGTTGATATATATATATATTATAGTTGTGTGTGTGTGTGTGTGTGTGTGTGTGTGTGTGTGTGTGTGTGTGTGTGTGTGTGTGTGTGTGTGTGTGTGTGGTATAAATGTCATATACATATTATTGTTTATATATATGTATATATTATATAATTATATATATTATATATATATCATATTATATATATATATATATATATATATTATATATATATATATATATATATATATATATATATATATATATATATATATATATATCTGTGTGCGTGTGTGTATATTATGCGTTTCTAGTTTCATGCTTATATTA
>NC_051401.1:6266698-6274198 GCF_015228065.2 Penaeus monodon
CATATTTATTTTCTCTCCTCTTTCCACTCTTCGTCGATATCCGGAATCGCTTGTTATTGCCTCATCCTGACTCCACCCTTGCTTCACTCCCTCGTCATGATACAGTTCCCTTTTCTCTATTCTACTTTCGCTGGTTATTTTCCTTCATTTCACCTCGTTCGTTTCTTTCCTTCTCTCCCTTCCCCTCCCTTTTTTCTCTTCCCTCACTTCCCTGAATTCTATTCTTCCCTCTTCTATTCTTCTCTCCCCGGAACATTCACCCCTCTCTCGCTTCCCGTCTGTCCCTCTATTCCTTTCCCCTCTCTCCCTTCCCTTCCCCTCCCTCCTTTCCTTCCCTTCCCCTACCTCCCTCCCTTCCCTTCCCCTCCCTCCCTCCCTTCCTTCCCTTCCCCTCCCTCTCCTTCCCTCCATTTCCCTCACTTCCTTCCCTTCCTCTCCCTCCCTCCCTCCTTCTTCCCCTTCCCCTCCCTCCTTCCCTCCATTCCCTCCTCTCCTTCCTTCCCTCCCTTCCCTCCTCCCTCCCTCCTCCTTCCCTTGATATTCATTCCATGTCTCTTCCCACACGGCACCCATTCAGAATAAGCTGACCTACGGGGGCCTCCTCCTCCTCCTCCTCCTTCTTCCTCCTCTTCTTCTATTCCTTCTTCCTTATCTTCTCCTCTCCTCCCCCCCTACCCTTCCACTACCCCTTCTCCTCCTCCTCCTACTCCCCTCTTCTTCTTCCTTCTCCTCCTCCTCCTACTCCTACTCCTGTCTTCTTCTTCCTCATCCTCATCCTCCTCCACCCACGCCCGTCTTGCACCCAACCCGACGTGCTACTTGGGGTCGCTTACCCCAGATGGCTGTCGGAAATTGAGCGAGAGACAGAGAGAGAGAGAGAGAGGAGAGAGAGAGAGAGAGAGAGAGAGAGAGAGAGAGAGAGAGAGAGAGAGAGAGAGAGAGAGAGAGAGAGAGAGAGAGAGAGAGAGAGGAAGGGAGAGAGAGAAAAAAAATGAGAGAGATGGAGAAAGAAGGACAGATAGAAAGAAAAAAAGAGAAAGAAAGAGAGAAACACATGCAAGGAAGTCATATATAGACAGAGATGGAAAGCAGAGAGAGAGAGAGACAGACAGAGAAAGCGAAAGAAAGAGAGCGAGAAGGCACAGAGGAGGAGAGAAACGGAGGAAGGGAGAGGGAGGGGAAGACCCAAGCTACCTGGCAAGTACTGGGGTCGCTTACCCTTGACAGTTGCCGGTCAGTCGCAAAAAAAAAAAAAATATCCTCCTTCGCAATATGGGCTTCTCTGTGTAAATAGCCTCATTTTAAGTATATAGAAACTCCTAATGCCGATTGGTTGGACTATGATACATTAGTACGTACGGCTTGAATCTTTATATGTAGAAAGAGTACGATACACTGATAGATAATACAAGGTAAAATAGACAATGCCTACCATACGAAGCAGGCCGAAGAAGGAGGAGAGGATGGGGGAGGAGTTGAAGTAATGGGCGATAGAACAAGAGAGTTGGGAGACGGAGGGGAGTAGAAGAGAATGAGGAAGAGGGAGGGAGAAGAGAGTGAGAGAGAGAGATAGTGGGGGGAGGTAGGGTGGGAGGGAGGGAGGGAGGGAGAGAGAGAGAGAGAGAGAGAGAGAGAGAGAGAGAGAGAGAGAGAGAGAGAGAGAGAGAGAAAGGGGAGGAGAGAGAGAGAGAGAGAGAGAGAGAGAGAGAGAGAGAGAGAGAGGGAGGGAGAGAGAGAGAGAGAGAGAGAGAGAGAGAGAGAGTGAGAGAGACAGAGAGAGAGAGAGAGAGAGAGAGAGAGAGAGAGAGAGAGACAGAGACAGGGAGAGAGAGAGAGAGAAAGAGAGACAGACAGACAGACAGACAGACAAACAGACGGGACAGTCAGACAGACAGAGAGAGAGACAAATAGACACACAGAGAAAGAGAGAGAGAGTTACAACCCACAGCCCCGCCTTTCTCTCCCCGAGGCAGTTCATCTTCCCACAAACTTAGCAATGGCGTGTACTAACTGTGTACTAACCTAATCATCAAACACGAAAAAGACGCTATAGTTTTTTGCAAAAAGACTTTTAACGACAACATTTACTACCACAGAGCATTATAAGTGCTGTAACTTCACGAAATCGCTCTTAATGGATCATTTTCAATTGGTATACTCCTGTGTGTAAGTGTTGGCAGGTATTTTACGAATTAATGATTTCTGTGCCAGATTTTTGACCTTGAGACGATGGTGAATGCGGAGACAGAAGGATTAAAAACGGGTTCGTCTTCGCATTAAACTTCTTACGCTTTGCACTAAAACATTATGTAACGGTATTTCCATAGCGCATTCTCAACCACGATTTCTACAGTAACCGATTGGAAAAAACTTAAACCTTGAAGCCCTCTGAATAACAAATAAAACAAAAAACAATCAAACATGAAAACAAAATTAAACAAACAGAAAAGGACAGAAAAGAAGAAGAGATGAGGAAAGAGAGAGAGAGAGAGAGAGAGAGAGAGAGAGAGAGAGAGAGAGAGAGAGAGAGAGAGAGAGAGAGAGAGATGGAGAAAGAAAGATAGAGAACGGACAGATAGAATGAAAGAGAGAAACACATAGAAAACACTACTAACCTGCGGTCATTACTTCGTAATCTAAATGGCATACAAGAAGATGAAAACAAACAGAACAAAAAAAAAAAGGACAAACAAACGGCAACAGAACAGAGACAAACGAACTTCCAAAGCAACGCCACAAAAATCGTCAGCTCATTGCCTAAGGTCGCCATATGTCGTTCTATCGGGTTTTTAGGTAAACCCATTTCGGTTACTAAAGACACAGCGAATTGTGGGCTAACGTGAATTGACTAATAGGTCGTCTCGCTAAGGTATGCGTATTATGAAATGGGCTGCCTGCTCTCTTCATTCTTCTTCACTATCATTATTAGCATTATTATTATTGTTATTTTGGTGCTATTAACTGGTGCTACTATTAGTACTATAATAACAGTAATGATAATGATGAAAATTATAATCAGAAGAACAGCAACAATGATAGTGATAATTGTAATAATGGAATCGATGATAATAACAATGAAGACCACAGTTATAACCATGTTATGATTATTATTATTGTCTTCATCATTATCATCATCATCATCATCAGCAGCAGCAGCATCTCGTCGTAATCATTATCATGATGTTATTATTATTATTATTATCATTATCATTATTGTTGCGTTGTTGTTACTATCATCATCATAACTCTTTATCAACATCGTTATAGCTATTGTCACCCTATGCTTGAATAACAAAAAACTAGCATAATGATATAGTTCTAAATAAGACTGAATCATATGTACTTGAATGACAATAGGAAGTATGTATAAGAAGGTTAATATAATCTTGACAGCGTAGATATTACATAATTGTGATAGTTTTCTTTTGGGAGGAGGAAATGACCACTAATTCGCTGTCATTATCTCGTAATTCAGATGGCATAAAATAGTTTGGCTTTATGTGAAATTTCACTCTTCAGTAATTCTCTGTGATTGGTTAGGGATGAGTGATGTTAATATCGTTGTCACTCTCTTCCGTCTCTCTCTCTCTCTCTCTCTCTCTCTCTCTCTCTCTCTCTCTCTCTCTCTCTCTCTCTCTCTCTCTCTCTCTCTCTCTTCTTCTCCCCTCTCCTCTCTCTCTCTCCGTGTGTGTGTGTGTGTGTGTGTGTGTGTGTGTGTGTGTGTGTGTGTGTGTGGTGTGTGTGTGTGTGTGTGTGTGTGTGTGTGTGTGTGTTGTGCGCGTGTGTGTGTATGTATGTGTCTGTGTGTCTGTCTCTGTCTATCTGTCCGTCCCGTCCGTCTCCCTCTCTGTCTCTGTTTGTCTCTCTCTCTCTCTTTCCCCTCCCCTCTCTCTCTCCCTCTCCCTCTTCTCTCTCTCTCTCCCTCTCTCTCTCTCTCTCTCTCTCTCTCTCTCTCTCTCTCTCTCTCTCTCTCTCTCTCTCTCTCTCTCTCTCTCTCTCTCTCTCTCTCTCTCTCTCTCACACACACACACACACACACACACACACACACACACACACACACACTCACTCACTCACTCTCACTTTCTCAGCTGCAACTAAAGAATGCAAGAATTAATCATCTGGAGAAGGAATTCGTGTCAGAAAGAGTATGTAAAGACAGCGACAGATGCCGTTCAAACAAACACAGGAAGTGATTTATATAAAAGGCGGTCGTGGGCTTCCTCTGTCTGCGACGTTACCAAGCTGTTCAAAAAAACACTTGGATTCCAGAGCGTAGGTTTTGGGGTATATTATGCATTGGTCTGTATCGTTATCTGCACTCAAATTTGTATATGTGTATATGTAGGTATATAAATTAGTAGATTTTATTATCTCTCTCTCTCACTTCGCTTTCTCTCTTTTTCTCTGTCTTTGATTCTCTGTTTCTCTCTTTCTCTCCTCTCCCTCTCTCTCTCTCTCTCTCTCTCTCTCTCTCTCTCTCTCTCTCTCTCTCTCTCTCTCTCTCTCTCTCTCTCTCTCTCTCTCTCTCTCTTTCTCTCCGCAAAATCGAAAACCTCCAGACACGCCCGACTGAGCCCCATTAAATCTCAGGACAGTCTTAAATGAGTCAAGGCCTTTCCCTAGGATATCAATCACTAGGGCAGAGTGTGGGAGCCTAGATTGGGGTGGGCGTGTCCAAGTAGGCGTGGTCAAGGCCGGGGTTGGTGGAGGAGTATGGAAGTTGGCTTGAGGAAACCTTGTTAGCCAAAAGTCTGTCTTGGTGGTCCATTGTCTGGCGTCTGAGAGTTGCGTTGTCTTGAAGATGTCTCGAGAGTGATGCCTTATTTTTTATGTGAAGTTAGAATGATTTATTAACTCTTCTGTCGCGTTGCTTTGTGTCCATAAGTACTGTGTGTTTTAATGTCTTTGTTGTCTGTCCGTGCCTCTGCGAAATATTTTATTTGGTTATATTTTTGTTTTGATTTATAAGCTATTGTCGTCACTTTTTTTTTTTTTATGTTTACAAGTGTATTTAAATGTTGTTTTATCCTTCACAGTAAGGATGTTTAATTACTTAGATTTGGGAAATATCTATTGCACAAAATACCGTTGCCTTATCATTATTTACCCTAATAAATGATCTAAATATTATCAGCAGGACCGGAAATGAACGGAAGCTCCCTACCTTTCTATATTCAATTTTCCCACACAGACTTTGTTGATTCTTTTCAATAATAGAACCATTTTTTTCATTATTATATATATTTTTTTAAAGGAAGTCCTTAGTCTGGGGATCTATCTGTCAGCGGCCAAGGGCTTAGTCTAGTACTGATCATTAGTCAGAATTACATGATTTGTTTCTCTCTTTGAAGAATTTTTTCTACAAAACTACAGCCAACTTTACAACCGGAATTTCTTCCCCTGTACGTCATTATTTTCGCAATGTCTCTCTCTTTGTTTTATTTCTGTTTATCCTTCCATTATCCTACTATACACCCATTTTCTGTGATCACAAAAATAGTCATACAAAAAAAGAGAAAACGAGGGAAGAAAAGAAAACGAAATGGTCAATAAAAACACATGAAAGCAAAAGAGGGAAGAAGGGAAGCGAAGGCAGGAAAAACGAAAGAGAGAAAGCGAGAGAGTGAAATAAAGCAAGGTTATATAATGCTTCATTGGAGAAGGCAGAAGGAGGGGAGAGAGAGGGGGCGGGGAGGAGGGAAATCAGAAGGAGGGGAAAAGGGAGAGAGGAAAGCAGAGGGAGGGGAAGAGAGAGAAGGGTGAAAGCAGTAGAAAGGGAAGAGAAAAGAAAGAGAGGAGGGGAAGACAGAAAGAAGAGATGAAAAAGTAAGAGGAGTGGGGGACGATACGAGAAAGCAGTAAGAGAGGAAGGCAGAAGGACGGATAAAGCAGAAGAGAGAGAGAGAGCGAGAAAGGGGAGGATTAAGAGAAGGAAATGGGAAGGAAGGAAAGTGGGGAGGGGGGACCCTTAACACACTCCATTACGTCACCCTAGACATTCCCAGACCATCATCCTATCCACTGCTCATCACCATTGTCCTTCATCATCTCCATGCACCTATCCGCACCATCCATCCTGCATCCATCCATTCATGCATCTCACCATCACTGCACATCCATCCAGCTCACTCCATGACAACCATCCGCATGCATACAATCATCATCCATCACACATCCTGACCTCCATCCAGCATCCTCCATCCTGCATCCAATCATCCATCATCATCATCATGCATCCAATCATCATCATCCATGATCCATCCATCATATCCATGCATCCAGCATCCAGATCCATCCAGCACCATCCATATCCATCCATCCATTCCACCCATGCTCCATCCATCCATGCATCCATCCATCCATGCAATCCAATCCATCCATGCATCCTCCATCCATGCATCCATCCACCATGCATCCATCATCCAGCATCCATCTCATCCATCTAATCCACCCAAATCCCCATCATCCATCCTTTCCCATCCATCCATGCATCCATCCATCCATCCCATCAATCCATCCATCCATCATCCATCCATGAAATCCATCCATCCCACCCCCATCCATGCATCCATCCATCCTCATGCATCCATCCATCCATGCATCCATCCACCCAAATGCATCATACTCCATCCCCATCCACCCATCCATCATCCATCCATCCAATCCATCCACCCAAATCCATCCATCCATCATCCACATGCATCCATGCATCCATCCATCCACCATCCATCCATCCCATCCATCATCCATCCATCCATCCCATCCATGCATCCATCCATCCATCATCATCCATCCATGCACATCCATCCCATCATCCATCCATGCATCCATCCATCATCCACCTACCCATGCATCATCATCCATCCATCACATCCATCCATCCATCAATCATCCATCCATATCACCATCCATCCATCCACTCCAAATGCCATGCATCCATCCATCCATCCATGCATCACCCAAATCCATGCATCCTCCATCCATGATCCATCCATCCATGAAATCCATCCATCCATCCATGCATCATCACCATCCATCCATCCATCCATCCATCCATGCATCATCCAATCCATCCATCCATGCATCCATCCATCCATCCATCCATCCATGCATCCATCCATCCATCCATCCATGCATCCATGCATCCATCCATCCATCCATCCATCCATCCATCCATCCATCCATGCATCCATCCATCCATCCATCCATCCATGCATCCATCCATCCCCATCCATGCATCCATCCATGCAATCCATCCATCCCTCCATGCATCCATCCATCCATCCCTATCCATCCATCCATTGCCATCCATCCATCCATCATCCATCCATCCATCCATCCATCCAGCATCCATCCATCCCATCCATCCATGCACTCCATCCATCCTTTGCATCCATCCATCCCATCCATCCATCATCCATCCCCATGCCATCATCCATCATCATCCATCCATCCATCCATCTATCCATCCATCCATGCATCATCCATCCATCCATC
>NC_051401.1:6296698-6311698 GCF_015228065.2 Penaeus monodon
GGTGTTTTTGTTGTTGTTGTTGTTGTTGTTGTCCTCGTATTTGTTATCATCAACTTCGTTTTCATTAGCATCATTATTGTTATTGTTATTATCATGATTATCCTAATTCCTCTTGCATGTATCATTATCATCGTTTTATCTGTCTTATTTATGATTATAAGCTTTGTATTATTATCATAATATTTTATTATTATCATTATCGTATCAACATTAACATTAACATTATTATTGTTATTATCATTATCATCATCATCGATATAACTGTCATTGTTACCAACACTCTATTTTCATATTCATGTTATTCCTCCTTATAATCACTATCCCTAGCAATAATACCTATCTCTCTCTCTTACCTCTCTCCTCCTCCTCTCCTCCCTCTTCCTCCTCCTCCTTCCTCGTCCCTCTCCCTCTCCTTCCTTCCTTCCTCCCTCCCTCTCCCTCTTCCTCTCCCTCTCCTTCCTTCCTTCCTTCCTTCCTTCCTCCCTCTCCCTCTTCCTCCCCCTCTCCTTCCTTCCTCCGTCCCCCTCTCCCTCTCCTTCCTTCCTTCCTTCCTCCCTCTCCCTCTTCCTCCCCCTCTCCTTCCTTCCTCCCTCTCCCTCTCCTTCCTTCCTTCCTTCCTTCCTTCCTCCCTCCTTCTCCCTCTTCCCCTCCCTCTCCTTCCTTCCTACCTCCCACTCCTTCCTTCCTCCTTCTCCCTCTCCCCCCCATTCCTTCCTCCCTTCCTTCCTTCCTCCCACTCCCTCTCCCTCTCCTTTCCCGTCTCCCTCCCCTCCATAGGGCCTGCTGGGTCGAGACTTCACTCCCGCGGATTCTCCCGAGGAAATTCGCGAGGCCTTCGGCGTGTTCGATAAGGACGGCAACGGTGTTATCTCAGCCAACGAGCTCAAGCACGTCCTCATGACCATGGGGGAGAAGCTGTCGCAGGAGGAGGTCGATATCATGATCCGAGAGGCGGACATCGACGGCGACGGGCATATTAAATACGAGCAGTTTGTGGATCTCATGACGAAGTCGTATTAATGGGGTGGGATTTTTGTTTTTTTTTATTTTTTTATTCTATTTTAATTCTTCTTCTTCTTCTTCTTCTTCTTCTTCTTCTTCTTCTTCCTCTTCCTCCTTCTCTTCTTCTTCTTCTTCTTCCTCCTCTTCTTTTTTTTTTTCTTCTTCTTCTTTCTTTCTTTCTTTCTTTCCTTTTTTTAACGGTGGAGGGAGTAAGAAAATTTCTTGGAGATTTTAAGTGGAACTGAGTGTTGTAGATATGTGTGATTTTTTTTTCTTTTTTTTTAAGATATATGGAAATTAAGTATCATATTACGTGTGATTTCTCTCTCTTTTTTCATGAGGATGTTAAGTAATAAAATGGCATCTTAGTTGTGAGATAATTTATCACAAAAAACAACAATGTTATTTGTAGCATAATGAACAAAAACAAATATGTAATAGGTATGCAAATCATGAACATTGGAAATTCAGAACACAAACGAGGGAAGGCAAGAAAAAATATGTCCACCGGGATATTGATTATTAAAATATGATTTCTAACTATTTTCATCGCATTTCATTCTCAACCCAATATTTTTTTGTCTGAAATTTGTTCTGAAACCTTTATTTGAATCTGACGTTCAAAATAGTAATTACTGCAGCCATCCCAACTTTTACGAATGCAGAAAATCCAAAGAATAAAGGAAAATTAACTGGTACCACAGTGTAAGTGATATTAAAACCGTGTTTTTTTCCCCAGTGATGATAGAATTTTCTGTTGATGGAACTGTTTCATATTAAATTTAAAACTGGAGAAGTGCTTGTCCCATTAAGGTCGGAAAGGCATTTCAACTCGGTTACAACAAAAAAGAATAAAATTGTCAAATTGCGTCTGTAACAGTGTAGATATCAATAAGCGTTTGGAGTCAATGGGTGTCTTTATCCAATGAACAAAAAAAATATATAGATATAATACCAGAAAAAAACACACATTTACAGTGATTAAAGAAAGTGGTACATTAAGATGTAAACGTTTCAGTGAAAACAAAATAAATTACTTAAGTCATGCCGAAAAAAAGACAATTTTCTATGATGGTCATTTTTTAGGGTAAACTGATTTGTTTTCAGTTCAAACATATTTTCATATTAATGAACATATCACTGGACGAATAATCCATTAGCATTTAAGCCATGAGATGTAATTTGAAAGCAAAGAATAAATGCAACTGGAAACGACATGTAAAAGTCCCGATGCTGACTGTCATATTACAGAATTAAATGCAGAATATCTGAATAAAATCACAGGGTTTCACAGAATCATCATTACTAAACGTGCGACTACCAGGCACTCAGCATCGTCCCCGGTCTGTCAGTGTCATTCTGCGACCATCAAACCAGTCAATTGTATTTCCGCCATAGAGTAAGAGTTTACTTCTGGTTGCGATTATCAGGAACTTTTTTTTCTTCTTCTTTCTTTTTTTTTTTTTTTTTTTTTTTTTTTATTCGATGATTCAGTTGGGTAAAGCGGTTGACTGTCTAGCGTCCGGGGGTCGAGGCTATACTATATTCGACGTGTGTCCACCTTACTTAATCTTGTATTTATTGTAATAGTTAAATTGGTCCCAGATTCTACGGCCATGCGCCCCCGTCGGCTAACGCCGACGGGGGCGCATGGCCGCATCCACCCTTCGCTTCCAGCCACGAGGATCCCTCGAGGCGAGTCTCCAGGAAGGCCCACGGCCCATCTCTAATTCCTCGCGACAGGTCTCGTCGAGCTGCCCAAGCCATGATCTCCTGGGTCGTCTCACAGGTCTCCTCCACCCAGGGTTGTCTCGCAGAGAGACAACCTGATGGGCAGGGTCGTCCACAGGTGGCCATATAGCCTGAGTTGGCGATCCCGGATTATGCAAGTAACAGGTCAAATGCCAGTCTCACGGTGTAACCGCCGGTTGGACACGCGGTCCTGCCAACTGTACCCCATGATCCGGCGAAGGGACTTGTTACAAAAGGTATCAAGGCGAGATTCCAAGACACTGGATAGCGTCCAAGTTTCGCTTCCATAGAGCAAAACTGGCAGTATCAAGGCCGTGAAGACACAAAGTAGTAGTAGTTACTATATAGCATTCCATGTATGAACGATTACTGTTCTCTCTCTCTCTCTCTCTCTCTCTCTCTCTCTCTCTCTCTCTCTCTCTCTCATTATTATTTCTATTATTATCAACGTTTATTCCACCAATTATGTTTTCTTTGTTATCACTGATAATTAGTACCATCATTATTATAGCTGTTGTTGTAACTATTATCAAGATCCTTATCACCATTTACTTCGTAATAACAATTAGTTTAATTACTATTATCATTATCATTACAGTGTCATAATCACCATCATTCGTTCCATTTTAGTCGTCAATTTTCCAGAACAATTATAAAAATAATCGTAAAAAAGGTGAAAATTAATCCAATACAAAACGTGACGTGAATTTAATCGGACAACGGAAAATAAAATAAATAGATAATTGTAATCACTCATATTAATAAAAGATAATCTATTAATTTAACCAGCAATGCAAGTAATCCAATATAAATAGACTATAAGTATAATAACAACCTTAAATACAGTTAAGCAAAAACATACATACATAAACAAAAGGTAAACAAATACATAAACAAAAAAATAAAAAAAAAAATTGATAATTAAACAAAACACATAACCAAATAACGAAATGAATTCACAAACATACAAATGAAGGAGAAGAAAAAAGTTTTAATTAGTTTTATTTAGAGATAAACTTTTCTCAAGGTGAAGGTTTGAGCATCCCAGGCGCGCAGGTTGTCAACTGCCCTGTATGTCCCTTCGATGTTACTGTACGTTCCCTCAAGATCTTTCGCTCCCTCTTGGTTACTGGCGGTGCACTTGCTCCTGTTGGGGATGCAGGTGATTGTGGTTTGGGTATTTAGGTATTAAGGGCAGTGGGTATCTTATTCACTGTTTTGTTTTAATGTTATTTGGTGTTTTCTTTGTGGGTTGTTTCTTATTTTGTTTCATGAAGTTCTCGATCTGTTTCTTTCTTTCTTTGTCTCTTTCTTTTTCGCTTTCTCTCTCTCTCTCTCTCTCTCTCTCTCTCTCTCTCTCTCTCTCTCTCTCTCTCTCTCTCTCTCTCTCTCTCTCTCTCTCTCTATCACTCTCACTCTCACTCTCACTCTCACTCTCACTCTCACTCTCTCTCACTCTCACTCTCACTCTCACTCTCACTTTCACTCCCTCTCCTCTACCACTCCCACTTCCACTCCCTCTCCTCCTTCCTTCTCTCCTTCACCACACTAAGCTAGCTAAATCCTCACCTCCTTGTTAAACCACAACAACAACAACAACAACAACAATAACAACAACGGGTCACCATCCTTACCTCCACGGCTTAGGGGCGCTGACAACAGGCTCACCGTGGAGCTTGGCGCAGAGGTCACACACCAGCGGCCTCACAGGATGACCCAGCTCGACCTTATATTTCCCCTTCCAGCGAAAGTAACTGCGAAAGTGGGAGATGATAAATGAGTAGAGGGAGGGAAGAAATGGGTAGGATAAAAGGATGACGAGAGTGGATCAGAGGAAAAGGAAGGGAAGGGAGAATGTTATTTTTAGGGGGAGATGATGGACAAATATATATATATATATATATATATATATATATATATATATATATATATATATATTCATATTTATATTTATATATATATATATTTTTTTTTCCAAGAAAATATAAGGAAGAAAAGATAAGTGGCACGTTTGTTTTTGCTCTTGAACTCGACGCTCGAAACTCCTCTTTAAGGCTTTAGATTCTACTTAATCCTCACAAACGACAAGATTTTATTTAATTAAAGACGTGCAAGATTAAATGTATTTAGGGGCCGAACAAAAACTCTCTCTCTCTCTCTCTCTCTCTCTCTCTCTCTCTCTCTCTCTATCTATCTATCTATCTATCTATCTCTATCTATCTATCTATCTATCTTAAAAAACATATTTTACCATTATTTCTTTTCTTTTCTTTCCCATCCCTTCTCCCTCCCCTCTCCCTTTCCTTACCTCTCCCTACCCCACTCTCTCCTCCTTTCCCTTTTCTTCTATTTATCCCTCTCCATCCCTCTGCTCCCATTCGCTTCCCACTTCCCCATCCTCCTTCTCTTCGCTCTCCCTTACCTCTCCTATCATCTCTCCGTTACCTTCTCTCTCCTTCCCATTTTTACACTTTTCATTTTCTCCCTTCCTACTCAGGATTCCTTTCCTTAACCCCTCTCTCTACCTATTCCCCCTTTCATTCCCTTCACCCCATTCCCTCTCCTTCTCACTTATCATAATCCTCCCCCATCCTCCTCCTCCCTCATCAGCACCTTCTCCCAGAACCCACCTATTATAAAGAGTCTCATTACTAGCGACCGTCTTCAGGTACTCAGCTAGGTCAATAGGAGACAGGAAGTCCAAGGCGTTAATGTACGAATTCGGAGGCGCTATGGAGGCGTAGTCGGCGCCTCCGAACACCACAGGAATGACGTCGAGGTGTAGCGTCTTGAATAATTTCTCGGTGACGTAGTCCGTACCTGAAGGAGGAAATTAGTCAGGAGGTGGAAGCTGGAGGGGTGGTAGTGTTTACAATGGGGAGCAGGAGTGGTAGTCAGCCTAGTGTTTACATGGGGAACGGGAATGGTAGTCAGGTTTGTGATTGACTATTTCCCTGAGCAGTATTTACATGGGTAGTAGTGTGAGTTGCCTGGCTTTGAGGGTAGTATTTAAAACGGGTGTTTACTTTGTCGAAGTAGGAAGGAAGGTTTAGAAAGGCAGAGGTGAAAGTGGTTGTTGTAGTAGTAGTAGTAGTAGTAGTAGTAGTAGTAGTAGTAGTAGTAGTAGCAGTAGTAGTAGTAGAAGTAGTAGTAGTAGTAATAGTAGTAGCAATAGTATTAGTAGGAGTAGTAGAAGTAATAGTAGTAGTAGTAATAAAAGTAATAGCAGTAGTAGTAGAAGAAGTAATAGTAGTAATAGTTGTTGTTATTGTTGTACTTTTTTCTTTTTTGGAGGGTACCTAGCTTCGTGGGTGACTCTTCTAAGTGGGTGTTTACATGACAGAGATAATGAAGGAATGTTTAGAAGCGTAAAAGTGAAAGCAGTAGTAGTAGTAGCCAAGGTTGAGAGTGACTATTTCGTTTGGCAGTGTTTACATGAGGAATAGTAAAATTAGTTTGCCTTGTAGGTGACTCCTTTGTTCGGAAATGTTTACATGGGGAGTAGCCAGAGTTTGGGGGTACTATTTAAAGTGGGTGTTTACTTGGCATAAGTGAAGGAGGAAGGTTTAGAAAGGTAAAGTTGAAAGTAATAGAAGTAATTGTAGTAGTCTCTGTTTCATTTCATTGACAAGTAGTAGTAGTAGTAGTAGTAGTAGTAGCAGTAGTAGTAATAGTAGTAGCAGCAATGGTAGTAGTGGCAGCAGCAGTAGTAGTAGTAGTAGCAGTAGTAGAAGTAGTAGCAGTAGTAGTAGTAGTAATATTATTAGTAGTAGTAGTAGTAGTAGTAGTATTAGCAGTAGTAGTAGTAGTAACAGTATCAGTAGTAGTAGTAGTAGTAGTAGTAGTATTAGTAGTAGTAGTATTAGTAGTAGTAGCAGTAGTAGTAGTAGTAGTAGTAGAAGTAGTAGTAGTATAGTAGTAGTAGTAGTAGTAGTAGTAGTAAACAGTATTAGTAGTAGTAGCAGTAATAGTAATATATAGTAGTATAGTAAAGTATAGTAAAGTAGTATTAATGTAGTAATAGTAGTAGTAGCCAATGTTGTGGGTGACTATTCTAAGGGGATATTTTCTTAAGCATAAAAGTGAGGGTGAAAAGATATGTCATAGGATTTAATTAAGATGGGCAACAAAAATCATACATTCTACTTTCATATATAAAAATACCACAAAAACAAACGAATTTTGCAATACGCTCACCTCAAAAATGGAATAAATCTAACGAGAACTTTCACAAAAAATATATATAATAATAATAATAATAAAATAATAATTAATAATAATAATAATAATAACACATACTGATAGCATTTTCGAAAGCTAGATAGAACATGTAAGATCCCATGATTCGAAAACACTCCTCGTGGTTGGGCGTGAGGCGACTTAGCGTGAAACGGTCGGCGCAGCTTTTGGGGCCACACTTCCCATATATGTCAACTTCCATGAACCTGCGGGTGATGGTGATATTACTCTATTATGTATAGATATTAATGTCAGATGTCAGGAAGTGTAAGAAGAGATAGCGTAGTGGGAAACTCATCTATCTGTACATATGTGTGTGTGTGTGTGTGTGTGTGTGTGTGTGTGTGTGTGTGTGTGTGTGTGTGTGTGTGTGTGTGTGTGTGTGTGTGTGTGTGTGTGTGTGTGTGTTGTGTACCCGCGCGCATGTGCGTGAGCATGTTTGTGTAAGTCTGCAGGCGCGTGTGTGAGTAATTTTCTATACACTATCAATCGTTCACATCATACACCACCCCTTACAGCTCAAATACATAACCGACTTTGAAGTTATGCACCAAAGATAAACAAACAAGCAAAATAAAAATCTAAAAACAGATTCTTACCTCTGAAGGTTATCGACATACCCTTCCCTGTTGGAGGCGGTGTGGCAGTGACTGACCATCCACGCCACTAGCACCCCGTCCTTATTTTTCTCTTGCCAATAATTCCTTTTATCTGGGAAGAACATTGCACTCAGGTCAACAGTGCCGTGTTGGGTCACAGTTTACCGTGCGTTGATGTCATGTTGATTTATAATTCGAAGTTACATGCCATTACAATTCTCGTATCAACATAAGCTATGTTGTATGTAGATGCATGACGAAGTACAAAAAATGAGTAGTAGGAATATTTACGACTAAAAAGAAGCATAAAAATATATTTATCAACAGGGGGAATGAACTGTTCAGAAGAGAAGCCTCTGAACACGTATCTGTGGCCACGTAAGGTATTAAAACAACACAAAGGTATACAATTTGGCTAACAGATATTTTCGGCTCTTAAGTTACCCGGAAATATAACAAATACAAGAAAAGCACATGGAAGAGAACGCACGAATGAGAATGATTAGCAAAGCCTTAAATGTGATTAAATCTCTTATTCAGAATTATATTTCATACAGATGAAGATTTACACTCCGTCTTGTCTCAGAAAAAGAAAGGCTGGAAATTTTTGTCAAACTCTGTTGTACTCTAATTCATCAAGCTTCTTTTGAGAAAACTCCAACTATATGGAAATATAAGTATGAATTATCAGCTGATTATGCTACAAAAAAAGTAAAACGGAATTATCCAGAACCCGGAATAAGTTGCCAATTTCTCATTTTCTATTTGGACGGCACTGAGATTCAAAATATCACATCCCTTTCTGCATAAACCTTTTTCCCTTTTCCATTCTACATGTTCCAGTTTCGTCACAATGACCTCTATTCACAAGGACAACAACTATTACTAAGACAGCATCACACTGACACGAACCTGAAGATAAAGAGAGGTTTTGGGCGTGGGGAGGGAGGAGGATAGTGCGTCCATAGGGAACAACAACATCCGAGAAGGAATGATACGTCATCGTCCAGTTGTAAATGTGTTTGGCTTCATCTGGGATCCTCCAGTCGTAGTCTGCAAGGGCGAGTTCAGGTACGGTTGGGTTAGTTATGTTCGCTGAATGTAGTGTAAATGTTGATCTACAGCCAGAATGTGTATTTTTTTTTTTAAACAGTTGGGGTGATCCTGGTTGACTTGGAATCGTCTTTGATGGAGTAATGCTTAAAATTGTCAATAAGTCCTAGTTTTCGAGATTGAATGCTCAGTATTTGCATGTACATGTACACACATAGCTGCATCTTAACTAAAATACAAAGATATCCACACACACGATATATATATATATATATATATATATATATATATATATATATATATATATATATATATATATATATATATATATATATATCCTTGCTGAAAAATGGGTCCTAATTGGGGCAACAGAGCGAGAGGTTAAAGAAAAGACGAATCACAACTTAAGGCAATAGAAAAAACAACAGTAGTCATAACAATGACCACAATAGAAATGTTAACGCTAATAATAATGATGGTGATAGGGATAGCAATAATGATGATGCACTATTGCACTAATGATATTGAGAAAATTATTTTAAAAAATACAAACAATGTCCTAAGAATATTGCACGTGAGCTTTAAAATATACCGTATGTGTGTATACATATAGTATATTTTTTGAGTCTTAAGTCTCAAGCAATCAGAATAAAAATTAATAATGAAATAAATAAATAGAAAGAGAGAGTTGTCTTTTTTTTTTCTTTTTTTTTTTTTTTTTTGTAAAGGATTGGAAGAAATGGTTATGAATCCATTTCTCTAAGTGTATGTGTGATCACCACCAAAATTTAACCGATTACTTCCTGGAGCCATGGACAAACCACCCATAAAATTTCATCACAACCTATCAATAACTTTCCATGAATTCCTGAAAACACACACACACACACACACACACACACAAAGAGTACATGACCTCCATTGGCAAAAAAACAACCAAAATAACATAAACAACAACATGAGCAACCACAACACAGAAAAAACGACCAACGCGATACTACCTGATAATAAACAAACAAAGACTTACGTTGCAGGGCTTCGAGGGAGAAGAAGACCCACACTTGGCCCTCAGGGTGATGGTCAGGGAGCACATCATCCTGCACCCTCTTCAGAAGGACGGCGTCAGCTGTATCAAGGAACCTGTGGTCGTAGACGATGTCACAGTCACTCACGGGGCACTCGCGGTTAAGAAGTCTGCCGAAAGATATGGTTTTGGGGTTAATGCATACGGGCTGATGGGATGGAAAGGGGATACATGTACATGTGGGAAGTTCATGGTAGTCAGTCAAGCAAAATAGCTTTACTAGAACACATGTTTGTAGATATAAATGTGAATACACAAACAAACACATACACACAACACTTTTCACCATCATCCACACTGGGGAGCTAATGCCGACTGGGGCACATATCCGCATCTACCCTTCGTTTCCAGCTATTAGGGTCCCTCATGGCGACCCGCCAGGCAAGGGTTCAGCCCATCTCTATTCTCTTTATGACAGGTTTGGCTGATCTGCCCAATCCCAGGTGGCCATATAGCCTGAGTTAGTGATCGTGAATTGTGCAAGTAACAGGTCCTGTACCAGGTCCAGGTGTAACTGTTGGTTGGACACATGGTCCCGCTAACTGTACCTCATGATCCACCACAAGGGCCCGGTACAAAAGGCATCAAGATGAGATTCCATGGCACAAGATAGCGTTCAAGTTCACTACAGTATAGTAAAATTGACAGTAACAGGTACTTGAAGACATGTAGCTTGGTCCTGCAAAGGTACTGGCATCTCCAAATACTCTTCTCAAGTTTCAAGTTAATTGCTGGTGAATCAAACTGGTACAACTGCTCAAAATACTCAACACTCCCGCACCCCAACAGGATCTGAGATGATATGGCCATTTGCTGAGCAGACTGCAATCGTCTGCAGGGAGGTTTTGGAATTCAGCTTTCTTGGCTTGATAGGCAGGTCGAAGGCCATTTACTAATAAATGGCTTTCGACCTCCTCTGCAAGATTCCTGATTAACTGTTTCTTGTGATCCCCTGTTAGTCAAGCCACAAACAAACAAAACATCTGTGGCTTCCAGTGTTTCCTGCGAGCTGAAATTCTGTCTTGCTCTCAGGCATTCACCAATTGTTTGTTGAGGTGCATCGAGTATTTCATGCTTAAAGGTGTTCTACAACAGAGCAGGGTCTGTCAGGCCATAGAGTTCTGCGAAGCAACCAGAGATAGCCTTAGCAAACCCCTGGGCACACTCCCCCTCCCTCAACCTGTCCACATGAAACACCCTAGGGTGATCACTGGAACAACGGGAAGTTTTGAAGTGGATCAGTTCCATAGAAACCAGCACTCCGATATACCCTGATTTCTGGATGATCCTCCAGCGAGTGCTAAGAAGGATGTGGTAGATCTCCTTAGCCACATTACCCACATTGCTGTACCAAGGCCAACGATGCAGGTCAGACTGCTGATACCAGAAATCCTCAATTTTGGGGGCCTAGCAAAGTCCCGGTAAAGGAGGATATTCTCTCTGCCAGCATCAGTAGGAGCGTACACAGCAATAGAGGCATGGAGCCAAATTTAAGCTTCAGTCTCGATACCATTACATGCTCATCGACTGGAGTGACCTCCACTACCGAGGGCTAAAGTCTGCTGGAGATGACTATGGCTACTCCCTGGAGATATTCATCGCTGCAGCCCGACTAATAGTAGGTATAGCCACCCACATTCATTGTGCCGCTACCTGGTCTTCTCACATTCGAGAGAGTAGCCACCTCAAATCTCAGCTGCTTCAGCTCCCTTGACAGTAGTGGTAACCGATCGTCCTGTCGCTAAGAGCGGACATTCCAAGCCCCCAACCTGACTGCCCGCCTGAGGTTTAACGTAGGGCAGTCACTCCAGGTGACTTAGAGGATCACATAGGTTTTGCCCCACAATCCTCACACCAGGACGCTGACGGGATTAGTAACCCCAGATCCCAGACCGAGTCCCAGCATTCGCCAACCTGGAGGGGCCCGAAGCCTGCCTTACACACACACACACACACGTATATATATATATATATATATATATATATATATATATATATATATATATATATATATGGGGACGCGGTGGCCGAATGGTTAGAGCGTCAGACTCAAGACTGTCACGACGGTAATCTGAGTTCGAGGGTTCGAGTCACCGGCCGGCGCGTTGTTTCCCTTCGGCAAGGAACTTCACCTCGATTGCCTGCCTAGCCACTAGGTGGCCAAGCCAGCCCAAGTCAGTGCCGGGTAAATAGAGATGGTGACTCGATAAAAAAACACCGGGCGGAAGGCAATGGCAAACCACCGCTCTAAATTGCCAAGAAAAAAATCATGGAAGCCCATGATCGCCAAGGCCGCGGTGGCCGAATGGTTAGAGCGTCGGACTCAAGACTGCCACGACGGCAATCTGAGTTCGAGGGTTCGAGTCACCGGCCGGCGCGTTGTTCCCTTGGGCAAGGAACTTCACTCGATTGCTACCCAGCCACTGGGTGGCCAAACCAGCCTAAAAAGTCAGTGCTGGTCCAAGCCGGATAAAATAGAGAGAATGATTACCTAAAAAAAGGTAACACCGGCACTCTCCGTGAAAGGAACTGGGACCTACCACGTACTCACTCAAGAGCATTACAACATGAAACTACAATTAAGTATCATGCTGTGACCACGCGGCTCAGACATGAACCTACCGTTAAAAGAAATATATATATATATATATATATATATATATATATATATATATTTATATATATATATATATATATATATATATATATATATATATATGTGTGTGTGTGTGTATGTGTGTGTGTGTGTGTGTGTGTTACATGATGAATTGTGTTATAATACATACAAGAACACATATTTATATTATTTATATTATTACATGAATTGCATTATAATACATACAAAACACAAATCGACATGAACACTTATAAGGATACCACAAGGATAATTAACCTACTACGAAAGCTAAAGGTAGATAAAACAAGAGAAAAAAGAAGAGAGAAGCATAAGTTAATACAAGTCAACAGTACCTTTGGAATACTCTCTCCCATTCCTCCGCTCTCTTGTCGTAGTAAACATTCCAGATCAGTATTCTCTTGGCTGGCCTTTGCGCGGCCCTGATGACGCTCCCTCGACGAAGGTCTCTGAAACAGGAAAACGGACAATAACTAGAGTCCTTTTACTGGGGGCCTTCGTCTTAACAAATAACGAAGAGTAGAAAAATAAATAGCTCTTTGAATCAAACTGAACCAAACTGTAAAAAAAAGGTTATTTTTGAGACACGCTGAACTTTAAAATGCCTCTCATGGAGCTATAGTCCTCAGTGTGTTAATGTCTAAGAAGTGTTAAGGGTTTTCATTGAACAGGTTGTAATACATGTACAACGTATTACAAATGCGTAATAAAATCAATGAACGTACAGAAAAACATATAATCAAATTAGAGCTGAAAAATGAATTATATGTTGTAACCATGCCATATTCTGACAGCCTCATCCTACACAGATAACGCTGGAATGTAATCCTATAAAACTGACGCGCCACCACAAAGACGTTAACAATTAGACAGAGTTGCCAATTCGTGGATTTTGTTGTTTGATCAAACTGCTTTGTTAGGCCTCAAAGACTATATAGGTAAAATTTATATATATATAATATATATATATAATATATATATATATATATATATATATATATATATATATATACTGTATATATATATATTATATATATATATATATATATATTATATATATATATATATATGTATATATTATGATAAACTGGAATGCCGTAGATAGGTGGTGTTTATTAAATGGCCTTAATCAATCGGCATAGTATGCAATGGCCATTATAATAAACCTACTTCATTTACTGATAATATTTTACAATGAAGCTTAATATATATATATATATATATATATATATATATATATATATATATATATATATAATTTATTTATATATATGTGAGTATATATTTGTATATGTATATATACATACATACATAATATACATATATATGTATATATATACATATATATATATATATATATATATATATATATATATATATATATTCCTCCTTGGCTCTCCGCAGGGGGTCTGCCTGTCATATTAGACATTGATTTAAGAATGGATATAAATCACGTGCTTGGCATGTGATTTACAGCTTGACAGCCGGTGACGACCAAGAACTGTTACATAGCATTTGCGGAAGGGGATAGATTACGCAACACTGGAACATCTGTGTGGCAAAAGGAGAGATGAATAATCAGGTAAAACACTGACCGTGCGTATATGTATGTGTATATACATGTGTGAAGATATGTATGTGACAAACATGTAAGATCATATAGAATATGTAGAATTATAGTAATATGATACAGATATAGCTGGATTACAATATATATATATGTGTGTGTGTGTGTGTGTGTGTGTGTGTGTGTGTGTGTGTGTGTCTGTGTGTGTTTACTGTATGGCAGATACATAATATACTGAATAGTATCCCTCAGTGTCTAATAAAATATTTGATACAATCACCGCTTCATATCACATCTTCACATCATATTCTAAATGTTGTCCTTCACATTGCCTACGTATTTACTTTTTTTTTTCTCTCCATTATTTCTTATCCATCTTTTTGTCTATATTTTCCCTTGGGATGGAAATAATGTCGCTGCGTAAACATATTCATAATTGTAATTGTTGTATAATCATAATTAGTTTCGGTGACATACCTGTATATATCATTATATGCTTTTGTCTCATATCGTATGCAAACTTGGCTAAATATTAATCTTTCCGTTTATCTGTGTCTGTCTACCTGTCGGTCTCTCTCTCTCTCTCTCTCTCTCTCTCTCTCTCTCTCTATATATATATATATATATATATATATATATATATATATATATATATATATATATATATATATATATATATACATTTTTTTTTCCGAGGATCTAAAAAACCTGCAATTTGGAAAAGCCACTTTCTAGAACAGTGGTTTAAAAACTTCATAACCACCTTGTCCCACTTAGCAGTTCGTCCTTGCCTCTAATAAGCTATCTATATATCTATCTTTGTTTCTCTCTCTCTGATGTCTATATATCAATATTATTAGTCGATTCCCACTTTCTCTATCCTTGTCTATCTTGGTTATAGATAGATATCCCTGAACTATTGACCTCTCTGTCCTTATCTGTGCCCTACTTTCTGCTAAATGCAATCAGTAACAGATCATGAATACATTATGGCTATGACACACGAAAACTGAATCATCAACACAGGGTAGTGCACAGTGTACTTAGCACGGTTAAGGAGTGTGTGTGT
>NC_051401.1:6316698-6319198 GCF_015228065.2 Penaeus monodon
CCTTCCATTTTATGACAAGTTTAAATGTAGAACTGTTTTCTTATTTGACGTTAATCATCACTAAGGTTTGCAAACTCTGTTACTCTTATGTGCTGAACGTTTGTTGTTTGAGAGTGACGGCATCCGCGTTGGTCGCAACAATCGCTTGACATGTAACTACTATCAAGCGTAACTTTTTGTATCCATTTTTGTACTGCTATATGTAGATGCAATGTATGAAGAAAATACTGTTACCGTTTGATCAACAGTCAACGAAGCTTTATACATAAATTATGTATTTTCATTTTTTAAAGTTGCTTTTGTTCAGTAATAATTTGTAGGCTACTGTGTGTCAATCAGGCGAAAGGTAATCCCGGATTTAACCGCAGAATTGTAGTCAGTAATTGTTTAGTTTAGTTTTCAATATTAGGCTATAACATTATTATGATAAGTACTATATCAGTTAAAGGAAAGGAACAATTACACAGTCGTGTAATTCATCTGCCACGCCGGCGTACAGCTTGGGCGTGGAAAGGCATTGCTACATTTGATATGCAGTCATGTGATACCATATTCCAAATTTAGGATGCAACATAAGTATATCTTATCAGATATCAGAGGATATGAAATAGTTACATAGTTCTCCGTGCCTCATGCTAGGTGGTCTGAAAGGCTGTAACACATGGCACTCTGAGATATAATGTACAAGCATTCGCTTATATTCTTCATTACACAGTTTACACTTAGTTTCTTCGACATTAAAATCTGGTCTGACCTGTCAATACAATCTATATCCAAGCCTGATTCTTGCGGTCACAATATCACACTGCCTTGTTCTTGTTTTATATATAAACCATAGGTGAATGAATCTTGCCTAAACCGGTCATAGTACTTTATGATACAGCTTTCAGGGCGTAGAGAATTGATCAACTCAGTCAGGTCCTCTTTGAAGGAAGCTTTAATGCTGTATAAAATCCTAGAAAGAGGTACCCCAAGATATATATCCACACTTTATTTGCCACACGCTGACTTTGCCAGGCGATCAGCATGGTCATGCCTAGGGATTCCAACATGCAATGGAATCCAAACAAAACGTATATCATTGCCTCGTTCTTTTGCGCGATACACGTATATCGTGATGTCATTTGCGATATTTCCTGCACCTTTGTCTAGAGTGTTCAGATTCTGGAAATCACAGAATATTACCCCCGAGCCTTGATTCAATAGAAATTCGGTGGCCATGAGTATTCCTGCCAACTCAGTTTGCGTAGTGCTAGCCCCAGTCATGAACCCTCCTACAATCCTGGTGCTGCAAGATATTGTTTTTATATACAACAAAAGCACATCCTGCTCTGCTCCCGGACTGCAAGGACCCGTCAGTGTAGCATTCATATGCATTGGACAGAGTTTCAAGGTGCTCATTTATAATTGCAAGTGCATACTGCTTAAGTATAGCAGGGGGACACTGTCTTTTTTGGGGGCAGTCGTGTAATATACACTTAGGTCCGACACGGTGGTACAGAACGTCCATGTAGGGTCTTAGTTATGGGTATGTTCAGCTGAGCTAAGTGTTTACATGTTACTTGTATCCATGGATTTGAGTATGAATCGGTGTTGTCATTCAAAGTTAGCTCTATTCTGTGTTTTTAGTTGTCTTTGGAGTGATTGTAAGGGTGAAACGTGGTACCCGTCCCCGTAGAGTTTCAATAAACACGTTTTAAAGTTATTTTAGTGTTTTTGTTCTGTTTTGTTGAATGTAAATCCCCCCCCCCCCCCCAAAAAAAAAAAAAAAAAAAAAAAAAAAAAAAAAAAAAAAAAAAAAAAAACAGGATGAAGCCGACACTTACACTTTTTGTTAATACTGGCGTCGGGGAATACAAGTCACTCCACTCGGCAACGGAAAACAACTGCAAAACAGCGCTAAACAATCAAGGAATATTCCAGATAATAATGTTACTGAAAATGATATTGATAGTGATAATAAGAGTTATTATAACATCAAAATGATAGCTATAACGATAATGATCATAATAATAATGGCAGTAATCTTAACTCTGGTTTCCGAACAAGGTTTAATCTTCACTTTTGATCTAAGAAAGCAACCATGATCTCTCAAAAAATTCTTAGATGACAAATGCTGTAATTTACCATATTAATAACAAAAGAAATTATCTATGCCAATGCTCTTTTTCTTTTACATTAGCAAAACCTGCAGAAAAAAAAGTTACTCCTTACTAAGGCTCATGCTCATAGAAAATGGGTTTCATGTGATCTTACTTCCAAATAAGTTTTTGGTTAAAAGAAATTCATATTTGCATAATTTAATGGCACATCTTTCACTTAACTGGTTAATTAAGCAGCACAAATAATATCAATTCGAATTTTAAAAAGTTAAAACCCTTTTCGCATAAATTGGTTCCGACTACAACATGACGATGAATTTTAGTGAGACGTAAAAGATAAAGAAAAAAAAAGCAAAGAAAATTCACGTGCACTTGAAACAGATAACATATAATTTACG
>NC_051401.1:6334198-6336698 GCF_015228065.2 Penaeus monodon
GGTGATGGAGATAGGGATGATGATAATGATAATGATGATAAAGAGTAAGAGTAATAACGGCTTTATTATCCCGAATGACCAACAGAGACATTTACACATCCTTATTCGTCTACACTCGAGATCCGTGAGTCCATTTACTTGGCTGTGAGCTCGCAATAAAATCGTTACTTCCGTAGTAACTTGCCAAATAAACACATGGTGTTTGGGTCTGGCTTACCAACTTCACCGGTGTATTCTGGACAAACCGTGCTAGACTGATGATCCATTTAATTATGAGTGAAGCGTTATAGCATGAATAGTGTTTTGCAAGATCATTTTGTTGAAGTGTTTGATTAAGAGAGGAAACATATATATATATATATATATATATATATATATATATATATATATATATATATATATATATATATATACATATATAATATCATATACATATACATATATATATATATATATATATATATATGTATATATATATATATATATATATATATATATATATATATATATATATATATATATATCGTTGCAAGTATTTTTCAAGTGTCCAGAAGTAAATCATTTTGTACTACCCATACGACATAATACTACTTAAATTACAATGACTAATTACTTGATTATGATTTCATGTTGTTTGATTGTTATATTAGATCTCATAGAAAACGTTGATTTGCAATGGTATAATGCGTTGCGATGCCCCCGACACGTGTTTCTGCAACCTTTCTTGAGCGATGAATAATGCAGTTAATAGTAGATATATATTCTTTAGATAATTTAAACGATACGACTTATTATCATATATAGATATTAATTTCATGCATAACTTTATTGTTCTTAACGTAATGACAGTGTAGTATATCATAAGATTTACAATTTGGTGCGTTCCAGTTTGGGTGATTACACTTGGCACGTAATTTCTATAAAGTAATTGATTTTACAATTGCTACAGATATTTATTACCATATG
Organism: Penaeus monodon; assembly: GCF_015228065.2. Classification (NCBI taxonomy): domain Eukaryota; kingdom Metazoa; phylum Arthropoda; class Malacostraca; order Decapoda; family Penaeidae; genus Penaeus; species Penaeus monodon. Next base: position 6,335,165 of record NC_051401.1, read on the forward strand.
ATATTTATTACAATAGATAAGAATCAAAGAATGGATATAAGGGCCTCTCACACGAGAATAGCATTTCCGTTGCGATTTTTACAATGATGTTATCACCCCCCCGCCTTGTTTATTTCCTGGTCCTTATCAATAAACGAGACCGCGATATAGTGTGTAAACGTCGCTAGCCTGTTCTCCACCCATCACCACAAAAATAATTCTCGCTTCCATTCGCGAGGAGGATGAAAATAAATTTTATTTGGAGGGTATGGACTCGAGAAGAAGGGAAATGTCTGTTTTTCTTCTGGTTTTAGCGTTAAAGCGAAAAATGCAGTTTCGAGGAACTTTTAATAGAACACGTCTACTCGTACGAAAATGAAAATGACTCTAGAGCGTTAATCGATATTTGAGATATTTACCCTTTGTATATCATTTTTATGATATAATACAATAAATACAATGACAATTATTCATTGAAATATCCATTTATTGATTTATCGTAGACTACAATAAAGAGTAAATGACTCCGGGCAGAAGCGTGCATGATGATTTTGCAGACTGTACAAAGCAAAGTATATTGCCCCATATCTAGGCATTCAGTGACTGCGTGTTAGTAAGCACTGTTAGGGGATGACTAATGGTGCAATTTAAATTATTTAAAGCGTCATGTGTTTCATGACCACATGTATTATTGTTACATTTCAGGTCAACGGTGTAACAACAATGGGCAAGGGATTCTACACGAATTAAACCTAAAAACTGTACTGTAATTGTTACAAATTCCCCGCCCCCCCCCTCTCTCTCTCTCTCTCTCTCTCTCTCTCTCTCTCTCTCTCTCTCTCTCTCTCTCTCTCTCTCTCTCTCTCTTTGTTTGTTATCCGTTGAACCTTCTTAATGAAATAAATAGATAAATATAAATCGTATGGTAGGCCTGCACGATAGTTGACTGCCCTGAAGCAATCGTTATAACCCGCACGTGAAATCGCCTTAGATCTATACGATAATAATACTACTGCATCTTTCTACTCAAAAATAGATGCTTTAAATAATTTTGCATTGTCCTCTTCTTGCTTCATCTATGACCAAATCTGCCCACGTGTTTGTGTCTCTGTTACTAGAGTCGAGGAACAATGTTATAATCTCTCCCTCTCTTTCTCTTTCTCTCTTCGTCTTTCTATATATCTGCTAATTATCTGTCCATCCATCTATATCTATCTCTCAAATGAAAGTCAAATTCCAATCACATACAGAATAATTTTCTTGTTCTTAAAAAATATATTTACAATGAGTATATCAGTCGCATATTCAATTCACGATTCACCTGGAAAAAAAAAAAAAAAAAAAAAAAAAAAAAAAAAAAAATATATATATATATATATATATATATATATATATATATATATATATATATATATATATATATATATATATGTGTGTGTGTGTGTGTGTGTGTGTGTGTGTATGTATATATATATCCCTAATCCAAAACCATGTAAACAGATTTTTTTCTTTCTTTCTTTGAATATTTCTTCGCAAAAGACGGCTTCTGAGATCG
>NC_051401.1:6341698-6344198 GCF_015228065.2 Penaeus monodon
TATATATATATATATATATATATATTATATATATATATATATATGTGTGTGTGTGTGTGTGTGTGTGTGTGTGTTGTGTGTGTGTGCGTGTGTGTGTGTGGTGTGTGTGTGTGTGTGTGTGTGTGTGTGTGTGTGTGTTGTGTGTGTGTGTGTGTGTGTATCTATATATAGCAAACAAACAAACACACACACACGCACACACACACACACACACACACACACACACACACACACACACACACACACACACACACACACACACACACACACACCACATATATATATATATATATATATATATATATATATATATATATATATATATATATATATATATGTTTCACGGGTCACCAGAAAAACACTTGGCTTGTCATAATTATTTATTTCGACCTGAAATAATATTTGACATAAATAAATGTTTATCCAAAATCTTATAAATTGCATCACGATAAACAAAATACATACCAAAGCACTTTAAAATGAAATAGATATTGAAATATTCAAATATATGTGCAAATTTATGCAAACTTTGATGAAAACTAAATTACATATATAACATATCGATATTAAATCTTGATATCAATTATACATCCTCATACAATATCAATTTAGTAAATAATATTAATCATATGATTTTCCAGGAAATAGAATGTGTCAAAATATTAACTCAAATTACAAAGTAAAATTAAACTTCCAACATCGCCTCATCTGGTGAGCGTGAAGTATTATCTTGTTTCTCCACTTAAAATAGATGATCTCCTTTAACAATCTGCAATCTGCTACTCTAGATACTTATCAACAATTCCAACATCAAAAAAGATAAGAAAGATAGGATGGCAAAATATAATACATTTTCAAAATAAACCATCTGAATCTATGTTTACAATTTAAGAATCCCATGCGCTGCCAAAATTTCCCATCATGCTCAGAACACACACACAAAAAAACAACAGAACTTGGAGATGCGTGATAAAATAACAGAAAAGAATAGAATATTATTAGTTTGTACAAACTAATGATACAATATATATATATATATATATATATATATATATATATATATATTATATATATATATATATATATATATATATATATATATATAATAGTATGTAATTAATATAATGATATATATAAGCTATATAATTATTCATATCATTTCATATAATATATTATAATATATATATATAAAAAGTATTAAGGCTATTATATCATCATTTCAATGAATATAAATGATTACATATAATACATTATACACATACATGCAGTGATATGTGTATTTATGTGTATGTGTATAATACTATATATATATAATATTTATATATATATCATATAATTATTATATTATTATATTATATATAATACATATGTACATTTATAATTTATATATAATATGATATAGTTATATATATAATATAAATTTTTTTCATATCCTTATTACCTAAAGTCCATCCTTTTGACCTATATATCCATGTATATGATAACTATCATTTACTTATTTATCCATCCCTTTGACCTTATCATATTATGACCTTATACTCATCCTTTTACATTAATATGTGAACTATATATGACCTATAATATCCTATGATTTGACTTAATACCCAGATTTTTACCTGAATACCCATGTTTTTTGATACACTTAATTCTGACCTTTATAACCCATCTCTTTTACCTTAATATCCATTCTTTTGACACGTGCTTATGAGCTTAATACACATCCTTCGACCATAATACCCGTCTTTATGACCTTGATAAATCAATAATTAATAGGCATTAGCTTTAATTCCTATCATCTCGACTTCCTTTGGACTTGATTTCCCATGCTTATGATAAAGGTACCCTCATTTTCATCTTTTTACCCATCCCTTTGACCTTAATACCCATATTTGTGACCTTAATACTCATGTTTTCTACCTTAATTGCCTGACCTTGATAACTATGCTTTTGATCGTAATACTCTTCCCTATGACCTTTCGATCTTGATACCCGTCTTCTTTACCTTCATACCTATCCTTTCGACCTTAATATTCGTCGTTTTGACCATGATACCCATCCTTTTGACCTTAATCCCTCTTTTACTTAATACCCAGCTTTTTTCCCTTAATTCCCTGACCTTAAGACCCATCCTTTTGACCTTAATACCCATCTTTTTTTACTTTAAAACCCATCTTTTTTCCCTTAATTCCCTGACCTTAAGACCCATCCTTTTGACCTTAATACCCATCTTTTTTTACTTTAATACCCATCTTTTTTCCCCTTAATTCCCTGACCTTAAGACCCATCCTTTTGACCTTAATGCCAACGCTTTCGATCTCACAGCTGGGTCCTGGATCGAGAGGTCGCGGCCGTAAAGGAGTGGCTGGCGTCGAACCGAACTTTCCACGTTGTTCACGACCACCCACGCCATGGGCCGGTGATTCTGGGAGGTAAGGTCGTGCAAGGTCGGGTGATGACGTCACGAGGTCACAAGGCAAAGGTTTTTGTTTTTACGTTAGAA
>NC_051401.1:6354198-6356698 GCF_015228065.2 Penaeus monodon
GACACGGAGAAAGGGAGGGAAGAAAATAGAAACAGAGAGACAGAAAAAGTGAAAGTAAGAGAAAAGAAGAATTAGAGAATGGAAAGAGAGAAGAAGGGAGGGAGACAGAAAGAGGAGAGATGAGAGAGAGGATGAGAGTTTATTTTTCCCTTTTATTTAATCTAATCTTACGATTAATAAGAAAATCTTAAACACGAGGAAGCAAGCAAATTTTAAATATATATATATATATCTTTTCAGGTAAATGAGAATACGAAAGGAAACTTAAAGCAGTACTCGGCACGCACACGCAGGATTATCAAAAATGTTTTGGACATTTCGAGAGGGTTAGATGTCAAAATATACATCAATGGGTACGACACAGATGCTATATCTGACGTCACCCTTCTCTTTGATGACGCCATAGGGTAAATTAAAGAGACATTGTTCTTCTTCCTCTTATTCTTAAACTTTTTTCCTTTTCTTATTTTTTTTTCTTCTTTTCTTGTTCTTCCTTTCGTCTTCGTATTTCTCTCACACAATGATACATTCTTTCATGCTGTATCATGGTCGCTACAGAACACAATATCATCATGTTTGTACTGATAATTAAAAAATTAAAAAGAGCTATTTATATTAATTTCACCCAAAAAGTCAATAGAAAACCATTAAATACCTATATAATATATATATATATATATATATATATATATATATATATATATATATATATATATATATATATATATATATATATATATATATATATGAATAATATACATATATATATGTGTGTGTGTGTGTGTGTGTGTGTGTGTGTGTGTGTGTGTGTAAGTAGGTGATGCATACTATTCTATACATGATTCTTTTGTCTAATCAAGTGAAATCAGTCTCTGCCTCTCTATCTATCTGTCTATTTCTTTCTTTCTTTTTTCCTCTCTCTTTAAAGAGAGAGAGAGAGAAAGAGGCGAAGAGACAGCGACAAAGAGAGAGAGAAACAGAAAGCGAGACAGAGAGAGAGCAAAAAAGAGGGAGAGAGGCGAGGAGAAAGGGAGAAATGGAGAGGAAAATAAAGAAAGTGAGAGTAGAGAACGAGAAAGCGATGGATTTTGCCAATTTTTCCTAAGTAAATAACTTCTTAACGATCCCTTGATTAACTGTCGTGCATTGTTTACATTCATCAATTTTTATATTCCTTCATCTTAAATACAGTATAGTTATTACCGTCAGTATACATTAGTATACTGATATACATTAGTATATCAGTGTTATTGTTCTTCTTGATGATATTATCCTCAATTTTATTATCATTAATATAGTTTCATATACGTATTATATATTCCAGTTTCTGTCTATGACAGTCAGCATTTTTCAGATTTATTATAGTTATTTCATTATTATTACTCTCATTCTGTATTATAAATTTCGGCGTCTGTGTATGATTCGAACAGTTATTCGAACTGTTTCTGTTAATACTGGTGTTCCGATCAATACCAAACAGCTCTCAAATTATTTTATTAAGATTTGTACATGAACCTGACTAGTGATTTTGACATTTTACTTTCCTATTTCCATTATTTTATTTATTGCTTCACTTGTTTTTCGAACACACAATATCTTAGCCACAAATTTGGCGTTTTGCAATATAATTTACAGTTTACAATAATCTGAGATTCACATAAAAGTAAATTATCACAATGATATCGCATAACATCGCAATACCAGAATAATATATCACATAACACTATGACACTAATATATCACATAATATAATAGTATATCACACTGATATAGCAGCATGTCACATAATGATTGAACCTCTTTCCCGATATCTCTGGAATTTTGTGTAAAAGTTTTGATTACTTGCAGATACACATCACACAGCCCCGTTTTAAAAGTATATTAATGTCTTAATAAATATGTAACTACAGTTTGATCATTAAAGACCAAGAGAAATGATAACAATAAAAACATTAATCATAGATAAAAATAAATACGTGTATTCATTTTGATGTAAATAAAGTCTTGTTTTTTTTTTTTCTTTACATAATATAGAGTGAAACATTTGAACCTGCGTACATGTAAGTGATACATAAATACTCATACAATTTTAACATTTTTCTTTTCATTTTTAAAAATAATATAAAACAATAAAAAAACACTGACCTACGTGCATGCAAAGGCTGCATAAATCCTTGTACTATATATTTCTCTCAATATGATAAAACACCTCTACTGAGCATCAAAATTGAAGACCTTTGTCATTCTCTTCATTTAAAGTCTACAGTCAAATCCACTTTTCCACTGGCATAAATGATAAATTGTACTTACATATTCTTTGCGTATGGAGCCTACAATAAAGTATATTTCTCAATATGCATAATTCATAAATATTAAACATATATTCCTTTTGTAAGACGCCTATAATCAAATATATTTCTCACTATGCGTAAATGATAAATAAATATTAAATATATATAATTTCCGTATAAAGTCCTCAGTAAAATATATAATAGAAAAT
>NC_051401.1:6361698-6376698 GCF_015228065.2 Penaeus monodon
ATAGGTATTACATCGCTCGGTCACGCTACCGCGGCGGTCCCCGCCGCAGAGGTGTCAGAGAAAGTGAAAAGGCGCATCTAGCTAAACATTACAACCTAAACATAAAATATCCTACTCTCAAAAAATAAGTAAACAGTACACATGAAATACAACAATCCATACGGATAACATTAAGTGCATACAGTAACATCAAGAAGGTACACAATGTAGAAGCTTAATAAATCATACGAAATAGCAATAATATACAATGTATAAAATCAGTATATCATATAAAATAACGTGAACATTTATGTGATTCACGAAACAGAAAATGACAAATAAGCACAACTGATCATGAATAAGTAATATATATATAGCAGCGTAGAAATACAACCTAACAGTAACAAAGATATACTGGGAATACAATAAAAAGAAGATGTATAAGATAAATAGCCGGGCTTAGCCAGTTACAATGTGAGGGAATATACAAGGCTAAGCGCTGACGGCGCCTGCGTCACCAGTGTTGACAGGCAGTCTCCGTGCTAATGTCCTAATCACTATGCAACGATATAGTATGAAACCAAGCACGACGGCTAATACTCCAATAATGTAGACAGTATGGGAAGGCCATAGGTTACATGTGAGGGGGGAATGAAATCAAAGGGATCCAAATGATCATCGAATGAAGGGAGGTATCTTACGTTCGCGATAGGGAGGGAAAAATTGCTGGCAGGGAGGTTTAGTGAGGTCGGCGAGAGCAAGGGGGAAGACGGTGTGTATGAGTAGTGAAAATGATGATATGGGCGTAAAGTAATGAGGCGGGAGTCAAGTCGGCAAAACCGCGGGAGGATGAACGCAGCGCTGACCATGAGCGTTGTTACAATTTACGTGATATGTTGACGTCGTCTAATTGTCTCGTGGGATAGTCAGGCATCAGCAGTAATCGTAGAAACTAGAAAAAAATAACGTAATGCAGAAATACAATCCTCAATCTCGGCAGGAGCTAAAACAAACGACATGGTATGCAAAACAACCGGGGCTGCAGGTGTCGACGGGCCAAGAGCATGTGTAACAGAGGTACGAGTAGGCGTGGGAAGGTCGAGCTCAGCTACCGGGAGACGCTTGACCCCGCAGTCAGGTACTACCGTGGCACGCTTAAGGTAACAGGGGTCACAATGACCATTGCCTCGTGGTGCGGGTAGGGTGACCAACACAAGGATGCATACTCCATCTGAAATCATCAATGCTGTGCCAACCGTAGATGGCACGCCCATCGGCACCATACAGTACACGAAGGGAGTCAAAAGAAAAAAAAAAAAAAATCTCAAGGACTACACTATTAGATTAGACGCACAGATACATGCACAAATGTAGGGGAACGTCATCAGTTGCGTGCGTGCGCGTGCTGAGGTATATTATCCTCAGGCTTCGAAACAACTACTGGAGTGGAGGCGTCACGGGCCTCGTGTTTGCGAGCGAGTGCTGAGGGAGAACCGTCCTCAGGCTTTGAAACAACCACAGAAATGGAGGCGTCACGGGCCTCGTGTTTGCGAGCGAGTGCTGAGGGAGAACCGTCCTCAGGCTTTGAAACAACCACAGAAATGGAGGCGTCACGGGCCTCGTGTTTGCGAGCGAGTGCTGAGGGAGAACCGTCCTCAGGCTTAATAGGACCAACGGAGTCTGACAGTACGGCAACCTGAGCCGCGGGCTGAGACGAAGGCGTGGCCGCCTTGGCAGCGGGCACATAAGATTCCTGAATGTTACTGCCTGTCAACACTGGTGACGCAGGCGCCGTCAGCGCTTAGCCTTGTATATTCCCTCACATTGTAACTGGCTAAGCCCGGCTATTTATCTTATACATCTTCTTTTTATTGTATTCCCACGTATATCTTTGTTACTGTTAGGTTGTATTTCTACGCTGCTATATATATATTACTTATTCATGATTAGTTGTGCTTATTTGTCATTTTCTGTTTCGTGAATCACATAAATGTTCACGTTATTTTATATGATATACTGATTTAATCCCGTACTTTACATATGCTTCAGTTTCCCCATTGAACAGAAAAAGGCGCACCGCCCTCTCTCGCACTCACTCACTCCTCGCCATTCAGTACTCCCTTTCAATTAGTGCATTCCATTTATATTTTTTCACTATCTCTTCCTAACACTCCATAACTAATTTCTCTTAAATCATATTCTACAATCTTGACTGATGCCACTTTCACAGAAAACACAGGAAAACACGAACATGTACAAACAAACGCACGAACCCACGAGTGACACCACATTTTCCTCACCCACCTCCCCTTCCGTGTTATTCCCTTTCCCTGTTTCCCTCTCCCCCGCTTTGTCTGACCTTTCCCAAACACGCAGCAAACAAGTTCCTGGTAACTTATTACTTATATGCTCTCGATTGAACACTGTACTCACTTCATCACTTACTGACACTGAACATCAGACTTTCCACAAACACCTGGACTTGAATATTCCGCTGTCTCAGAACAAACGCACAAAGGCTTTGACGAATCTCAGCATATTTGACACTGATGGACTGGTCAGGGATATGTGTTACTCTTTTCATGGTAATCCTCTCAGGTGTCACATGTATTTGTATCTTGCGTCTTTTCGCCGTTGTCGACGTCCATATCGTACAGGAAAACCTCCTCGTCTTTAATTCACCCGTTGCAGGTTCTCACAGGACAAGATTGCCGTGCTTAGTGTGTTTGTATAATATCTCAATCCCCCCGGTAGAGCAAGATGTCTTTCGCTGCCATACGCGCCCAGTAACATTCCTGAAACTCACAGGGGTTGCGATGTACTAGGAAGTATGGAGGAGAGGATGTGATCGTGTAAACGGGACGGCGTCGCGAGGCGGAAGGCCTGCGGATGTCGCGTTCGTTGTCATGTCTAGCAAAGGTGTGGTATGTAGAGGCTAGTGTTATTGTATTAATATATATATTTATAAGTTAACAGTGTCATATGGATGGCAGTAGTAGAGTGATGGAAGGTGTCTGCTACAAGTGGCCCCAAGGGAGTCCTGTAGCTATAAGGGTTATACGAAACACTCAAGATCCATTAGTGAGCATCTCTGGGGGGATATTTGGTGTGAGGTGAAATAGGACATATGTGAAATAGGTATTACACACACCCTGTAACGATGGCCGATGAGCGGTAGAGTGCAGACAAGTCGTGTCTGGCACGGTAAGGGAATCTTGGGCAGCGACAAAGGTGAAACAGACTTCTTGCTAGTTGTTGCAGTATATTATAAGGAGAGGATGGTACAACTGACGGACAGAGGTTCGGTCCGGTCAGCGTGCTGTAGGCTGTCTGTCTGTCGCTCGCAGGCGACCCTCTTTTATACAGGTTGAACAAGGAACTCACAAGGGTTGCGATGTACTGGGAAGTGTGAAGGAAGAATGTGATCGTGTACACGGGACGGCGTCACGAGGCGGAAGGCCTGCGAATGTTGCGTCCGCTGTCGTGTCTAGCAAAGGTTTGGTATGTAGGAGCTGGTGTTACTGTATTAAATATATATTTATTAGTGAGTATCTCGGGGGGGGGGGGGGGGTTAGGAGTGAGGTGAAATAGGCCATATGTGAAATGGATATTACATCGCTCGGTCACGCTACCGCGGCGGTCCCCGCCGCAAAAAGTGTCAGACAAAGTGAAAAGGCGAGCTAAAGCATAAAATATCCTACGTGAACAGTAAGTACATATGAAATACAAAAAATCCAAACGGATAACAGTGAGTGCATACAGTAACATCATGAAGGTATCCAATGTAGAAACTCAATAAATCACATAAAATAACAAATAAGCACAAACTAATCATAGGAATAAGTAATATACAGTAGCGTAAAAATACGATGTAACAGTAACAAAGATATACGTGGGAATACAATAAAAGATGTACAAGATAAACAGCCGGGCCTAGCCAGCGACATTGTAAGAGAATATACAAGGCTAAGTCCTGACGGCGTCTGCGTCACCAGTACTGACAGGCAGTCTGCGTGCTAATGTCTTTATCCCTATGCAACGGTACAGTACAAAACCAAGCACGACGGCTAATATTCCGAATAATGTAGACAGTATGGGCAGGCCATAGGTTACATGTGAGGGGGGAATGAAATCAAAGGGATCCGAATGATCATCGAATGAAGGGAGGAATCTTACGTTCACGATAGGGAGGGAAAAATTGCTGACAAGGAGGTTTAGCGAGGTCGGCGAGAGCAAGGGGGAAGACGGTGTGTATGAGTAGTGAAAATGATGATAGGGGCATTAAGTGATAAGGCGGGAGTCAAGTCGGCAAAACCGCGGGAGGATGAACGCACCAACGGCCACACGATCAGTATGGTTGCTGTTACAGAGGATACTTAACTACGTATCGCTGAAGAAGTATGATAAATATGTGTCAGGAAGGGTGAGCAGAAAGGGGGCAGCCCCCGTGACATTCAGTTGATCAAACATGCAGAACGTCCCTGCCCGTGATCAGAGCCGTATGGCAAGAGGAGTGAAAATATGGTCGCTCGGGGACTAGAACGTCGAAACAGACTCGCAAACTGGACAAGACACGGGAGCAGGAGGTAAGAATATTCAGATGATTATAAGGGAGAGAGAGCTATGGTCGCTTGACTGAGATAATGTCGTGGTTCGGTGACATTACAAAACCATGTGTCTAAGGAGAGAGGGAATGGGTGTATCCTGTGGGCTCGTGAAGTGCAGGCGGCGAGGGAATCGTGATTGACAGGCCATGAGGTGTAATGAAGGGAGTTTAGTTAGTGAGTAAAGAAGAGTAATATTAGTAAGCGAACAAGGGCGGTGGTGGTGGTGTGGAGCTACGGTCAACGAAACGTTAGCCAGAGCTGGTGGGGGGAATAGCGGAAGGCATAACAGTACCGGAACGGCAAGGATAAAGTCATGAACGAGAGTGTGCAAGTGTTCCACAAACTGACGGACACGAGACTGGTAGAGGGAAATATGTGCAAGTAGGAGAGAGAAATGTTGTTCACTAGCGATTTGCCGCGCATTACTATCAGAATAGATGGCCAGATTACGCGTAATGTTATTTAGAAAGTTTGCTGTGTCAGTAATAGAATGAATTGCATCGAAGGCCCCTTTAATTTTGCTAACAACAGAGCGTCAAGCTCATCGTGTGTGGCGATGCCGAATAAGTACGAATAAATCGCGGTGGACACGACATGACCGTGGGCGCGATAGTCTGTCCTTAAAGAGTAACAAATCGTATCGAGATACGTTTAGAAATTATAGTAATGAGTCAGCCTGAACCGTGGTGAGTGAGTTGTCCGTCGTAACTGTCTGGGAGTACTGGCCTATCAGGGAGAGGTGTGCGGTGTTATAGATGGATGGGAGGATGCCAAGGCTGATATCTACCTCGACATAGTTTCCGACGAATGCGCCGGACAGGTTAAGGAGAGATAGGAGGAGCGGGATGAGCATCATCTGCGGGGGGAGATACGTCAGCGTCAGCTTAAGGGTATCGAAATGGAACCAGGATTGAGAGGAGGGGTCTAGGCATTTGCATAACGTCTTGTTATTTCTGACCAATAAAACTCTGTAAGGACCCTCGAACTTGGGTGAAAGCTTAGGTGAAGGAACAGTCCTGTCAGTAACTAAGTGGGAAACGAGTATACCCACGTCAGTGTGTTTACACCATGCAAGCCTGTGATGTCTAATGATCCTGTCCCTCTCCACTCTTAGATGATCACGTGCAATTTTATAGATCTCCTGTTTCTTACGCATCATATACCGGTAACGGCCGCTGTTCCAGCAGATCATACGGCAAACGTCTGTCCTCGCCATAAATGATAAAATGAGGATGTCACCCAAGGGAGCACAGTGTGGAAATTACTATTGATCACCATCGAATGATAGATACCCAACATCACAACAGGAAGGGAAGAAGCCAGTGATGTACGCAGCATGCTTAGGATCATCTCTTCGTCTTTCGTACTTCGTTAGCCTGAGGCCTATAGGTTAATATATGATTTCTTGATCCTGAGCATATTGCAGAGAGAATGTAGGAGAGTGTTGAAACTCAGGAACCCATTATCTGAAACAATCTCCCGGGGTGCTATGCCACAAATTACATTTCCAAGAACGCCCAGTGGGCGACCAACAGTAGCAGAATGGTCGGACAGGACACAGGGACAAGCTCACAGAATCTGGAAAAATTGTCTATGAAGAGATACCTATTGCCTGTGGCAGAAACAAAGAAACCTGAGAGGACGTCAACACTGACGCGATGAAACGGTCTATCAGGGATGTTATAGGTAAGCGCAGGGGATTTGTACTGACACGGAAGCCCTTGTATAATGGACACAGCTGGCATCTACGTACATGTTCTGTGACCCGAAAAGCTAGTCGGGGGAAGAAATAACGTGATCTTGCGTCTTAATGCTTGTCAACACCGGAGTGGAGACATGGGGGCTTCGTGGAGGAGTTTCAATTACCGTGGGTACAAGAGTCTCAGGGATAACCAGCTGATTGTATGTGTGTCTTTGACAGGATCCACGCCCTTTCCCTGGGGCGGAACGGCGGAACAGGAGTCCATCCTCGAGAAAAAGGGTAATGACGAATTTGCTTCTAATAGTGTAATCAAATCAGAATAAAGTGGATCCTCCTTCTGTTGCTTGGCACGTCGTCGGCTACTAGGACATCGAATGAAAAACAGGCATGCGGGATAATAAGTCAGCGACCTTTGTTATTTGCTCCTGGAGTGTGGCCGAATGTAGGTGAATTCGAATCAGAGTGTCAGTCCATCTCGCCTGGCGACCAGTAGGCGACTTGCAATCAGTGAGGATGTGTTAACAATAATGGCTGATGGTCCGTCAGAACCTCGGTGTCGTATCCCAGGACATCTCCCGAAATGTTTCAGGGGACATACAACAGCCACGCCTCTAGTCGATGAAGCGGTAACGGAGACTGCCGGCGTTCAGCTTCTGCTAGCATAAGCTATGGGTTGGAGGCGCAGGCAGGACCTCTGCTGAGGGCGGCACCCAAACCGTGCACGAGGCGTCAGTTGCGAGCAAGAAGGCCTGTTAAAAAAAAAAGCGGGGAAAACCGAGGACAGGGGACTTCGTTAGGAGCTTCTTTAATGTATCAAATGCTTGTTGTTGTTCAACTGACCAAAGTAAATGAGCGTCATTCGATAAGTGCTTTGAAAGCGGGTGAGCAATGGAGGCAAATCCCTTTATGAATGGTCGGTAAAATCCTGCTAAACCAAGGAAGGACTTAGCTTGCTTGACATTGTTCGTGGCGGGAAAATCCAATATATCTTTGACTTTACTGGAGTTAGGTGATATACCATTGGAGTTGATAGTGTGCCCTAAGTATTCAATCTGCTCTTGGAAATATGAACATTTCTTAGGCTTCATAGTTAAACCTGCCTCGGACAGTCTCTGAAAAAACTTTCTAAGCTTAACTTCATGGTCAGTCACATCATTAGAAACAATTAGCAAGTCGTCAAGGTATAAAAAGACAGTGTTACCTACTAAACCAGCCATGATAATGGCCATAAGACGAGAAAACGTAATAGGGGAATTCCTGAGTCCGAATTGCATTGACTTGAATTGAAAATGACCTTGTGGGTGGAAAAGGCTGTAAACGCTTGAGAATTTTTGCCGAGGTCTACCTGAAAGAAACTTGCCTGCAAGTCTATGGTGGAATGTCCTTTTCCCACATCCCGCAGAAGCGATCGTAGCGAGGGGATGGGGAGACGATCGGGAATAGTGAGAGCATTTAGTTTACGATAGTCTATTACGAGACGCAGGGAGCCGTCTTTCTTTGGCACTAAGATAATGGGGGCACTCCACGGTGAGGTGCTTGGTTCTATTAGATCCATCTCTAAAAGTTTTGATACTACGCGTACTACGGTACGCGGTATGCAGGAATATAGACCGGCTTTGCATCTTCTGTAACAGTGCTTGAGCACTGAGGTCCTACCAATGGGACGCTCTGGGCTGGGTAGCAATTGCGGGAATTCATTGAAAAGACGCTGTAAAACAGCCCTACCTTCGGAGAAGTCAGCTGGTGGTAAATCTGTAGATGATGGTGAGCCCATGGCTGGAGATGCATGTGTCGAGCTTACGAGCAGCTGCTGAGGGAAACCCGTCCTCAGGCTTTGAAACAACCACAGGAATGGAGGCGTCATGGGCCTCGTATTTGCGAACAAGTGCTGAGGGAAAACGGTCCTCAGGCTTTGCAGAAACAACAGGATCTGACAGTACGGCAACCTGAGTCGCGGGACGAGACGAAGGCGTGGCTGGCTCGGCGGCAGGCATACAGGGGGTGTGTCCGTGACGGGGCCACTGAGTGACAGCGTGAAAGACGCCATGCGCGTGCTAGTGGAGTGAGCTTATACTTATAAATTCCATGGACGGCGATATTGTCTCTCGAAATATGATAAAGTCCGGTATTAACCATAAAATCATGACCCAGAAGCACATCCCCAGGAAAGGCAGGGCCATTAACAACTACAAAGGGGTGATTGTATGTTCTGCCAGAAAGGGAAACCACTAGAGTTAACTCACAGATTACATCAAGATTCGTGCCACTAGCCCCATGGACGAGCCACAAGGAAGGTCTACATGGGGCTGTAATGTTGTATTTCTTCAGGGAAACAGTTGGGATAATACTCACCGCGCTGCCGGAGTCAAGGAAGGATAGAACATTATGATTCTCGACAAGGATGTTTAATAGGGGGGCCCCGCACGAAGGGACATCACCCAAGGTTCTTATAACCGTTACACAAGCTCCTGGTGGGGGGGATCTGGGTGATGAGCCGGCTGTATGTCTTAAAAAGGAGAGTCTGCCGATCGCTGCTGGTTGCTGGTTACACAGTATAAAGCAAGTTTAGTTTGACGGACCCGATCGAGAAATGTCCGACAGTCATCCCACCTGTGACCCTCGCGTTTGTGGAATGGGCAGAAGGGCCTGGAATAACACTCACGAGCCCTATGGCTGGAGCGGAGGCAACGGTAGCAGGTGTCTGGCGAGGGCACCCACACGGCAGCGGAGTCGCGTGGGGCACTATATTCACGTGTTAAGCGGGCGGGTGCGCGTGCAGGTGAGCGCGCAGGTGAGCGCGTGAACCGATTATAGGGGGGGGGGGGGAGGAAGAGCGGTCAGGGGAGCGTGAGGGTCGGCTATCAGGCAGGCGGGCAGGCGGCTCAGCGCGCTCACGTGCAGGAGGGTCCTGTGGGAATGACACTTTTCATGTGCGGTACCATAGCACCAGGTGATTTGAATACTTGAGGGACTCTCTCACAAGCACGGGCAAAGTTAGCGGGTATTAAACGCTCGTTATCAGGGGGGGGGGCGTAATTGTGACTAATGCTTTCCACCAGTTTTCTAGGTAGTGTCGAATAAAGTACAGATTCAGCAATATGGGCTGTGAACAAATTATGGACGTTCTTCAGTCCATCACTAATGGGCTGGAGTCTGGGGATTTTTTCAAGTGCTGCTAAGTAATCGCTGACAGCATTCCTGACTTTCGAACAAAAGGAGGTGAGGTCGCCAGTGGAAAGTGAGTCAGGTCTCAGTTTAAAAATGTCAGAAAGTTTGAGGCCGATGTGGTCGGAGGGTCTTGCAAATTTCAACTCAAAGTTAGTCTTAAAATCATTGCATGCACTGCTCAGATTTTCCTTAACTCCCTTTAATAATTCACTGATAGTTGGCGTGTTCACTGTATGAGTGTTCTGCGTTATTAGTGTTGTCCGTGTTTAATCCAAGAATGTTTGCGTCGGCCATTGGAGGTCACTCCTATCGACTGGATGTTTCGGCATGGGGTGTTAAGGAGTGAGGGTTAATGAATGAATATCGCAGGTCGTGGGAGGTGGGTGAGTGGCGAGAGGATATGAGTGAGTGCGGGCCGTTTACTTTGCGGCGGGCAGACTTAATCATATGCACAGTACGGGAGTAAATCGGGCAGTACGGTATGGGGAAATATCAAATGAAAAAATAATATCACCTAGATAACCTAAAAAAAAATTCTTGCGCCTTAACACGATACTCTGACTAACCTTGGAATACGTAGATGGTGGCGGGCTGGCGTGGGTCGTTCGCGCGAGGAGGTGGAGGATCGTCAGCAGGAGGTGTGGTCCATCGGCGGGAGAGGTAGGGGCTCCTTCGTCAGTGCCACTTCACTGGATTCCCAGACTTAGACTCGCGGTTGGGCACGGCTGGGCCAGTAATTCCCTCGTTGGGCGAAGTGCGCCAATTAACGTTGTGTAACGGTGGTACGCGTGAATATATGCTGCGCACTTGGTGAGTGCTGGAGACAGGACGTCAGCACACTGGCCAGCAGTGTGTCAGATGTAAACACGCTTGTTTCTTGAGATCTCTCTTATGTATGGTATTTGATCTGCGTCAGCTGACTTGTTGCCTCGGTGGCAGGAGTCTGTACGTCCGGAGACAGGGGTTTGTTGTGGGCCGAATCCCGTCGCTGCCGCCACTGTAACGATGGCCGATGAGCGGTAGAGTGCAGACAAGTCGTGTCTGGCACGGTAAGGGAATCTTGGGCAGCGACAAAGGTGAAACAGACTTCTTGCTAGTTGTTACAGTATATCATAAGGAGAGGATGGTACAACTGACGGACAGAGATTTGGTCCGGTCAGCGTGCTGTAGGCTGTCTGTCTGTCGCTCGCAGGCGACCCTCTTTTATACAGGTTGAACAAGGAACTCACAAGGGTTGCGATGTACTGGGAAGTATGGAGGAAGAATGTGATCGTGTACACGGGGTGACGTCACGAGGCGGAAGGCCTGCGGATGTTGCGTCCGCTGTCGTGTGTAGCAAAGGTTTGGTATGTAGGAGCTGGTGTTACTGTATTAAATATATATTCATTAGTATCACGGGGGGGGTGAAATAAGCCATATGTGAAATGGATATTACACACACACACACACACACACACACACACACACACACATACACACATGCACACACGCACACACGCGCGCACACACACACACGCGCACACACACACACACACACACACACACACACACACACACACACACACACACACACACACACACACACACACACACACACATGAAGAGGAAGAGAGAGAGGGAGAGAGAGAGAGAGAGAGAGAGAGAGAGAGAGAGAAAGAGAGAAAGACAGATGTGCAGACAGACAGAAAGAGAAATAGGGAGAGAAAGAGTGTGTATGTAAGCATATGTATATATGCGCACGACTGCATGTATGCATACATAATTATGCACAAACATATACCTATACTTATCGGTATTTATAAGCTATGAATAAGATGGTGGCATGTGGATCAGAAGGAATTTAACTAGTTGGCATTTCGTATCGGGGGTCTGCCTTTGCCCACTTTTGACATATATATATATATATATATATATATATATATATATATATATATATATATATATATATATATATATATATATATATATATATATATATATATATATATATATATATATATATATATATAAAGACCGTGTACTCGCTACACAAACACAGTACTAATAATACCTTAGCTTTTTATATAAAAACCCTTAATTCAGTGTAGATTCAGATTTCATTCAAATAACGTAACCAGCTATAGGCCTGCAACAAACATAAACTACGAGAGCTAAATATATGAATTCGGTAAACTGTTGTGGAATCCGTGGAATCATTGATCGTAGTGAACTGAATTCAGTTATGATATATCATATGAATTATTACAATGTGTGAGGGGGGAACCGAGAAACAAGGCTTTTTTTAAATATTCAATGGGTATGATATACAAAATACACATTTCCATGTGTAATTATCAAATAATATATTTACGCACACACACACACACACACACACACACACACACACACACACACACACACATACACACACACACATGCACACACACACATCTATCTAATTCTCACCCATGAAACAAACAAGAGACCGGTTCAAATTCTTCAATGAAGTCCAGTAATTCTTGGGACGGAGAAACCAAGTTTTCTACAGGTTTCCCAACAAAATGTGGATAAGTTTTCTGAAGCCAAATGTCCAGCAGCATATCCCATGGCCTCTTGTGATGTCATGCTTGCTTCAGAAGGAACGTTCTGGTTCGTCGAGAGCTCCAAGGGATCTGATCTGTAGCCTCCTTGGATAACACTGCCCATAGCTGATGTGTATCATCACATTCACTGTCAACAGTTACATATTCAGAGGGTTCAAATCCCATGGTATAGGCAGTACTGAATGGGGTATAGTCGGTATCATCTTATTACAATCTTTAACTGAAGCATTCAGAGAAACGGAAGTGGATATATCCACTCCTAGCAACCAAATCACTCTAGATTCAAAACCAGTTCAATTTGGATGACAACGAGCACTTGCCCCAAATCGATTTACATGAGAAAAAAAAATTCTAAACAATCTTGGTTAAATTTGGCAGTAAGGAGAAACTATGCGATATTGCATATCCAGTTAAATAAATGTTATTTGACATTGCAGCAGGCGTTTAACGTTAAGAAATCTGCACAAAGGAAAACATAAGTAAGAAGTATGCCTCTAGGTGAAAATATTATGTTATGTAAAGATGTTAGGGTGGATCTATTGATTTAAAACGTTTCTTGTGGAAGAAGAGTTTATGCATAGTCTTTTTCTCGGTTTGACGTTTCAGAGAGCCATTCGTGCGGATTAGCAACTCTGCAGACGGCGCAGATAGAATTCAGGACCAACTGAACCCTTGCTTAAAAGCAAAAAATACTTTATTTTTTTAATACCACGATATAATGATAAACACTGATGACTAGACTCCAATTCAAAGTTTTTTTAAGTGCAATTAGTGCAAGACATACTGGTTTCTTCTAAGTGTAGACAGATAGAGAGAACCACGTACTATGGTGTGGATGAGACAGATAGATTGATAGATAATAGAAACACACACACACAGAAAGAGAGAAAGAGAAGGGGGGAGTGAAAACGAACAAAACGAATGAACCTCCCAAAGCGCCGCATTGATTATTTATTTTATTTCTTGAAATATTTCTACCATCTAAGGTTATTAGCGGCATATTCAAAATATAGGGAGATGGTGGGGCTTGGGGGCAAAGTTCCCGTGTAAAAAGCTTTTTGGTTCACAATGTTTGTGGATTTCTAGAACGGCCAATGGTCAAAACAAATAAATGTGCCAGACACATTATGACAAAGTAATGTGGCGAAAAAGGTAAAAATGAATTAAGGATTAGGATAAATGGACAGGCGAAGGGATGAAGGAGAAAAGGAAAAGGAAAGAAGAAGAAAAGACCATTCAAAATTAGTTGAGGTTGGGGGCTAAGGACTAAGGTAGGGGTGATCCCCTACATCGGGCCTCAGTTCTCGTCCCCAAATCCCCCCCACGACAACAACGAGCAAGGGATTGGGTGGGGTGGGAGGTTAAGAAACAATGACCGTGATTGTAGCGAGCAGAGTCCGGCATGACACGCTACAGAGGGTGCTGCAGTACTACCGCTCTCTGCTCTCGATTTCGGCTTTCCTGCCACTCTCGCCCCCCCCCTCTCCCTGCTCGCTGATCCACCCAAAGGGGAGAGAGAGAGAGAGGAATCGGGAAAGAGGATGGACTGATGGATGACATCATCAACGTCACCATCGGTTCTCTCAAGGCACGCAAGGGTTTGAGAGAACAGCAGCCGAGGCAAGATCCCACCAGGGAGCACCAGGATCATGGAGTAAACGTATCGGGCAGATCTGTAATTTGTGAAGTGAGGAAGCGTTATCTACATTGAAAAATGTGGTAACACAAAGTAAAATATGATTTTTCCTATTTGCTATGTAAGATTCATGACAATAAAAAGAGATTCGGAAGCTGAAGTGTCGATTTTTTTCCTGAATTCTATCTCTGGGGCCAAGAACTGCACCGTCTGCAGTGTTGCTAATCTGCACGAATGGCTCTCTTCAACGTCAAACCGGGAAAAAAGACTATGCATAAACTCAAGTGTCTTCCACAAGAAACGTTTTAAATTAATAGATCCTCCCTTACATCTTTACAAAACACAATATTTTCACCTAGAAAAAAACAAACAAAACAAATGTAAATTAACAAACTAAATCTTATCGCCGAGTTATCCACTTCCATATATACAAATTTATGAAGTTGAAAATAAAAGCAACTGAATATAATATCAACAGAAGAATGTTATTGGAAATTTTGAAAAATTATGTTGGCTTCAAGAACTGTTGGCTTTTATACTATTTCCTTACAATATAACACTAATGACGTTATCATTATTATCATTATCAGTGTCAATGTCATTGTCACTGTCATTATTATTATCAGTAACAGTAATAGTATGCCACTGGCATTATTTACCTAATCATCATTATTATTGTCGTTGTTATACTGTTGCTGCTGCCAATGATGACAATAATAATAATGATAATGGTAATAAAAATATTGAAAATATTGACAGTCAATAACAGCATTCATTATAGTAACAGCAAAAAGGAAGAAAAATAAGTTCTTCAAAAGTAAAAAATAAGAAAAATTAATTAATTAAAGATAAATGGTACAAATATAAACATATGGCTTACTTGCTTTGTTTTTCTAACGACAAATACTTTAATGTTCATTAACCTGAATTCAGTATTAAAGACATTGATTATTGGTGAGCCCTGCAATAGTCAAGATATATATATATATATATATATATATATATATATATATATATATATATATATATATATATATATATATATATATATATATATATATATATATATATATATATATATATATATATATATATATATATATATATAAAGCATTATTTTCATACTTCAAACAATGATCATCAGAAAATTTAGATTATCTTTCCATACCTGCAATCAAGCCGTGATCATTGGTCAGTTGAATAGAGGAGTAAACGATAATATACTGAAAAAATAGCACTTCTTTCTTCTAATATTGAAATAAAAGTTACTATTTATATAAATCTGTGCAATGAAATTGAATGGCTCAATCTGACGCTAGAGTACCT
>NC_051401.1:6394198-6399198 GCF_015228065.2 Penaeus monodon
GTGTGTGTGTGTGTGTGTGTGTGTGTGTGTGTGTGTCACATCCACACCAGTACATGTGGTTCTTTTTCCTTAACTTTCAGAGGAATCAAAATCTCGAGTCACCAAGAATCATAAGGATGAATGAAAAATCTGTTTGATAATATTCTTGAAACGTCCTTGAAACTTAATTCTCACTTCGATTATTTTGGTTCCAGTATACTTATGTTATGTTATGTTATGTATTTATCTTTATAATGTGGTGTTGAATATAAAAGAGATGTATAGTTATTGGTGTTCTTAAAAGAAATGTGTATCTGTTGGTGTTCAGAAACGATATGCATATTTGTGTCATGGTGTCCAAAAAAAAGAAATGTATATTTGTTGGTGTTACAAATAAGTGAAGTATATTTGTATAATGATGTTCAAAATAGAACTGCACATGAAATTCCAAGAGTTTTGCAAAAATTATCCAAATTGCAGATGATATAATGGTTCATATAGTTAATGGTATTTGTTGTTTTTATCATCGCATTCACATCCTTTGGCGGAGTGTTGATAACTCCGCTTCCGGTTAATGTCACAATACTTTTGCACGCCCGATTTCTATACATGTGTAAAGGATGTTATGAAAAAATAATTTTTAAAATTATATAAAATAGGTTGCCATTCTCTATAACCCTAATTCACTGACTCGAAAGTCAATAGGTTTATCTAAAGGTGTAGAAAAAGAAAACAAAGAAAGAAGAAAAAGCACATGGGCAAGTGTGTCCAGTGCTCTTACAAGCAGGAGTCGTGGCAGAGTGGTCTTCATGCTCCACACAGAGAATGGTGGTAGCAGAACCAAGGAGGATTACTTTTGTAAGGTAGGGCATTGCAATTAATTACGAGCTATATATAGAAGACTAAAATCACATCAGATAAATGAATATGAATAACCTTTTATATATATGAAACACACAAAAAGAGAACATTTTGTATATATATATATATATATATATATATTTTTATATATATATCTTGTGTGTGTGTGTGTGTGTGTGTGTGTTGTGTGTGTGTGTGTGTGTGTGTGTGTGTGTGTACATATATACATGTGTGTATGTATTTGTTAAACCAGGTTAAACTATCTGCGTCCACCAGTGGCGCCACGCACGTGTATCATGAAGTAACGTGGCGACATAGGGTATT
This sequence comes from Penaeus monodon, assembly GCF_015228065.2. Classification (NCBI taxonomy): domain Eukaryota; kingdom Metazoa; phylum Arthropoda; class Malacostraca; order Decapoda; family Penaeidae; genus Penaeus; species Penaeus monodon. The sequence continues at coordinate 6,395,363 of NC_051401.1, forward strand.
GTAGATCGCCTAGCGGCGCTACGGTCTCGTGCTTACTCACTCCAATCTACCCAAAGTAAACCGTTAAGTGCATATATTTTACAGAGAAGAGCATAAGCAAACACACATACTCTTTGTCTCTGATGCAATACTCAGATCATGTAGTTTATTTCATCTCATTTTATCTCTTCAATGTATGCGCTATGTGATTTGCAACGTAATTTTGTAGGATAATGACTGCTACCAAATGTGCCAAAGTTATCCATACCTGTTCAGTAAACGACAATTGTGAACAAAGATCTAACATAAAAATTAACACGCATGAGATACAATGCAATGCAATGCAATGCAACAAGATTGAGTTGTGTTATATTCAAAATTTGTAATATGATATAAGGTCTTTTTTTGTAGCATCACGAAATCCATTGACACTCTGATACATTGTTTCATTCTGTATTTTGGTCGCTACAAAACACAATAGCATCGAAGTTTGTACTGGCATACAAAGTTTTGAAAAAATAAAATCTTAATTTTCTTAATTTCACAAAAAGTCAATAGAAAACCATTACTTCTTAATATTGTATCACGATTTTAATTTCAAGCAAATGGAAAAAGTACCTAACAACTATGCAAATTAAAAAGTTTTTATTCACCACTACTCGCTTTGCAAGACTTTCAAATGTATTTCTCATATACAGCCGCCCCCCCCCCCCCAAAAAAAAAAAATACATTGTTATTCATATGAAAAAGGAAAATTGCATAAGGTTTTGCATCTTTCGCATCCATAGCGACCGAGCGTGTCCGAATCAGACATCTTGATAATTCCAATGATAACGGGCATTCATTAATCTTATTGATCGAATTATATCAACAAATCAAGATACACAACCTTTTCTCTGGTATTTTTGAGGCTATAAGGTTATATCATATGGGTACAGAATGATTTTTTTTTTCATATCGAGTGAACATGTATTTGTTGATAAAATGAAACAAGAACATTTTATGCACCTTAATAATAGAAACTTGTAACAAGAAACTTAAGATGCTATTCGGAATTAATGAAAATATATATCCCTGTCAGACACTGCGTGAAATATATCTGAAAATATAATGTTTTGACAATATAATTCAAATATATCAAATGTTAGCTTGGTGTGTAAATAAAGAACTAAACTAAACTTAGCCAACTTCAGGTTAAACGGATATAATTTAGTTTATATGGAGAGAATGAAACATTTTATTGAGATCTCTGCCGCTGTTTGTTTGTTTTTTATCTGCGTTAATTCTTCGTTTCGAATGCATAGACCTCACTTGGGCCTTTTTTGTAACATTTCCGAGACCCCTCTCATACACAGCGAGGGATATTTTTCAGATATATTTCAAATAGGGTTGAACCCGAACGTTTACGATTGTGTTCGGGAGTTTCTGAAAGTCCCGGATGTAAACAAGTCGCTGGCTACGCATATTTGGCTTCTTTTATTGTGGAAGATATAGCGAATTTTGGGATTCAGGATGTGTATTTTTCTTCTTCTTCAATGACAAAAATAATGTTTCTGTTGATAAAAATACGAATGACTTCTCTGAATTAAAGAGGCGAAAGTGATAAGGCAAGGTATGTCTCCGCCACGACGGTCGCGGATAAAGATCGCTGTCGACATTCAAATAATTTTCAACGTTCATAACGGTCTCTAGAGAGCTATCGTAATTATTTCCTCTCAACTTTTCGTGTTTGATATTAATTAGAAATAATAACACTAAACCTAATCATGCTCAACAAAGGGTTGGAAGGACTTTCACAAAATAGACTGATACTTACTGAAGATCTCTCTCTCTCTCTCTCTCTCTCTCTCTCTCTCTCTCTTCTTTTTTTTTTTTTTTTTTTTTTTTTTTTTTTTTTTTTTTTTTTTTTTTTTTTTTTTTTTTTTTTTTGCCAAGGAATATATTTCGGTGTGGATTCTGTCATGTGAACTTTCAGATCAATTGAAATCTAAAAGGTACTTCTTGACTGGTATGTGACTACATTTTCAGCTAAGCAAAGGGTGTTAAACGTGAAGAAACATGAGAGCATGATTCCTGACTAGTAAGCCTAGCTGCTGGACTATTATCGAAAATGTGATATTTAAAGATAAAAGGATAACTGTTATAAACACGATATCATCGAAGTTCATACCAACAAAGTTTTTTCTTTATCACATGAAAAAGTCAATAGAAAATATTGAAGTAATTATTATGCCGGTAAGATTTATAATTACAAGCAAAACATTGTGGAAGCTTCAGAGAAAGTTGAAAAAGTACCTGACTACTTTGTAACTTATATGGTTTATACTCACTACTCTCCGCTTCGCATGGCTGTGGAAAGTTTACATGTATTTCTCAGATTCAGTGAAAATATTTTTTCTTATTACATTCATTGTATTTCATATAAAATGTGAACATTTACTTAATTTATTGACTGAAGTATGCAACAAATCCGGATACACATTTTCTTTTATATCTTTTAGCTTATAAGGTTATATCATAGACTTGCATGATGATTATGAAGACATTCATCTCTACAAAGTCAAAACCACGTCATATGACTCGGACATGTTGGAAATTCTTACTATATCGTTCCAGCGACCGTCATGATTGACTTCAAATCTTACGCATATGGAGTGAACCTGTTTTTAATGTACTGCTAAAAAGGCACAAAAAAAAATTATGCACCTTTACAATAAAAAGTTATATCAAGAAACTTACGACGCGATTCATAATTTATGAAAATATAAAACCCTGTCTGAGACTATATGAAATATCGCGCTCTGATTGGCTGGCCGGAGTGCATCAAACCGTATCAAGGTAAAAGCATAGGCAGAGTGCAGGGCAAATTGCACAATTTACAAAGCACTTCAAAGGGTAGCACTTCGTGCTCACGTAATAGCTTCAGGCTAGCCTCGTCTTTTTTTCTTTTCTTTTCTTTTCTTTCTTTCTTTCTTTCTTTCTTGTTTTTTCCTCTTTTTTAGGGTATGATACAATGTTGCACACACGGTGGCCATGGCGAAACTAATTTCAAAATGAGTTTCATAGCTTCTGGCTTAGCTAACGTTCATTCGTTGGTCGTTTCCTCGTGCTTCGTTTCCCATTGGCTATTCAATTAACCATCAAGCAATTGACCAATTAAATCGCGGCACTGGTCGTGACGCCACAAGTAAGATAACAGGAAAGATACGCGCACGAGAGACCCCGCGCATGCGCAGAGGAAAAATGGGTCGGCGAATATGTGAATCTCACCTCCGTTTAATATATTATGTTTAATTTGAAAAGTAAATACCTTAAACAGAAGTTATTTAATGAAAAGTGATAAATAATTAAAACTCCTGAAGGCTATAAGGTTTTGATTGATTCTTTGTAAACGTTCATTTCCAGTAATACCACAAAAAGTCTCGTTTCATAAAGACAGTCTGAGACAAGATATATATATATATATATATATATATATATATATATATATATATATATATATATATATATATATTTTTTTTTTTTTTTTTTTTTTTTTTTTTTTTTTTTTTTTTTTTTTTTTTTTTTAGCATATTTACGTGGACAGAAGTACACTTATGCCAGCTATCCACACAATTGGCCGTGGAAGTTTCATCGCTGTAGATATAAAGCAGACAAGCAAAATATATTAGCTGTGTTGACGTCCTTCGAACAACACATGTAGAATCAGTAATCACAAGTTGAGCGGCTGGACAACGGATATCCCTCCGATATTGTCTGCCGGTCAGACAATATTGCAGCTTGGGGATGTGGACAATCGCCTTAGAAAAACGTGTACATGTTGCAAGAGATTTTAAAGGAGAAAAACAATGTAGGTA
>NC_051401.1:6409198-6411698 GCF_015228065.2 Penaeus monodon
TCTCTCTCTCTCTCTCTCTCTCATCATTTGTCTCGCAATCTCGTTTTATTCATTTCTCCGATTGATCTGATTTATCGCCTTATTCATCTTGTTCTCCTCTTGATGCAGCTGACTATTAACTCAATGCGTTCTTGATTGATCCGCGTCAGTTCCTCTCTCACTCCGAGGCGTCTCACGAAAACAATAGATTTTGTTCTTCGTCTTCCAAAAGATATTAATTGTTCTATTTAATTTTTTTCTTGGTTCTCTTTCGTTATTATTTATTTATATATTTATTCATTCCTATTTATTTATTTATTCATTCATTATTTGTTTATTTGTTTATTTTTTATTCTATTTATTCATCTATCTTCAGACTTAGAGAAGATGGTTTTGGGGCAAAAACACAAGACAAAAGACGAACGGAAGAGGAACAAAGATGCAGAAAGATGGAGTTTTATTTTACCCTTTTCTTCTTCCTTCTCTTGTTCTTCACTTCCTTCACTGCTTCCCTTTCCATGTTCTTTCTTCTCTTCACCTCTCCCATCCCTCGTTCTCCTCATTCTTCCATCTGCGTCCTTCCCGATCACATTCCGTCTTCTATTACTTTCGCTCCGCCCATTTCACCCTTATCTTTTATATTCTCTTTTCTTTCTGTTCCTTGCTTATTCCCTTTCCTCCCTCTCTTCCCCTTCTCTCTTCTTCTAACCCTCCCCACCTTCCTCTCCCTCTTCTTACCCTCCCCTCCTTCCCCATCCCCCACTCCCTCCCCTACTCCTTCCCCCTCCCCCACTCCCTCTTCTTTCCCTCCCCTCCTCCTCCCTCCTTCCCCCTCCGATGAATGGTCAAGCTCTGGCCAGCCCTTGGAATGTGACCTTTCAATAGCCTCGTGTCCTGACTCAGCAGGTGCGCGGTGACCTCAGCTGACCCCGAATGACCCTTAGGAGGGAGGGAAGGGGAGGATAGGAGAGAAGGGGAGGGAAGAAGAGAGAGGAAGAGAGGGAACAAAAAGGAAAGGGAGAGGTGGGAAGGGAAAGGAGGAGAAGGAGAGAGAGAATGAAGAGGGGGGGAGGGTAGGATCGACGTCGATGACGCAATGTCTAGGATTCTACGTCGGGATATTATATAAGGCAAAGTCGCCGTGACGGGATTATGGGAATACGAGGGGGGAGGGGGGGTAGCGGCGTAGACAGATGGGTGGGTAAGGGAGGGGGGTGGGAGGGAGGAGGTGGAGGAGAGGGAGGGGTAGGTGTAGCAGACTCACCTGAGCAAAAATGATGTTATGTCATTTGTGTCGCCTCCAATCTCATTTCTGTTGTGAATACTGAAATGGCAATATTAGAGTCATGTTAATTAACAATTTTCAGAGCGATGAAGATCCTCTTCCTGATGTAATGAAATCAAAATTATGAGAATAACTGTATTGTGATGCGATGCTTTAGTGTTGAATATTATCATTATTGTTATTACTGCTATTATTATAATAATTATTATTATCAGGACTTGGATTATCATTATTGTTATCATTATTATTACCATAATAATAATAATAATATTATTATTATTATTATCATTATTATCATAATGATTATTATCATTACCATCATCATTTATTATTATTACCATTACTTATATTATTATCATTGTTATTATTATTATCATCATCATCATCATCATCATTATCGTTATTATTATCATTATAATAACAATAATAATAATAATAATTAATAATTTATTATTATTATTATTATTATTATTATTATTATTATTATTATTATTATTATTATCTTTATTATTATTATCATATTATTATTGATATTATAATTATTGTTAACTTCATCATAATAATTATCATCAACATTATCATTATTATTATCATCATGCTTAATATCAATATTACTCATGCTATAATGTCATTACTATGGTAATTATCGTTATCATCATTATAATTTTTATCTTTAAATCATTATCTTTTTCATATTTTAAATCATCATTATCATGATTATCTTATAAATCATCATTATTATCACCATTATCTTTTAAATCATCATCATTATCATTTATTATTGATATAAACATAATCATCGCTATTATTAACGTTATGATCATCATTATTATCATTATGACCTTTATCACTATCATTACTATCATGTCTGTCGTTATCATCGTTATTAGGCCTTTCTATGGCACTAATCTCCATCGTTCTCCCTATATCTATATCTTCTGTTATATAACAATCATATCTGTATCTGATACTGTGTGTTTCTTTATCTCATATCACTATGCCACTGTATGTAAGCATCTATGTAAAAATAACTCGTAATTAATGAAATGATGTCTTTAGAACACATAAATATATCTCGATAAATATAATATAAATATAGATATGATTTCAATAGATATAATATAATAAATGTGATATAAATATAAATATGATCTCAATAGAAATAATATAAGAAATATGATATAGATATAAATATAATATCGATATGTGTTAATGTTGCACAAATAATCGCTGTTC
>NC_051401.1:6421698-6431698 GCF_015228065.2 Penaeus monodon
TTATCGCGGAAGGAGGGGAAAAAATGGCGTTACCCTGAGGGCGCGCAGATAAATCCCCAGGACCTTCGCCGCGCGTCTGAACACACATACTTCAAAATGTAATCGCCCATTAACATAGCCTGGGGGCGCCCATTAGGGTACTGTTACACGGGCCATGTTTTGCACGGGTCGGTGACAACCCCTCCCTCTCTCTCCACCCCTTCTCCCCTCCCCCCTCTCCTCCCTTTCTCCCCTCCCCCTCTTCTCCCCCTCTCCCTTTCTCCCCTTCCCCCTTTCTCCCCTTCCCCTTTCATCCCTTCTCCTCCCCTTCTCCCTCCCCCTCCCCCCAGTGTCCCGGGGCCCGCAGTCTGTCCTGCATATTTTTCTCCTTGCACCTATGCCCTATATGTATTTCTGACTGCCTTTATCACTGCCATTAGCTCGTTGGGTATGTGATCTTTGCCGTCCTCTCGGTTTCTTGCATTTTTCTTTCGTTTTGTTCCTTTCTCTTGTTTTCGCTTTCTAATTCCTTCTTTTGTTTCTCTTTGGTGTCTTTACTTTGGGTTATTTAGAGTTTTTTTTTCTTTAAAGTTTTCCCTTCCTTTCTCTTCCCTCCTTTTCCCATTCTCATCTCTTCTCTTCTCTTCTCTTCTCTTCTGTAATCCCATTCCCGACCCTTCTCTTCCCCTTACCGCTCCCATTCATTTTCCCTTTCTGTTCTTCCCCTCCTCTCTTATCCTCTCTCTCTCATGCCCTCCCCTGCAACAGATTAACAACACAAACTGTGAACGATTCTCCCTCTCCCTTCATCCCCCGAGCCCCCATCTCCCCTTCCCCACCTTTCCCTCTCCCCTCATTCTCCCCTCCTCCTCCCCCTCCCCCTCCCCCTCCTCCTCCCCCTCCCCCTCCTCCTTCCCCTCTGCCTCTCCTCCCCTTATTGTGCGGGCGCGGAGGGCGTGCTGGGCGTTGGGCGTTTAATGTGGGGCTGCGTCCGTACGTCTTTGTGTGTGTGTTTTGTTGGGACATGGCAATCTCTCTCTCTCTCTCTCTCTCTCTCCCTCTCTCTCCTCCTCTTCTCCCTCTCTCCTCTTCTCGTCTCTCTCTCTCTCCTCTCTCATCTCTCCTCTCTCTCTCTCTCTCTCTCTCTCTCTCTCTCTCTCTCTCTCTCTCTCTCTCTCTCTCCTTCTCTCTCTCTCTCTCTCTTCTCTCTCTCTTTTCTCTCTTCTCTCTCTCTCTCTCTCCTCTCTCTCTCTCCCTCTCTCCCACTCTCCCTCTCTCTCTCCTCTCTATTTTTCTCTTTATCTTTCGCTCTCGTTGTTGCTCTCGTTTTCTTCGGTTTTCTAACCCTCTCTCCTTCCCTCCCTTCCCCCTCCCTCCCTTCCTCCCTCCCTTCGCCACTCCCCAGCCCCCAATCCCTCCTTCCCCTTCCCTCCCACCTTCCCTCCCTTTCTCTCTTAATCCTTCCATCTCACTCCCTCCCGCACTCCCCAATCCCTCCTTTCATCCCACCTTCCTTCCTTCCTTCCTTTCCTCCCTCCCTCCCTCATTTCTTCCTTTCCTCCCTCCATCCCTTCCTCCCTTCCCTCCACCCTCCCTCCCTCCCTCCCTCCCTCCCTCCCTCCCTCCCTCTCCATCACCGCCTCTCCCTCGCCCAACTCTTCGTCTTGAGAAGAGCCCAGAGACGGAGGCGCTCAGTTTACGATTGAGGGAAATTTTTTTAGTGATTGATCTCCTTCGTCAGTGTGTGTGTGCGGCGCTGTGATCGGCCGTGGATGCGTTTCATAGTGTCTCAGTTTTTTTTTTTCCACGGGAGAAAGAGAGAGAGAGAGAGAGAGGTTCAGCAAAGTTCATAGAGTTTTTGGCTTCCTTGGGCATCGTGTCGGGCGGGCGATGTGTGAACGAGGGAGAAGAAAGTGTGTGTGTGTGTGTGTGTGTGTGTGTGTGGTGTGTGGTGTGTGTGTGTGTGTGTGTGTGTGTCAGTATGTTGTCTGTTCCTACATAACCTACGTGTATGTTGGCTATGTAAAAGGGATGTAAATTGGTCTTATGATCACTATGACGTTACGTGGGCTTGTCTCTTGTGTCGCCGTGTTGCCTTGTTTGGCAGGCAAGGGTAGAAGGGGAAGAGGAGGGGTAGAGAGAGGGGGGGTAGGTTCGGGGATTGAGCTAGAGGGGTGGGGAGGGGAGGAGGGTGGAGTTTTGGAGGGGAAAGTATAGGTGCGTTTCATCTGATATTTTTAGACTATTTTTTCAATAGTTTACTGTTTCCTTCTGTTCAAGTGTGACAGTGTTTTACCTGTGTCCCGATTTCGCTCAGCTAATTGCAGTGATTGCATCCCTCAGAAACGTTTATGGTCGTCGTAAATTCAGGAGGACATTTATACCGCGAATGAATCTCGCACATGAATTTCACAAATGTGGTTAACATCAACAGCACAAACGTTTTCAGCCATCGCGAATTCCATAAACGTTTACAGCCCAGTTAAACGTCGCCATCGCTAACGTTTCCCGCGATCGTACCCTCCCTTTCGGGCGTCGTTAGCGTGCCACACAGTCAGAGGGAGGGAGGGAGGAGGGAGGAGAGGGAGAGGGCGATGGGCAAGGAAGGGAGAGATAAAGATAGAGATAGTGAGATAGACAGAGGGCAAAGAGAAAGCGAGAGAAGGCAAAGCTGAGGCGCCGATGTGAATTATTGATGTTGGATGTGTGGTGTTTGTATGGGTGTGAGAGAGGGATAGGGAGGGCACGAGAGAGAGAGAGAGAGAGAGAGAGAGAGAGAGAGAGAGAGAGAGAGAGAGAGAAGACAGACAGACAGACAGACAGACAGACAGACAGACAGACAAAGACAACAGAAACAAACAGAAATAAAGTATAAAAATATATATATATATAGAGAGAGAGAGAGAAAAAGAAAGGAGAGAGAGAGGGCGGAAGGATTCTTTGACAGGTCAATACTATAACAGTACTGCTAGCTGACATCAGTTGTTGATATTGAGGGCTGTTACAATAATTACAGTAATTAAAGAAGATACACGTAAATATATATATAGTGATGTTAATTAGACATAATGAACGCCTTAGAATTCCCGTGTTTTTTTCCCTTCCTTTTTTTTAACAAAATTATTTTTGTATGAATGCTAATTACGCTTGCTGTCACATAATATCACCTGACCCTAGTAAATAACTGAGCCAGACAAATGATGATGAATGCGAATTCTGTAGGTGAGGATTGTTATTATAATGTTCACACTATTTTTTATTTTATTTTTTTTATTTATTATTTTTTTTTTATTATTATTATTTTTTTTTTGTGTGTGTGTGTGTGTGTGTGTGTGTGTGTGTGTGTGTGTGTGTGTTAAGTGTGTATATAAAAGAAAAAGTGGATGAGAGAGAGAGTGTAAAAGCTTGTCACTCGCCGTTATATTTTGTCAATTCTTCGCCTAATTGGGTTGTCGTGACCAGATGCTGATGGCGAGGATGGTCGGAAATTTTATTTGTTGACTTAATTTGATAGGCCTATGTAACTGATTCATTTTTTATTGATTTTGACTTATTTATTTTTACTGTAGATTGATTTTTTATGGGTTTTACAGATGCCTGTGTATTACGTATTTTTACCATTTCATTTTTTTTTTCTATTTTACTGTTTGAGGTATTATTGTAATTATCTTACCTATTGTATTTTATATTTCTTAACTGTGCCCGGCCTTGTGACGCGTTTGTCAGGGGAGAGAGGGAGGAAGTAAAGAAAAAGGAAGAACGAAGAAAAAATATGGGACACATACACACGCACACCCACACACACGCACGCACGCACGCACGCACGCACGCGCACACACGCACACACCACACACACACACACACACACACACACACACACACACACACACACACACACACACCAAGAGAGAGAGAGAGAAAAAAAAATCCAGACTTGCCGGGAGATGTTTACACCGGCCATTAGTTAGCTCCGATAACTTATAGGTCCTGATTCAGAATTACTTTTCAGTCTCTGTTTATTGCTCGTGTATAAGCATAGCCACGTCGCGCTGTTAATTATGAGGTGTTTCTTGTTTAGCACTCACTTTTCTTCTTTCTTTTATGATTTTTTTTTGTAGGATTGAGGGCATGGGTATTGTAATAAATGAGGTCAGAGCGAAAGGGGGGTGGGGAGATGCGAAGGGAGAAAATTGCGAGAGGAGGGAGGGAAAGGAGGGGAACGAGAGGAGAAGGGGGAAAGAGAGAGAGGTGCGAAGGAGGAGGAGGGAAAGGGGACGGGATAGATGATTACAAAGAGGTAGGAGAGATACATGGAGGAATGGAGAGAGAGAGAGAGAGAGAGAGAGAGAGAGAGAGAGAGAGAATCAAGAGAGAGGAATCAAGAGAGACAGAGTTGCATTTTTTTTAAGTGCAAAGAAGGGAAAACAATGAAGAGCGATCATACGGTCATTGCAAATTGCATCCTTTTCCCAGGAGTCAATTACCGCAGTAGGTTCAGTGAGATAATTACAGTCGCGAGATAAAAAAAACACGAGGCAAGGGGAGGGGGGATAGGTGAAAGGGAGGGGAGGGGGGGTGAGGGCGGAGGAGAAGGGACAGTATTACAGGCGCTTCTGTTTTATGACCGCCCATTCATCAGTGAGAAGCCCCGTCGGAATTGGCAATTGCAAAACTTGGCACGGGTTGAAATGTCGAGAGCGGCGCGTAACTTAACGTACACTGCCACCTGCATTGATGGGTCCGCCGGCCTGCCCCGCCCTGCACTCGACCTGCACTCGACCTGCGCTCGACCTCCGTTTTCTGTTGTGGTGAATGACGCTCCGTGGGACTCTCCCCCTCCCCCCCCCCTTTCCTTCTGATCAGTAGCGAAGGGGGGGGGGGTATGGAGGGGAAGGGGGAAGGTTGGAAAGGCTTGTGGAAGGGGAAGAGGAAGGGGAGAGAGAAGGGGGAAGTGGAGAAAAGAGAGAGGGAAGTTAGGGAAAGCCGGAGAGGAAGAGAGCTAATAGTAAAAAAAGAGTATGGAAAGAGGAAGCGAGAGAAGAAGAAAGAAAGGAGAAGAGGAAAGGGAAGAAGAAGGGAGAGAAAGAAAAGGGGAAAGGAAGAGAGAGAACGAAATGAGGATGATGTAGGGGGGGAAGGGCAAGAGAAAGGAGGGAAGAGAGAGGAAGGGAAGGGAAGAGAGAGGAGGGGAAGAGACAGGGGTAGGGGCTAGGGCAGGGGCAGGGGTTTGAAGGTCAGTTGGCCAGCCGCCGTACCTTCTCTCCGCTCTCGACTCCTATCAACAGATGGCCTGGTTTTATAACTTATTTTTGTTATTTCAAGATAGTATTTAATGGAGATGCGCTTCGGCCGCGGTCTCGGGCGAGCGATTCATCCGCCACGGCTTATTATTACTCGTTTCTTCTCTCTGTCAGTTACCCATGCATTAATTTGAACGGCATGTGACCGATACTCTCTAAGTTTTGTTTCATTAGAGAAATAATGGTGATTGATCTGGGCGCGCGGAGGAGGGCCGGCGAGGGAGAGCTTTTGTTCGCCTGTTGCGCGCCCCTTCGAGCTGCGGCCGCCCATTGTTCGCGCCCGTATTGGGTATTGGGTATTGTGTCCTGCCCAGTACTCGGGTTCGACGCGATCTCGGCGTTGCTGGCCTCGTGGCTGACGCGAATGGTACATACGGAGATGGACGCGTGCACGTACATGTACATGGATGTGCACACACACACACAGACGCGTACACATGCACACATTCACACACACACACTCTCTCTCTCTTCTCTCTCTCTCTCTCTCTCTCTCTCTCTCTCTCTCTCTCTCTCTCTCTCTCTCTCTTTCTTTCTCTCTCTCTCTCTCCTCCCTTCCTCCCTCCCTCCCTCCCTCCCTCCCTCCCTCCCTCCCTCCCTCCCTCCCTCCCTCCCTCCCTCCTTCCTTCCCTCCTTCCCTCCCTCCTTCCCTTCCTCTCTCCTCTCCCTCCCCAAGATGCTATGAACTTAATCAATTCAAATTTATTCGCCATATATAATTTTTAAAAGGCTCCTCAATTACCGAACACGAAGACGCTTTATAAATATGCAATTAAGAAAAAAAAAGTGTCATGTGCGCCTGTTATTATCGTGTTATATTTCATCCCGCATTTAAGAATATTTTTCTTCCTAGTTATCTCGATTTTGTGAGAAATTCACGGCTGACTTCTTTTGTTGAGGGATGGAAGGTCCTGCCTCCTCTGCCTCCTCTTTTACTGCCCTCTTTCTGCACTTTCATGTGAGCGGATTGCAAGGTGTTGGGGTCGTGCAATATCGGTCTTGAAAGCGCTCTTCTCCGGGAGATGATTTCGGTCTCTTTGTCTCTCTCTGTTTGTCTGTGAGTCTGTTTGTGTGTCTCTAATTCTTTCTCTTTCTCGTTTTCTTTCTCTCATCTCTATCGCTACCATCCTCCCTCCTCCTCCTTCTCCTCCCCCTTCCTCCTCCTCTCTTCCTCCTCTCTTCCTCTCCCTTTCTCTCTCTCCACCTCCTCCTCCACCTCCACCTCCTCCTCCTCCTCCTCCTCCTCCTCCTCCACCTCCTCCACCTCCTCCTCCTCCTCCTCCTCTCCTCCTCCCCTCCTCCACCTCCTCCTCCTCCTCCTCCTCCACCTCCACCTCCTCCTCCTCCACCTCCTCCTCCTCCTCCACCTCCTCCTCCTCCTTCACCTTCTCCTCCACCTCCTCCTCCTCCTCCACCCCCTCCTCCTCCTCCACCTCCTCCTCCTCCTCCACCTCCTCCTCCACCTCCTCCTCCTCACCCCTCCTCCTCCACCTCCTCCTCCTCCTCCTCCTCCTCCTCCTCCTCCTCCTCCTCCTCCTCCTCCTCCTCCTCCTCCGCGTATGGGGTCCCAAAAGCAGGTCGCATTTAACAAGAATGGAGCAGTTGGCAGGAAATCTTCATTATTTTATTTTATTTTATTTTTTTGTTCTTCGTCTTTTTTTTTTTCTTTTTTTCTTAGTGACAACTTTGGGGAAGCTGAAGATTATGCCCAAGACTTAGCTAACTCCGGTCGTGTTAAAGGTTGCTTGAGGTTAGGGGGAGAGGAGGGGAGAGGGGGGGGGAGGAAGAAGAAGAAGAAGAAGGAAAAGGAGAATAAGGAGAAGAGGAGGAATAGGAAGGTAATAATAATAATAATAAAAGACTAGGAGAAGGAAAAGGAAAAGAAAAAATAGAGGATGAGAAGTAGAGGTTGACAAGGTACCAAGGTGGGTGACCAGAGAACAGAGTAATTAGCTATTGAATATATAAATCCATCAAGCAGAGTGCAGCGCCTTGATGAGACAGGTGAGGGGTGACTTATGCACGGGCGCGCACGCACAAGCACTTACATCAAGCCCAAGTACTTACTGTCCACCAGCCTTGCACGCAACCGCACATGCACACACAGGCGCTCAGAGACGCACGCATTCGCACACATATGTACATATACGTAGATGTACACACGCCGAAACGCACGTGTATATTAACGCAAACGTATACAGATATATACACAACGTGTACACACACGGAAAAGCACACGCATACGAGCGCACGCACATACGCACACACGCACACGCACACACACACACACACACACACACACACACACACACACACACACACACACACACACACCACACCCACGCACGCACCACGCACACGCACACCACACACACACACACACACACACACACACACACACACACACACACACACACACACACACACACACACACACACACACACGACACGGGTTGGAAAGTTGCACTGGAGAGGAAGTTTTGTTTGTAACTGTCGGCCAAGAGTTAATTGCTGTTCTTGTTGTGTTTGAACTTTGTTTGTGGTGCGGCGAAGGCAGGGAAACAAAGATACAGGTTTTTAGAATTTTGCGCTGGAGATATATCAGAGTATCTCGGCCTGTGTTTTTTTATTATTATTATTTTATCATTTTCTTTTTGGTCTTCTTTGTCTAAATTGTTTGTTTTATTTTATTTATTCATTTATTTATTTATCTTATTTATTTATCTATTTATTTGTTTATATATATATATATGTATATATATATATATATTTTTTTTTTTTTTTTTTTTTTTTTTTTGAGGGGGGTGCTGTGTATAGGTCGGTTTTCGTTTCTCAAATTTTTTTTTTTGTCTCGTATTTCTGATTTGTGTTTTTTCCGTTCTCGGGTCTCAGTCCCTGTCATTCATATATATATATATATATATATATATATATATATATATATATATATATATATATATATATATATATATCTATATCATATAGATACATCAGTATATATCTATATATATATGTGTGCCCCGTGCCACGATATATATTCGATACCGAAAAGTTGTATCGACAGCAGTGTATCTTCCATGACGAGCACGTGTACCTCTCCATAGTCCCCCTCCCTCCCCATACCCTTTCCCCTCTCCCCTTCCCCCTTTCCCCTTCCTTCCCTCCCCCCTCCTGGCCTCCTCCCCCTCCAACGCTTCCTCTCCCTTCCACTTATCCCCTCTACCTCTCCCCCCCACCCCTTCCCCTCCCCCTCTGCTCCTCTCCTCCTCCCCTTTCTCCTCCCCCTTGTCCTCCCCCTCTCCCTTTCCTCTCCTCCCCCTCCCCCTCCCCCTTTCCCCTCTTCCGCCTTCCGTCATGTCATCCTAAATTCGTGGTATTGTTTATGTATGTGTGTGGCCGTGCTTTGTGATTTACCGGCCGGGGCAGCGTGATGGATTGATGTATACCCGGGGATGATTAATTACACGGGCGAAGAGGGGAAGAGGGGAGGGGAAAAGAGGGTGAAGAGGTGTGAAGGGGAAGAGGGGAGGAGAGAGGGAGATAGGGAAAGGGGAGGAGAGGGGGAAAGGGGAGGAGAGGGAGCTAGGGAAAGGGGAGGAAGAGGGGAAAAGAGGGGGAAGAGCGGGTTGTGGATTATATTCCCCCGGCCTTACGGTGATAGGGGTGGCGATTTTTTTCTGAAGGTCCGAGGCGAGAAAGTGAGCGATAGATCGAGCTAGGGAGTTTTTATTTATTTATTTATTTTTAACTTTAGAGGAATCATATTTTCGGATTTATTTATCTATCTATCTATCTATCTATATTATATTATATATATATATATATATATATATATATATATATATATATATATATATTGTAGCTTGCAGAAATTATTTTTTTGGATGATTTATGTTTTTTTTTTATCTTGCGGGAATCATATTTTCGGGAGATATATGTTTTTGTTTATGGTCTGGCGCGTCTTCTTTATATCCGTTAATAAGCTTCATTTCCATTCGCATTTTATTGCCTCTTGACCTTGATGGAGAGTCTCGTGATAGAGACATATTTCACGAATGCATAATTCAGCGCGACGATACGAGGACGAGGACAAGTGGGCTGTTAAATCTCTCTCATTCCGGCTTTAATTCCGCCGCGTCGGTCGCCAGTCGTCGCGTCGATCGCCAGTCGCCGCGTCGGTCGCCAGTCGCCGCGTGGGTCGCCAGTCGTCGCGTCGGTCGCCAGTCGTCGCGTGGGTCGCCAGTCGTCGCGTCGATCGCCAGTCGTCGCGTCGGTCGCCAGTCGTCGCGTGGGTCGCCAGTCGTCGCGTGGGTCGCCAGTCGTCCTCTCCCGCCCGCTCCGCCGTGCCGCGCCGCCCACCTCCCCCTCTCGGGCCGCGACGAAGAGTCCCGAGGGCGGCCGCGACAACCCGAGCGGCAACGTCGTGATTTATCGGCGAGCGGGGCAGGCAGGCAGGCACTCAAGCAGGCGGGTATAATTCAGGCAGGCAGGCAGGTAGGTAGGTAGGTAGGTAGGTAGGTAGGTAGGTAGGTAGGTAGGTAAGCAGGCAGGGAGGTCGGTACATAGAAAGGCAGGCAGGGAGGTCGGTACATAGAAAGGCAGGCAGGCATGCAGACAAACAGGTAGATAGGTAGGTAGATAGATAAGCAGGCAGGTAGATAGGCAGATAGATAAGCAGGCAGGTAGATAGGCAGGGAGACAGACAGGCAGGCGAGCAGGCG
>NC_051401.1:6439198-6444198 GCF_015228065.2 Penaeus monodon
TGTTTTTGTTTTTCTTATTCCTTTGTTCTATAACCTCCTCTTATCTCTTTATAGTTTTTATCTCTCTTATTCCTTCGCTTTATAACCTCATCTTACTCTTATGTAACATCTAATCTCTTTGTTGTTTCGTATTTTTCATTGTATATTCCCGTGTCTTACTCTGTCCACCCGCTCCACCCGTCTCCACACGCCTCCACCCGCTCCACACGCCTCCACCCGCTCCACACGCCTCCACCCGCTCCACACGCCTCCACCCGCTCCACACGCCTCCACCCGCTCCACACGCCTCCACCCGCTCCACACGCCTCCACCCGGCCTCGTTCGCCACCACCTGGGCTAACCTTCTAATGGCTTTGAATAATTGATCGTCCGGACAGATGATATTACTTGGAAGAACATAATCTGCTTCGCTCGCTTTGTCTCTCTCTCGATTCTCTCGTCTGTCTCTCTTTCCTCTCTCGATTCTCTCGTCTGCCCGTCTCTCTTGATTTTCTCTCTTGACTCTCTCGTCTGTCTCTCGTCTCTTTCTCTCGATTCTCTCGTCTGTCTCTCTTTCCTCTCTCGATTCTCTCGTCTGCCCGTCTCTCTTGATTTTCTCTCTTGACTCTCTCGTCTGTCTCTCGTCTCTCTCTCGATTCTCTCGTCTGTCTCTCTTTCCTCTCTCTCGATTCTCTTTCCTGCCCTCTCTCTTATTTCTCTCTTCTCTCTCTCTTCCTCTCTCTCTCTCTCTCTTCTCTCTCTCTCTCCTCTCCTCTCTCTCTCCCCTCTCCTCTCCTCTCTCCCTTCCTCCCTTCCTCCTTCCCTCCCTCTCCTTCTCCTTTCCCCTTTCTCTCTCGTGTCTCCTTCTATCCTTCTCTTTCTTTCTTCTACCTTCCCTCTTATACAGATGTCTACATGCTTGAAGATGCGTTCTTGTGTGTGTGTGTGTGTGTGTGTGTGTTGTGTGTGAGCGTGCGTGCGTGCGTGTGCGTGCGTGCGGGTGCGTGTGTGTGTGTGTGCGTGTGTTGGTGGTGTGGTGTGGTGTGGTGGTGTGGTGTGTGTGTGTGTGCGTGTGTGTGTGTGTGTGTGTGCGTGCGTGCGTGCGTGCGTGCGTGCACGCACACACACAAGCCCGGTGGATCCTGTTTTCTTTCTCCTTTATTAACTGCCGGGAAAGTTTAGATTTCCTGAGAAAGAAAACGGAAACCCGAGCCACATTTAGAAAAAAAATTCGTCTTTTTTTTTAAGTGTATTGAAAGTTCGTTAGAAAACGAAGAGTTTTATTGTCTTGTTCTCCTCTCCCCCTCCTCCACCCCCCCTCTCCTCCTCCCTCCCTTCCTCCCTGTCTCCCCTTCCCCTCTCCCTCCTCCCTCCCTTTGTGCTCCCTTAATGTGTATTGGACAATTCTCCTTTTGAATTTGTGTTGATAGTAGCTGTCTGTGGTGGGGGTGGGGGAAAGGAGGGGGGAGGGGGCAAGGAGGGGGTTGGGGGGGGAGGGTGAAGGAGGGGGGGAGGGCAAGGAGGGGGTTGGGGAAGGGGAGGGGGGAGGGGGCAAGGAAGGGGATGTGGTGAAAGGAGGGGTTGGGGAGGGGGGAAGGGGCAATTAGAGGGTCAGGTGGGGGTGGGGGAGAGGCAAAGAGAGGGTTGGTGAGAGGGAGGGATGAAAGGAGGGGGTTAGTAAGGGAGGAGGGGGCAAGGAGGGGGAGGGGTGAAAGGAGGGGGACGGGGGCCCAGAGAAGGGAAGGGAGAAGGTGGGGGAGGGGGGATGATGGGAGTAAGGGGGGGTGAGCTAGTGAGGGGTAAAGGAGAGGTTAGGGTGAAATGGGGGAGGGGAAGGTGGAGGGTTTGAGGGTTGGTGGGGGTAAGGGAAAGGTTGGGGGCAAATGAGGGAGGGGAAGAGGTGGTCTGTGAGGGAGAAGAGGTGGGGGGGAGGGGGTTGGAGGACCGGTAGGGTGGGCAGGGATAGGGTAGGGTGTAAGGGGGGAGTTGCTCTGCGATAGTCCTTGTGTAGAAATCGTGTTGCTATGAGTCCCATTTGAATGCTATTTATCCCTTATCATCAAGACCATTCCCTCGGTTGTCTGTTTTTGTTCAAATGGAATTATTATTGTTCATTTTGCGCTGATGTTCACTGGCTGATTGTCGAACGCCGTGTCATTTTTGCCTTGGGCTGCCGTTTTTTTTTTTTTTTTTTTTTTTTTTTTTTTTTTTTTTTGATAGTTAATAAAACGGATGAACACAGTCGTGCATTTTTAAAAGCTTTACTGGAGTGTAAAATAGGCTGTATTCAGTGGCCTAAGTCAGTCTTTTATTTATGTGTTTGCTCTCGTTGCTAATTATTATTATTGTTGTTAAAATTACTTTATAATTATTATTATTATTATCGTTCATATTACTCTATTATTATGATTATTATAATTATTAATTATTTTATTATTATTATTATTATTATTATTATTATTATTTCCATCATTATCATCATTGCTGTTAATATTATAATTGTTTATTGTTATTAATATTATTGTTTTTATTGTTGTTATTATTATTATAATCATCATCATCATTATATTATATTATCATTATCATTATTATCATCGTCGCCGTTGTTGCTGTCTTGTTACTATAATGATAATAATGATGATGATGATGATGATGATTAGAGAAGCAAAAATGATAAGAGCGATAAAAATGATAATAATAACGATAATAATAATGATGATAATGATAATAACGATGATAATAATATTATTATTATTATTACAATTCATCATCATCATCATCATTATCGTCGTCATCGGAGTTCGTATATTCCATTTTTCCGAGGTAGTAATTTCTTTGAATGATCTCATCAATATCGGCGCTATCACCCTCCCCCCCCCCCCCCAAAAAAAAAAAAAAAAAAAAAAAAAAAAAAGTGTCCGGTTCAGCTGCACACACAAGAGAGGGGGAGGGGGAAGGGGGGAGGGGGGACGCGTTCACGAGGCGGGGTGTTGTTGAACAGACAATACATACGTCTCTCATTGTAGTTGAACTTTTTCTTTCTCCCCTTTTTTTTTTTTTTTTTTTTTTTTTAAATTATTCGCAGCCTTTCTTTGTTTTGTATTTTGTGTTGTGTGTTGTTGCTGTTGTGCGCTGTGTGTTTTGCTGTGTGTGTGTGTGTGTGTGTGTGCGTGTGCGTGAGTGTGAGTGCGTGCATGCATGCGTGCATGTTGCCGAGATGATGTTGATGATGCCATTTGAATCATCGCTTTGTGATTGATAAAGAAAGGGCAGCTGATTGTGAGCGTATGCGCTTGTGTGTGTGTGTGTGTGTGGTGTGTGTGTGTGTGTGTGTGTGTGTGTGTGTGTGTGTGTGTGTGCGCACGTAGTGTAGCCTCTGTACGTACTTGAATATGTCCGTTTGTTCTCCCTGTCTGTCCGTCCGCACTCGCCAAACCCCATTTTTTTTAATATAATTTTTTATAAATCGCCAATAATCCCGATTTCCAATAAGAATATCAATAAAAAAGTAGAAAAATAAATTCCATAATATACTTAATAAAAAAATGGCATAATATACTTAATTTCGTAATATTTGATTTTTGAAAAAAAGTTAAAAAGTAAGAAAAAAAAACTAATATACTTGATTCCAAACTATATAAATTCTGAAAAAGGTAAAAAAAAAAAAAAAGAAAACCATAATATACTTGATTCCATAATAAATTATTTTAAAAAAATCCATAATATTACTCACGGCCCAATGAAAAAAAAAGTGTGTGGTCGGGAAATCAATTTGTGAAATGTCGTTGCAATGAAAAGTTTTCATAATAGATGGTAACCTCTGGGCGAGCTGACGAAGGGGAGTGGGTGTTCTTCTGTTCTTCTGTGGGTGGGGGATTTTGTTCTTGTTCTTGGTGGTCCTGTTTTTGGTGTTCTTGTTCTTGTTCTTGAGTTCTTGATGTTATGTTTTGCTGTTCGGGGCTTCGTGGTTAGGAATGTTCTTGTTATTGTTATTGTTTTTGTTATTGGTGTTCTTGTTGAGGTTATGTTAGGTGTTCCTTTGTGCCTCGTGATTTGTGATGTTATTGTTATTGTATGTGATGTTCAGGTTATGTTATTTTTTCCGTGTGGTGATCTCACAGGTACTTTTCTTGTTCTTATTTTTAAATGTTTTTGGTGATATTCTTATTCTTGTTCTTATTATTTTTTTGTGGTGTTCTTCCTTATGTTTATGTTCTTGTTCCTGATTTTTGTCGCCTGATGTTTTTGTTGTTCTTGTAGATGCTGTTCTTGTTATTCTTAGTGTTCTTTTGTTCTTGAGTTCTTGGATTTTTTTTGTGTGTGTGTCTGTGATGCTGTTCTTTGTGATTTTTTTTCTAATTGTCGCTGTTATAGACCTGTAATGTTATAGTTCATGTCCTTGTTTTTCTTGTTCTTCTTACGTGTGCTGCTCCGAAGGCTTTCTGTTGCTGCTGTTATGCTGTTCATTCCTTCTTTTGTCTTCTGTTGTCTTTGAGTTTTTTCTCGTGTGTTGTCTTTGTCTCTAGAGGGGCTGTTTGATTATCATCTTTTGTTTGTTGACATAATTATTTGTTCGCTCTCTCTGTCTGTTTCTGTGTGTGTGTGTCTCTGTCTTTTTCTTTCTCTCTTTCTCTTTCGCTTTCTCTCTCTCTCTCTCTCTCTCTCTGTGTGTTGTGTTGTTGTTTGTTGTGTGTTCTCGTTCTCTCTCTTCTCTCTCTCTCTCTCTCTCTCTCTCTCTCTCTCTCTCTCTCTCTCTCTCTCTCTCTCTCTCTCTCTCTCTCTCTCTCTCTCTCTCTCTCTCTATCCTTCGCTGTCCTTCTGGACACAGGGCAACTATCGACCCTATGTCATAGTGACAAAAGGGTCAATCGCGCGTGAAGATAAAGCCACCCCCTTCCTCAACACCCCTCCGGGCCTCAACCTTACGTTTCCTGTATTTCTTGTTTTCTTCTTTTATTCAGTTGTGCTTTTCCCTCTCTTCGCTTGACATTTTTTCTCCAGAACCTCCATCTCCTTTACCC
>NC_051401.1:6449198-6456698 GCF_015228065.2 Penaeus monodon
AGGGAGGGAGGAGAGGTGGAGGGAGAGAGGTGGGAGGAGGATGGGAGGGAGGTGAGGGGGGTGGAGAGGGAGGGGTGAGGGGTGGGAGGGAGAGTGAGTGAGGGGTGTTGGAGGAGGAGAGGGGTGGGAGTGGGAGGAAGAGGGAGAGTGAGTGAGGGCTGTAGAAGGAGGAGAGGGGTGGGTCGGTGGAGTGTGGGAAGGAGTGGGAGTGGAAAGGTGGGAATGAGTGAGGCAGAGGGGTGTGGGAGTGCGGGGGGAGGGAGAGGGAGACGAAATGGAGAAAAGGAGAGAGAGAGAGGGGAGGTAGGAAGACAAGACACAGACAGACAGACAGACAGACAGACAGACAGACAGACAGACAGACAGACAGACAGACAGTGAGGATAGGTAGGAACAGGAGATGAATGGAATGGGAAAGGAGGAAAAAAAGAGAGATGATAAAAAATGGAACGAATGAAAAAGAGGAAAAACTAGTAAATACAGAGAAGAGCTAAATAAGAGGAAAATAAAACACTGGAGGACTAGACGAGACACGAGTAATAAATAAGAAACAGGAAGAGGAGTAATTGGGAAGCGGAAGTGAATAAAAATGAAGTGTCAGAAGGAGTGAATTAAAGATGTGTAAGAATAAATGAGAAAATGTAGGAAAGAAAACCGGACGGAGAATCTGGAGAAAAGAATGAAAATAAGTAAATCGAAAATCACAAAAGGATAAAAAGTTTATAAAAAGGGACAAAGAAGAGAATAAGCAAACCATAATAATACTAATAATAATAATAATAATAATAATAATGATGATAATAATAATAATAATAATAATAATAATGATAATAATAATGATACTAGTAATATTAATTAAAAGAAAAAAAAAGTAAGTCGAAGCACAAACTAGCGAATAGAATGAGGAAGAAAGAACGAAGAGAAGATGAGAGAAGCGGAAGGTCGTTAGAAAGAGAGAGAATGGAGGAGAATGGGAAGGACGATGGAAATTCATCTTTTGAGGAACGTTAGGAATTATTGATGGCGTTGGAGACTGTGATTACTGCGGGAGAGAGGGATCATGATGGTAAGGGAGGGAGGAAGAGGAGGAGGAGGAGGAAAGGAAAGGGGAGGAGGAGGAGGAGGAGGAGAGGAGGAGAGAGGAGAGGAGGAGGAGGAGGAAAGGAGGAGGAGGAAAGGAGGAGAGAATAGAGGAGGAGAAAGGAAGAGGAGGAAAGGAGGAGGAGGAAAGAGAGGAGGAAAGGAGAGGAAAGGAGAGGAGGAGGGAGGAGGAGGAAAGGAGGAGGAGGAGAAAGGAAAGGAGGAGAAAAAGAGGAAGAGAGAAGGAGAAAGGAAGAGGAGAAGAAAGGAAAAGTGGAGAGGAAAGGAAAGGAGGAAAAGAAAGAGAGGAGAGGGAAGAAGAAGAAAAAAAGAAGAGGGAAAGGGACAGGGAGGAGGAAGGGAGGGATGTGGAGAAGAAGGGGAGGAGAAATAGAAAAGAGAGAGAGAGAACATCAAGGAAATATATTGAGAAAAGAGAACGAATGAATGATGAAAGTAAGGCTAAGTGAAACTGATAACAAGGGGAAAACGAGATAAAAGAAGCAAGGGGGATGGAGGATACATCAAAGGAAAACGAGACGAAAATAACGATCATTATCATCATCATAATATTATTGATTGTGAAGGTGATAATAGTGATGATGTTACATCGTGGTTCTGGATCAGACGAAGATCATGATAACAGTTACGAGGCGGGTGGAGTGTTTTGTCTGATCCGGGGCTGGGGCTGACTGCATGACTGAAGGGGAGGTGACTGCACGACTAGAGGGGGGCGAGTGACTGCATGACTGGAGTGGGTGGGGGTGAGTGACTGCATGACTGGAGGGGGTGACTATATGACTAGAGGAGGGTGGACTGCATGTTTGGAGGGGGTGCGGTGTTACTGCATGACTGGAAGGGGGGGGGGGGTAACTGCATGAACTGGGAGCGATTATACGAGCGTCGTAACCCTGGGCGTGCGGGCGTGAATGAGCTTGTACTTGAGTCGGCGACGTCGGAAAGAGGCTGTTCCCGGGCAAGGTGGGCGGAAGGGGCGGGGTCTGTTGTCTGCGGGCGAGAGAGGCGGAGAGGGGGGAAGGGGGAAGGGGGGGGGGAGTGATGATGATGGAAGATAGCTATTGGTAAGGTGAAAAAGGCACGCGCGCACACGTACACGCGATTCAACACACTCGCGCGTACACACACACACACACACACACACACACACACACACACACACACACACACACGCACACACACACGCACACACACACGCACACACGCGCGCGCGCGCGCGCGCGCACGCACGCACGCACGCACGCACATACACACACAAATGTAACATGCGTTCTTGGAAGCATCTCCCCGACTCCGATGGCCGGGAAGGCTGGTTGTCTCATGCATGCAGAATGCAGCCAACATGTTCTTAACTAAATGCTTCCGCTTATGTATGTGGATATACACACGCACACGAGCATGTAGACATTCGCCAGCTTGTGCATAGTTGCATTGCTCTCTCTCTCTCTCTCTCATCTCTCTCCTCTGCTCTCTGTTCTTGTTTCTCTCTTCTCTCTTCTCCTCTTGTCCTCTATTCACTCATTTTCTTTTCTCATCACGTCTCCTCTCTCTCTCTCTCTCTCTCTCTCTCTCTCTCTCTCTCTCTCTCTCTCTCTCTCTCTCTCTCTATCTCCTTTCTCTCTTTCACCACTCTGTCTCTTTTCTCCTCTCTTTTGCTACTTTTCCCTCCCACAAAAAGGTAGTCGCCTACACATGCTCTCAAATACATGTGACTCCCAAACACACACGCACACGCACACGCACACGCACCACGCACCACGCACGCACGCAAACAAACAAACACGAACACCCACAAACTCGGAAACTCAGGTCGCGAACTCGGCATGTATGTAAAGAAGTCATTAAGTAGTTCAACACGTTTCGGGGCAACATGACAAGCGGACGCATATGTGTCAAGGGCAGGAGGGGGACCTAGGAGAGGGGAAGGGGCGAGGGGAGAGGAGAGAGGGGTGAGGGGAAAGGGAAGGAGAGAGGGGTGAGGGAAAGGGAAGGAGAGAGGGGATAGGATAAGGAGAGAGGGGAAGGGTGAGGACGAGGGAGGAGGGAATGGGGAAGGGCGTACAGGAGGTGGCGAAGGAGAGGATACAGGAGGTGGAGGGGGGGTCGTAGGAGAGGATACAGGAGGGGGAGGGGACGTGTAGAAGGGGAATAACAGCATCCCTGTAATAACCTCAAAGACGACCGGGATGCCGAAGCCACATTTGCATAGTTTTGTAACGCGCTATTATCACGTAAACAAACAATACATGACGGGATACTCCGCGAGACGTGACTCTTTTTTATGTTATGCCTGAGCTGCGAAACGTCTTTGATATGTGTCTTGGGCGTGGGCGGGGGCGTAGGGGAGAGGGGGTGTTGGGGGGGAGGGATATGAGGATATAAGGTTATAATGCGATAGAAGAAGAGGGAGAGGGAGAGGGAGAGAGGTTGGTAGGTAGGTGGATAGATCGATAAATACACATACATACATACATACATAGTTGTATAGGTAGATAAACATGTATATATGTAGATAAAGAAATAATTCAGATACAAGCTATATGAACAAACAGGTATATTAAGTAAACGACAGAGGAATAATTGTAGGCGTGCGCGCGCACAGAGAGAGAGAGAGAGAGAGAGAGAGAGAGAGAGAGAGAGAGAGAGAGAGAGAGAGAGAGAGAGAGAGAGAGAGAGAGAATGAAGAATGAATGAAAAAGAGCGAGGGGATAGTATCCGGATGGAAAGAGTTGTTGAGGTAGAAGAAATAGGAATAGAGAGAGGAGCCACAGAAGCCGGGCATCTCGCTGATATTAACGGCTGACTGACACGCTTGACAGAGGCTTTTTTTCTTTTCTTTTCTTTTGACATCATTAGGAAATGCACGTAGGCCTATAAATAGACATAAATCGCCGCGCCTTTTTCCAGTAGAGTTTACCAACCCTCGGTAGCGATAGGAAAGCAATTTACAATAAAGTGGGAGGGAGGGAAACAAGGAAAGAGCAAGAGGAGAAGGGGTGAGAAGCTGGCTCGGATAACGAGTGGCGCAGTAGGACATTAAGCTCCATAGGCCTACTTGGGCCGTCAGATTAACACCAAATGCAGACGTATGTGCGAGTGAGGATTAGGCCTAGTTTTTGTCGCTTTTTTGTACTCGAGTTTTCATTTATTATTTATTACTCGGGGGAGAATCTATACGTGTCTGTATCTACCCTTTTTCTATCAATAACTATAGGTATTATCTATTTGCCTATTATGCCTGTTGGGTCTATCTACTTATATGGCTGTCTATCTATTTATATCTATCTGTCTATCTATCTATCTATCTATCTATCTATATATATTAATATATATAATATATATAATATATATAATATATATAATAATAAAATAATAAAATATCATTAAAAATATATAATAATATATAATATATATAATATATATATATATATATATATATATATATCAAAGAAATCGGGTGTGAGTGAATACTAATGATAATGATTAACAAGTCTTCCCGTCTGGAACTGGTCACGTGATCCAGTGACATGACCCTGGAAGACCTTCAGAGAAGGGGAGAGAAGGGGGGGAGGGGGGGGGGAATGGAAGGGGGATGGGAAAGAGGGATTATCTCTCACCCTTTCTCCATACTTCTTGTTCTTCACCCTTGTTGTCTCTTCACCCTTGGCCCTGTTTGCGCCCTTAGCCAATCCTTTATCTCGATGTCTTGGGCCTTATATCACTTCGTCTTCATCCTTGTTATCATCCTATACGTTATCATATCTTTGCTTCTGATTCTTTCTTTCAATTTTTAAAAATTCATTCTACACTATGCTTCCTGGAGCCTATCCGATACACTATGCATGCTACCCCTTTCCACCCTGCACCCTGGATTTTGCACCGTGCATTCTTCACCCTTCATTTTACGCGCTGTCCAATGGCATTGACTCGATACCCAGAACCTGATACCTTATACCCTCTTGTCTATACTCAGTACACTTTCTCTTATGCCTGGGTACAACTACACACTGAGCCCTGAACTCTACACCCTGCACCCTACACCATGTACACCTGCGTCATCTCCGTTACACCCTATACCTACAACATATATCCTTCACCTTCATTCTCTACTTCACCCTACATCCTCCCTCCTCCCCTTCACCCTACATCCTCCCTCCTCCCCTTCACCCTACATCCTCCCTCCTCCCCTTCACCCTACATCCTCCCTCCTCCCCTTCACCCTACATCCTCCCTCCTCTCCTTTATCCATCCTTGCGAAATCCGGCGAGTCTCTCCTTCGCTCTCGAGTCCTTTGCCGCCGGATGTGGTTGTGGTGGAGAGGAGAGGTTCTTCGGTGGGCGGCGGTTAGGTTTGTGGGCGTTGTCTTGGGCGTGGGTGTGGCGGGGTGTGGTCGTGGACTGCATTTAGAGGCGCGTGTTTGTGGGGCGGGTGGTGCGGGGTGGGGGTGGGAGTAGGGGTGGAGGTGGGGATGGGGGTGAGGTAGTGTGTGGGGATGCTGTGGGGGTGGGGGTGGGGGGGAGTTGGAGTGGGAATCGAATGGGCGGTGATTGTGGGAGTGGGCGTGTCCGTGGGGGGGTAGGGGCGTGGATACGGGTTCTGAGGCAGTGGCGGGTCTGTTTTGGGTTAAAACGTTTATGAGAATGATTGATGGAGTGATAATTTTTTTTCTCTCTCTTTTTTTTCGTGATGTGATGTGATGTAAGAGCGACGTGATTATCACCGATAATGATTATGTTGGCATAAGTATGATTAATTATATTTTATTTGATATTTGTAATAACTGTACGCATGATAATATTAATAATTACCATTCCATTTATTTTCCATTTGGTTCGACACTGAAATCATTTAAGTTGCTTTAGATCTGCAATAAATGATCGTTACTAATAGATACGATAGACATAACAGGTGTGCAAGAACGGGAAAGAAGGAACATTGAGCGTAATTTTAACCGAACGAGAGAAGAAAGAACGTACTTCAGTTTTGAGCGAACGGAAGGATAAGAAAAGAACGTGACTGCAATTTGACTGAACAAGAAAATTGAAAATAAGGACATGATTGCAGTTTGACTGAACAAGAGATTAGAAAAGAAGACATGATTGTATTTTGACTGAACAAGAAATTTGAAAAAAATAAAGGACATGATTGCAGTTTGACCGAACGAGAGAACAAGAAATTAAAACAATATTGACTGAACAAGGGAAGAAAAGGAAGAACGTGATTGTAATTTTGCGCCGACGAGGGAGGAAAAAGAACTTGACTGGAATTAGAGAGAGAATTGACTGAACAATAAACAGGGGGGGAAACGTGACTGTCATTTTGATCGAAAAAAAAGAAAGAGGGGGAAAGAGGCAAAAAGAACTGTAGGTAAACGAAAGAAAAAACGTAACTACAGTTGTAGTTCGACATGACAGGGAAAGCGAAGAAGGAACAGTGGAAAAAGAAGAAGAAAAAGTGGAGATAGACTTCAGTTGCAGCAAAACAAGAAAAAGGGGACAAAGCAAAGGAGAAAATGACTGCAATTGCGACCGAGCAAGAAAGGGAAGAATGCAGACCGAAGCAGCATAGGTGAGGCTCGAGTGTCGCCTGATGCGGGATTAAAATATGCCTTGATATCTGACACCCGACACCGATACCAACACCCACGCGTGTCAGCCTGATATCCGGGGCTGGCGACGCTGGTAACGTATCCTCCTCCGAACCTCCTCCTCCTCCTTCTCTTCTTCTTCTCCTCCTCCTTCCCCTTCTCCAAACCTCCTCCTCCTCCTTCTCTTCCTTCTCTTTTTTTTCTCCTCCTCCTCCTTCCTCATTCTCCTCCTCCTCCTCCTCCTCTCCTCCTCCTCCTCCTCCTCCTCCTCCTCCTCCTCCTCCTCCTCCTCCTCCTCCTCCTCCTCTTTTCCCTTCTCCTTCTTTCCTCTCCCTACCCCTCCTCCTCCTTCTCCTCCCCTCCTCTTTCTTCCCCTTCCCCTTCCCCACCTTCCCCTTCCCCCTCTTCCTCATCCTTCTCCCCCCCCCCCCCGTCCTTTCCCCTCTCGCCCTTCGGTTTGTAACGCTCAGAGGAATGTCCTTGGTAATGCTGGTTTATGGATGATGGCCCGTTTTAGCGGGTGATTTACAGACAGACAGACACACAGAGTCGTTGGGTCGGAGCGTAATAGCGTGTGTCACTTGCCTGGCCTTTGGCGATGCTGCGACCGAGCGGGTGGAGGAGAGGGGGAGGAAGAGGGGGGGGGAGGGGAAGAAGAAGATTGGCGACGCTGCGGCCATGAGCGTAGATTTAAGGGAATGGTTTTGTTTTTGCGCGAATGAAGAAGCTTTTTTTTGGCGCGCGAATCTATGGGGTTGACATTTCGGAGGTGGCGGAGAGAGGGAGGGGGGGAGGGGAGGAGGGGGCTCGTAACC
>NC_051401.1:6461698-6464198 GCF_015228065.2 Penaeus monodon
TTGCTGTAATCTGCATGGGTTCCCTGGAGGTAATGTACTGGCATTTTTTTCCCTGAGGCTCTGTGTGTGTGTGCGTGCGTGCGTGCGTGTGTGCTTGTGTGTGTGTGTGTGTGTGTGTGTGTGTGTGTGTGTGTGTGTGTGTGTGTGTGTGTGTGTGTGTGTGTGTGTGTGTGTGTGTGTGTGTGTGTGCGCGTGCGTGCGCGTGCGCGTTTTTGTTTTAAAAAGGATCAAGGTCAAGACAAGTCCTGGAATATATTCACTTCACATAACACCTAGCGTGGCACTGAAAATATATATATATATTTTTTTTGTAATATCTTAAATTATAGTCCTAAGAATGAGCTTATCCGACAGAAGTCTTAAGAACGAACGAATCTATGAGAACGGGATATAACGTCTAGATTATATAAGAGATAACAATGATAATAAATAATAATGATAATAATAATTAACAGATACTTGGGTGAGATTCTGGCGTGGCGAAGGGCGGTACATAATTAACATCGTGCATAAGCAGAACCACGAAACAGGTGATGAGGATAATAGTTGGATAACTAGATTACCCTAACTTTGCTTATTTATCTCTAAGCTGGATTTTCCGTCTGACCTTTCACTTCCCTCGTTGGGTTAGGGCTGGTTCGCTCAATGGCTCTTGCTCTTTGCTCTTACGCTCTCTTCTCCTCTCTTCTTCTCCTTTGCTCTTTTTTTTTCGTTTTCTTCTTTTCTTTCTCTTGTTTTTTTTCTTCTTTTTCTCTCTTTCTTCTTCTCTTCTATTCTCTTTTTCTCTTCTCTTTCCTCTCTCTCTCTTTCCCTCTCTCTCTCTTTCCCTCTCTCTCTCTTTCCCTCTCTCTCTCTCTCTCTCTCTCTCTCTCTCTCCTCTCTCTCTCCTCTCTCTCCTCTCTCTCTGACTCTCTCCTCCTCTCTCTCTCTCTCTCTCTCTCTCTCTCTCTCTCTCTCTCTCTCTCTCTCTCTCTCTCTCTCTCTCTCTCTCAGACCACGGCAAGCAGTGGCCTCTTTGGTTTCTGTATCGTAAATTACGGCCATATGGTAGCTCTGTGGTTTCTAATTCCATGCTGTTTTTTTTCGAACATTTATTAATTTCTAGCGGGTTGTGTTTTTAACTGCAGATCAAAGTCTTATAGTTAGAGAAAATATCGGTTCTTTGGTTGTTATTGTTAATTTCTGCGATTGTTCTCTCGTTAAGCTTTCATAAATTGATTGTTTTTATTCTGATCAACCTATCGCTTCCCCCCATTCATTACGAGTCTGCGGTGATATAAAAAAAATTGTTTTTCCCGGTGTCTTGCCACTTTTCTCCCCCCCTCTCTCTCCCTCCCCACTTCTTCACTTCTTCTCCTTTCCCTCCTGTCTCCCCCTTCCACACTATCCCCTTCCTCCTTCCCCTTTCCTCTCCCTCCCCGCCTCCCAACTTCCCACCCCCCTCCACTCTCCCATCCTCCCAACATTCCCCCCCTCCCCTCCCTCTCCCTACTTTTTGTTTTCCCTCCCCCTCCCCGCCTATCAACTTCCTCCCCTTCCCCTCCCCTCTCCCCACTTTCCTACCCCTCCCACATTCCTCCTCCGTCTCCCACCCCCTCCTCCCTCCCTCCTCCTTCCTCTCTCCCCCTCCCTGCCCCCTCTCGCCTCCCCACTTTCCCTTGAAAGCTTGACCTCCGTGCCTACTCGGCCATTTTGACCCCGAAGCTTCGTAATGTGATGTGAATGACCCCCTCAAGGTGGCCCCGTTGCTGTATGTTTTGGTGCTTGGCTTTTTTCTTCATTATTTTGTTTGTGACCTTTACCTGAGTTGATCTTTGACCCCCCCCCCCCCGTTTGCCTTTTTTTTTTCTTTCTTTCTTTTCTCTTTCTTTTCTCTTTCTCTCTACCCTTACCTACTCAGGTCGTCCCGGCATGACCTCTTCACATGACCTGCCTTTTGTGCTGGTCATTGGCCTGACCTGGTGTAGTAACCTACCTGATGGTTCGTGTAATTAGTGGTTCAGGTGCGGGGATTGGGACGGGGGGGGAGGGGGAAAGGAGGGGGAGGGGGGTCTCTTATTTTCGAATGATACGGTACTTTTTGTGTGGTCCTTATTATGCTTGCGTCATTCTTTTTGGTTGTGATTTTTCTTGTGTGTGTTTCTCGTTAGATTTTCTGTCGGTTCTGGTGTGTTTATGTTCTGTCTGTATATTTATTTTTGTCTCTCTCACTGTATCTCTTTTTCTTTCTTTTCTTCCTTTATCTCTCTCTCTCTCTCTCTCTCTCTCTCTCTCTCTCTCTCTCTCTCTCTCTCTCTCTCTCTCTCTCTCTCTCTCTCTCTTTGTGCCATGCGTGGGTGTATTGCACCCCAGGAGCGTCAATCATTGCCTTGGTCACCACAATGCTGGCTGCCTTCCCCCTTCCCCCCCCCTCCCCTCCGGTCTACTCCTCCACCCGCTCCACTCTCCTACACTTCCCTCTTCTCCATTCTTCCTCCCCTTCCCCCTTACTCCCCTCTCC
>NC_051401.1:6466698-6471698 GCF_015228065.2 Penaeus monodon
ACCCTCCCTTTCCCCCTCCCCCCTCCCCTCATCCCACAACCCCCGGCCCGATGATTTGTAAATCTGGTTGTGATCCCGCTGGTAAACAAGGCCCTGTTGACGCTGGTGCTGAGAGCGTTGACGATGGGGCTGAAACGAGGCTGGGGAAGGGAGGGGGGGAAGGGGAGGGGGGAGGGAGGGGTTATGAAGGAGGGGGATGGAGGGATTATTGGGGGTTATTGGGGGGAATGAGGACTGGTGAGGGAGGTTACTTTGAGGTGAGGAAGAGTTATAAGGGGGTATTAGTGTTTAGGAGGGGTTATTGGGGGTAAGGAGAGGGGGTGGAGGGGAGGAGGGGATAGGACATTGACTAATGGGAGGGGGGGGGTTAAAGAGGGAGGAGGGAATTGGGGATGAATAGAAGAGGGTGGCAGGAAGGGGTTATGGGAGGGGATGGAGGGGGGGAAGAGGGGGCCAGGAGTTCCCGGATGTGACGTGGGGGAAGGGGGGGAGGGGAGGTGGAGGAGGGAGACGCGTTTCACGAAAAGGAAGAGGGATTTTTTCGTTTTTTGTTGCTTTGGTTGCTTTTTTTTTAATGATCTTGTTTTTTCGTATTATTTTCTCCACTCTTAAATAGGATTTGTGTTGCTTTTTTTGCTGCCCTCGACGTTACCTTTATGTCTGTGTGTGTTTGTACAACCCATTATATCAGTATCGAGTATTTGGTTTATATTCTAAGAATAAAAAGTGTGATTATGTGCATAAAAGGAAGAGGGCAATCCAATTGCAATCCGCCATTTTGTTAGCTTAGTTGACTATCGCCCCGAGTTCGGTTACGCGAAATTAAATTTTGCGAAACATATATGAATTTCCCGTTCCCGTTGGCGTTTGGTGAAAAACGAAACTTTTTTTTGTTCTAAACGAAACTCGCATGTTCAGTCATTAGATATTCGTATTTTTGCTGCAAATTGCATCGCAAATGAAAATATTCTGCCGGCGTTATTGTCTCGCATTATTGCAGTGGGAAGAGATCACATTCCTAATTTTTTTTTTTTTTTTTGTCGTTTTGAGCTTATGTCAGGTAAAAACGGAGCTTAGGATTGCTCTGTTTGCTGGTGTAGCAGAATAGTCGGCTCATTGACGGTCTAATACACGTGGAACTCTTATTTGAGAACTGAAAAAGACGAAAAAAAAAAATAAAAAATGGCGAATCGTTCGTGTGCTTGTCGTTGGCGCTCGTTTTCTATGAAGCGATATAGCCGTTTTCTATTTCTTCTTCTTCTTCTTCTTCTTCTTCTTCTTCTTCTTCTTCTTCTTCTTCTTCTTCTTCTTCTTCTTCGATAGTTTCAGTAGATTAGTTTCGTCTGATATATATATATATTTTTTTTTTCTGGAAAACATTAATAGGATGAGGTTTTAGAGAGAATTGTTGACTGAAAAAGAAAATTAATTATTGTGCGTTCATTAAAAAAAAAAGTTGGGGATGTAAAGTCCTCTTCGATTCATGGTATTTACAACCGATATTAAATTAACACTCTATCAAGCTGCGGTGATAATGAAGCACAATTGTTTTTCATCCAAATTAATGTAACCGGAGAGAATTAATATTTAAAATATGATATATAGTGATTAAAGTGTTTGATGAAGCGATAGTATATTTAATTTCAAAGCGGAATCGTGATTGGAAATTTCGACATGCATAAGATATATCAAGTGACAGCCTAATTATCGTTATATAATGGCACCCGACAGTCTGAATAAAAAAATGGTAGAAAAGTGTGTGTGTGTGTGTGTGTGTGTGTGTGTGTGTGTGTGTGTGTGTGTGTGTGTGTGTGTGTGTGTGTGTGTGTGTGTGTGTATGTCTGTGTGTGTTTTAGTGCAACAGTTATCAAATAAAATACAGTAATAGTATGTGTAACATTCCAGCCACGTTATAGAGAACTTCGGGTGTTATAACGCGGTGCTAAATTCGTTAATTCGCCTAGCCCGTTTGGAAAGATTTTAAAACCCTTATACTATCAACGGACGAAGCTTTCTTCTTCTTCCTTCTTCCTCTTCTTCTTCTTCTTCCTCTCCTTCCTCTTCCTCTTCTTCTTGTTATTATTAATCTTTTTCTTCCTCCTCTTTTCTCTCCTTCTTCTTCCTCTCCTTCCTCTTCCTCTTCTTGTTATTATTATTCTTTTTCTTCTTCTTCTTCTTCTTCTACTTCCTCCTCCTCTTCTTGTTATTATTTTTCTTTTTCTTCTTCTTCTTCTTCTTCTTCTTCTTCTTCTTCTTCTACTTCTCCTTGCGTTTACGGTCGTATTAGTCGTCCCGTTGCGAAGTTTGTCGGTCGCTCTTGCTCTTTATGGACACGGTGAGGCAGTAAAAGGGGATTTCGTGGCGATCGCGGAATTAAGTTGCGCGCCGCACGATCGCCAATATTTACCGCCGTCAAAAATCGGGTAAATGGTTACTGCTTGTTTTTTTTCTTTCCTTATCTCCTTGTTCTTCTTCTTGTTCTCCTCCTCCTCCTCCTCCTTGTTCTTCTTCTTGTTCTCCTCCTCCTTCTCCTTCTCCTCCTTTTCCTCCTCCTCCTCCTCCTCCTCCTCCTCCTCCTCCTCCTCCTCCTCCTCCTCCTCCTCCTCCTCCTCCTCCTCCTCCTCCTCCTCCTCCTCCTCCTCCTTCCTCGTCTTCGTCGTCTTCTTCTTCTTCTTCTTCCTTCTTCTTCTTCTTCTTCTTCCCCTTCTCCTTCTTCTCCCTCTCCTTCTTCTCCTTGACATTTTGCGTATGTCATAAGGAGTATAAGGAACGTTCGCTTGCCCGGATCTTCTGAATTTTAAATTGTTTATGATAGCTGTGCTGTAAATCAGAAGACTTGGTGCGAGTTTATTTTGAAAATTATCTCGTTGCTTTTAATTCCAAACTTGGGTATTGGTTTAAAATGCCAGGCAGCTCCAGGGGTTTGAACTCGACTGTGTATGAGTGGTTTTAATTAGCGGCGATAGTTGGAAGCTCATTAGATAGGCGGCGTTAATTATCACTTAATTAACAGTTTCTTACCTGTTCCGTAGTTAGGGTGGCCGATAGTACTGTCTGAATATGGATGTGTGTGTGTGTGTGTGTGTGTGTGTGTGTGTGTGTGTGTGTGTGTGTGTGTGTGTGTGTGTGTGTGTGTGTGTGGTGTGTGTGTGTGTGGTGTCAAACCATACGTCGTGCGTGGTGCGAGATGGCGTGCGGCGTACCCGGGTACCTGTGCGCGAGGCTGTGAGGATTAAGCCCGGCATGTAAATAAGCCCCCGTTGTAGCTTGACTTGAATGGCGCTTCCTGAATCCGAATTGATTTATTTATATAATCGCGCAAATGCTAAGCAACATTCCCTATCTGGCCCCCTACCCCTACCCCTTCCGCTATGCAAATGGACATTTAAACGACTCGCGTTACAAGCAGTTGTGAGGCGTGAATGGGAACCGGGCTTTTCATACGAGTTCCAGATATGAAATTGGCTCCCGGTTTAAGGCGCTGTCCATGTTAACCTCAATGGCCGGTGGAGGCGGAGGCCGGAAAAGGGGAGATTAGGGGAAGGGGAAGGGGAAGGGGTGATATAGAAGGGGAGGGGGGGAAGGGGAAGGGGTGATATAAAAGGGAGGGGAAGGGGAAGGGGTGATATAGAAGGGGGGGGGGAAGGGGAAGGGGTGATATAGAAGGGGGCGGCGTAGGGTATTCCTCCATGCCATGCTCCCTTTTATCTGCCAATAAAGTGTTATCAAATATCGCGACAATAAAGATAAAAAGGAAACTTTAAAAAAATGGTATTAAGAAAGGAGAGAGAGAGAAAAAAAAAAACTCTGATGGGAACAGTTGTTAAGAGGGAGCCCACGCGAGAGGGAAATTTGCTTTGCTTTAATAGGATTACAGGAGGTAAGCAAACGGTGATCGCTCGGGAGCCATGGGGGGGGGGGGTGAGAGGGGGGCAAGGGGGAGGTTAAGGGGGAGGTGGGGATAACCGGCTCTGAGGGAGGTAAGGGGAGGGGGGGGGAGTTCTCTTTTGATTCTTTTTTTTATATACATAAGTGGCGTGGTTATCGTTATTATGGGTATTAGTGAATTCGCCTTTGTATTTTTTTTTACTACTATTGCTACTACTACTGACACTATTATTATTATTATTATTATTATTATTATTATTATTATTATTATTATTATTATTACTCCTATTATTATTATCATCAGTGTCATTACTGTTATCATTACTATTATTACTACTATTATTATTGTTATTAATGTTACTTATTTTTATTATATCATTCATTACTTTATCATTACTATTCTACTCTACTATATTTGTTATTAATGCTTATATTATCTTATCTACTACTACTACTTACTACTACTATTACTACTACTACTTACTACTACTACTAATACTACTACTCATACTACTACTACTCTACTACTACTACTACTACTACTTACTACTACTACTACTCTTAAAACTTCTACTACTGATACTAATAAAAAATGATTATGATAATAATAATAATATTTTCATCATCGCTTTTGTGTTATTATCACCAATAAATGATTACTGTTTTATAATTATTGTATTATCTTTTTTCTAGTTAGTACACATTATATGTGTAATATGTGTTAATCATTTTTTTTCATAGACAAGCAGCAGCATCATCATAGTCGTGTATGTAACATCATTATCACCCTTTTACAACGTGACACCATTCATCCCCAAAGCCGGTTGATAGTTTCACACGCTTTTTCATTGTATTACGCGGCCCCTGAGACTCGCCTACACTCAGAAGGAAGATTATCCGAAGGTGGCAGTACAGCTAATCGTCTTGTCATGTTCTTTAAAGGGCCTCCTCCGTCTGCGTGCATCGAGGAACAGCTGTTCGGAGACGATTAGTGAAAGTTGCGCTGTTGAGCTGTTAGATTATTTCAGAAGTGGCCAGCTGTTTTAGACTAAGCACGGGTTGTTAGTCATTTTTTGGAGGGGGGGTGATGGGGGGTTCGATTTGGGGAAGGG
>NC_051401.1:6479198-6486698 GCF_015228065.2 Penaeus monodon
GGTATTTGAGCAAAAAATAATGAGAGAGCGAAGCCTCGATTTGAAGATAGGTTCCAGTCGTTTTAGTTGAATTCGGCGAGGAGGGGGAGGATACGAGACGGGTAGTGTCGTTTGTTGAGGAGTGATAGAAGTGTTATGTGTGATTTTGAATAGATAATATGTCATGTGTGTTGGTATTTGTGAGCAAATAATATTATATGTATAGATAGGATATGGCATGGCGTAGAAATTGTTTAATGGTGGTGTGTGTGTGTTGTAGTGTGGTGGTTGGTCGGGTGGGGGGGGGGGGAGTGGCTATGTTGGTTGTGTTTGATATTGTCCCTTAGCTGTATTCTGTCGGTGAGGTATCTGATTCCCGTTCACTGTAGGATGTGTGGTGATCCACTTGCAGGCTCTTTGTTCCCTATCTTTGCCAGCTCATCAGTTTCGCCTCTGTTGAGTGTGTATTGCTATTTATGCTATTGTAGTGGTGGGATGTGTACTGTCCGTGATGGGTATTGGTGGTGGGGTGGGGCGTGTATGCTATGGTTGGTCATCTGATAATTGTACTGTGTCAGCTGTATCGTGGAGGTCGTATTGCCGCGTGTGTTGCTGCTGTTTGCTCTGCTACTGCTACTTGCTACTGCTATCTGCTCTGCTACTGCTATTGCTCCTGCTCTGCTATTGAGTCTGTATTGCCAGTTACTGCTATGCTAGCTGCTCCTGCTATTGCTACTGCTCCTGCTATTGCTAATGCTCCTGCTACTGCTACTGCTATTGCTAATGCTCCTGCTACTGCTACTGCTATTGCTACTGCTCCTGCTACTGCTATGCCTACTGCTATTGCTACTGCTCCTGCTATTGCTACTGCTACTGCTATTGCTACTGCTACTGCTATTGCTACTGCTACTGCTACTGCTACTGCTACTTTGCTACTGCTCCTGCTACTGCTACTGCTACTGCTGGTGCGAGGTCGTTACTGTGCGCAAGTTGCTGTTTAAGGTCCGCGCGGTCTAGAGGAAAGGGGGTGGGGGGGGGTTGGGGGGGTTAGGGGGGGAGGGTTTGCTCTGGATGCTCATTGGTGTGTTTTTGAAGATTTGTTTTTGTTCTTGTTTTTGTCATGTCTGTTTGTTTTATGTCTCTTTCTGTCCCTGTCTGTTTCGCAATTTTTTTTATTTCTCTTTCTAGCTTCCTCTCTCCCTCTCTCTCTCTCTCTCTCTCTCTCTTTCTCTCTCTCTCTCTCTCTCTATATATATATATATTACTTATATAATATATATATATCATATATATATCATATATATAATATCTATATATAATTATATATATTATTATACTATATATATATATCATATATATACTATATATATCGCTTGCCTCTCTCCTCTCCTCCTCCTCTCTCTCTCTCTCTCTCTTATTTATTATATATTACTATTATATATATATATTATATATATATATATAGTTAGATAGGATTAGGATATATATATCGCTTGCTCTCGTTTTCTCTCTCTCTCTCTCTCTCCTCTCTCCTCTCCTCATCTCTCTCTCTCTCTCTTCTCTTCTCTCTCTCCCCACCCCCCTCCTCCCTCCCTCCCTCCCTCCCTCCCTCCCTCCCTCCCTCCCTCTCTCTATTTGTGTGTGTATTTACACGCCGTGCACGCACCCAGCCTAGGCCAAGAGGTGGTGGAAGCCCCTTGGGTTGGGGTGTGGAGGGGGAGGGGGGTTAAATTGCATTTATAAATCCTGTCGAGGCTCCACAGGTCTCTTCCAAAACCTCGTACTGACTTTCTAAAAATTTCAGCTTAGTTTTCAAGTGTATCTACACGAAAGAAGATTTGTGCATACACACAGGCACATATGTATGTATATATGTGTACACACACACACACACACACACACACACACACACACACACATATATATATATATATATATATATATATATATAGAGAGAGAGAGAGAGGAGAGAGAAGAGAGAGAGCGAGAGAGAGAGCGAGAGAGAGAGAGAGAGAGAGAGAGAGAGAGAGAGAGAGAGAGAGAGAGAGTAAGGGAGTAATTGAGAGTGAGTGTCAACTCAGACATTCGAGCATTGCCTCGGCCAGAGACACGCAGGTGTCCGATAGAAGACCTACATTGTTCACAGCGCCACGTCTTGCGCCAAACAATTTATTTAAGGCCACGTGCTCGCACACTTGACGTCGTGTATCACCTGTTTCTGAGGAATTCACCCCCCCCTCCCTATATTTCCCATACCCCCTCCCCCTCGACACACTCACGCTCTGTCGACGGCACTTTTATTAAGTAATTCGATCGTATTTACTCTCCGCTGATGGAATTTTCAAAGGCCTCTCCTGGTCGGTTCTTGGGTAACCGAATTGCCTCTGTGCAAATACCATCTTGCGTTACCTTGGGATGGACTGTCCCCACGTGGCATGGCTCTCGCGGTGTGACCTATTTTGGCCTTTGCGAGCCTACTGCATTGGGACGATTTTGGTGTGCGGGTTGAAATAGCGAAATATTCATAATGAGATACGTGCTCTCCAGGTGGGTAGGAGGGAGAGAGAGGAGACGGAGAGGATGGCACGCCAAAGACGTCTTTATGCAGACGGTGCAGAGAGCTCGTTTCTCAGCCGTCTTGGGAGACGCCGAGTGCTGGCCCTCGAGTGTCTTGGCTGCGGGCGAAGACAGTGCTTTAATGACCAGGTTCTCGTGAATGGTAATTAAGAAAAAGCCATACCTTATGCATTGGTTATTACGTATTCATTATATTTCGAGATTAAGGGAATATTACCCGCGTATGAATCTCGCTTAAGCCTTAATGAATAAACAACAGGTCATCAAATTGGGAATTTTGTTTGCTGGCCGTGACGTTATTGTGAGTGAGTGACAGGCATTTTGGAAGGAGTGCGTTGTGCATTTTTGTGTCAGTTTTGGTGTCATTTAGGGATTTTGTCTGTAAGATATTTGCATTTTTATTTATTTATTTATTTATTTTCGTATAATAGAACAAATGAAATGTGATTTTTTTTAAACATCAGTTCAGAATTTTGATTACTGTAAACGCCTCAGAAATATTATTATTATTAAAAGAGAGAAAAATAGAGAAAAAAATATTTGAAGAGTATTCTAAAAGTATGATGGAGTGACCTCAGGAAGGCCACGAAGCCCGGGCTAACGAGCGGGCAAGACAGGTCAACGGAGGCTAACAAAGGTCAAAGCCGGGGGTCATCCATGAATGATTTTCCTCGCCGTCGTGATCACATTCTTAGCCCCGGCGGGAAACGGAGGGGAAAAATCAGCCGCCGGGAAGTAAAATTTGCATTACATTGGCGCTTTTTCTTTATCGCGTGTTCATGAATCAAATTTTGGTTACGCTCGTTGGGGAGAAAAAAAAAAGTTTCGAAAGCTTAAGGAAGGGAGGGGGGTGGGGTGGGGTGGGGTGGGTGGGGGTGGGGACGGCGTTCATATTTTAGATTTCTTGTTATTTTTCTTTTCTCTTCTTTTTTTTTTTTTTTTAGTTTTTAGTTTTCTTGATTATTGTTTCTATTTTTTTCGTCGTTCGCTCTCGTCCGTCGCAGAGAGGAGAGGGAGAGAGAAAAGACGTCTGTTTATTCTTAAGCGAAGAGAGAGAGAGAGAGAGAGAGAGAGAGAGAGAGAGAGAGAGAGAGAGAGAGAGAGAGAGAGAGAGAGAGAGAGAGAGAGGAGAATACGTAAGAGTAAAGTCAGAGAGGGATGAGAGGATGAGACTTAAAAGATAGAGAAAAAATAATATAATGATTAATTAAGGAGATAATAGGCAAACTCCTGATCATAGAATAATCCAGATGGTCTTACAGTTAATTCACAATAATCACCATCATTACCATCGTCATTAGGATTTTAATTCTGATAATTTCATTTGATTCATTTCTTGACATTTTGCGTTTGTGAATAACTAAAACGAATTCAGCTTCCTCCGCCGCGGTCGCCGTTAGCGCTGAAATAAATCGCCGAGAGGGGAGGGGAGGGGGAAGGGGGAGAGAGGAGGGGAAGGGGGAGAGAGGAGGGGAGGGGGAGACGCAGCTACGGCAGAGAGACTTCATAAATGGCTCCGGGAGTTCATTTAAACGGGCGTATTTGCATGCGTACAAAGGCGCTAATGAGCCCGCGTGAAGTTGGGAGTCGCGGGTTTCCTTTTGGGGGCCTGTTGGTGGCACTGAAGCCTTGCCCGTTTGTCGGTATGGTGGCGGTAGGGGGTTTCTCTCTTGTTATCATTTTTATTCTCTTTCTCTTTCGATTTTCTGACTCTCTCGCTCCCTTTCGCATTCCTCTCCTTTCCTCTTCTCACTCTCTCCCTCTCCCTTCCTCCTTTTCTTTTTCCCTCCCTCCCTCCCTCTCTTCTTCCCTGCCTCCCTCCCTCTCCCCCCCTCTCTCTCTCTCTCTCTCTCTCTCTCTCTCTCTCTCTCTCTCTCTCTCTCTCTCTCTCTCTCTCTCTCTCTCTCTCTCTCTCTCTCTCTCTCTCTCTCTCTCTCTCTCTCTCCATCCCTCCCTCCCCACCCTACCCTCTGCTTTAGCTGATGATCACAGCCACAAGCGAGAGCGGGTGGAGGAGAAGAAGAGGAGAAGGAGGAGGAGGAGGAAGAAGAAGAAGAAGAAGAAGAAGAAGAAGAAGAAGAAGAAGTTTCATCATCATCATCACAAGTATGGAGTCCGGAAAGAGGAAATCAGAAAACGGGAATAAAAGAAAGTATAAAAGAAAACGGGAATAATAGAAAGGAAGTGTGGAAGAAAACGGATTCGATCTGCCCCCCCCCCCTTCCCCGAGAGGATTTTTAAAGCTCGGTATCGCATTTAAAAAAAAAAGGTATCTGTTTTCTTTTTCCCTTTTCCTGGTCATTTTTCATTTACATTTTCGTTATCTTTTTCTTCTTTATCTTTTCCTTTGCCTTTTCCCTTTTCTTGTTCATTTTTCTTTTTCTATTTTCTTTATCTTCTTTTTCTTTTTCCTTTTTCTTCTTATTTTGCTTCTTTTTCCCCTTTTTTTTATCTTCTTTTTCTTTTCCCTTTCCCTGTGGCACCTTATGTTCGACATCCTTCCACAGACAAGCGGCGGCAGTTGGCACTTTGTTATCGCGACTTGGGCATGCTTTCATGAGCAAGGAAGTGATGGAGGACAGGCGTTGGCGAAGGGGGGGAGGGGGGAGGGAGGAGGAGGGGAGAGTGTGAAGGGAGGATGGAGGGGAGGAGGGAAGTGGAGAGGGGGAAGGAAGTAGGTGTGGGGAGAGGGGGAAGGAAGGATGGAGGGGAGAGGGTGAAGGGAGGATGGAGGGGAGAGGGTGAAGGGAGGATGGAGGGGAGAGGGTGAAGGGAGGATGGAGGGGAGAGGGTGAAGGGAGGATGGAGGGAGGAAGGAGGGGAGAGGAGAGGGGGAAGGAAGGAGGGGAGAGGGGGAAGGAAGGAGGGGAGGGGAGAGGGGGAAGGAAGTGAGAGGAGGGGACTGGGCGCCAATACCTCCTAGTGGCAAGGGAACTTTTGCATATCATATTTATAGGGCGGTTTTCGGGAAGTGTTGGGATGGGAGAGGGGTGGGGAGGGGAGAGGAGGGGAGGAGTGAGAGGAGCTTTGTGGGGTCCATGGTTTGCAACGAGTGATGTGGCACCTGCGCGACCTCGTCTGAGACAATTGCACGCTCTCTCGGTTGAATTGCAATCGCCAGTGGAATGTTGAGTGGTCCTCGTAAGTCAGTTTTCAGTTGGGGGATCGCGAATCAATGTCTCCTTTCTTTCTGCCTTTCCTCCTTTCCTTTCTTTATTTTCTTCCTCGTCCTCTTTCTTCATCTTCACCTTTCCTTCTCCTCTTCCATTATTTCCTCTTCTTCCTTCTCCTCCTTCTCCTCCTCCTCCTCTTCCTGCTGCTCTTCCTCCTCCTCCCCTTCCTTCTTCTCCTCCTCTCCTCTTTCTCCTCCTCCACCGCCTCTTCCTCCACCCCCTTCTCCTCCTTTCATTTTCCTCCTCTTCCTTCTCCTCCTCCTCCTCCTCCTCTTACTACTACTACTACTACTGCTACTGCTACTACTACTACTACTACTACTACTACTACTACTACTACTACTACTACTACTACTGCTACTACTACTACTACTGCTACTACTGACTACTACTACTACTACTACTACTACTACTACTATCATTTTCCTCCTCGTCCACCTCCTCCTTTCATTTTCCTCTTCCTCCTCCCCCTCCTGTAAACCGCCAATGTAACTCGATTCCGCCAGCACAGTGAATGAACACGATATAAAGAATAAAAGAACGCCCATTGTCAGCTCCAGGATTTGATTCCCAGAAAAGGCATTTTAGCGTAAGTGTAACTGACGCGTAAATCCTTCGCTCCGTCGTATCGAAAATCGGGGGGGGGGGGGTGTACTCAACTCGACGCTTTCCTTCCGTCAGTCTATTAGTTAAGTCACGTCGAGTGCCAAAGATTTTTTTGTCTGTATTTTTGTATTTCTGTATTTTTGTATTTTTTGTGTTTTGTTTATTTTTAGTGTATGTGTTGGACGGGGGGGGGGGGGGGTGGAGTGAAATTTTCCTCCTAGAACATTTTTTTATGGGGGGTGGAATTTTCCTTTTAGAAAATTTTCCTTTTTTTTGGGAGGGGATGGGTGAGGGTTGGGTATTTCGGGCGGTTTCTGTTAATATCGTTGATTGTTTTGAGAATTCGTTTCTTCGTTCGTCCGTTTTTTCCCCTCGCTTTCTCGTTTTATTTCGTTTGATCTATTTTCGTCTGACCCATTTTCTCTTCTGTCTTTCCTCTTCCTTTCCCCCCTTCATCTCACCTTTCTGTCTCTCTCTCTCTCTCTCTTTCTCTCTTTCTCTCTTTCTCTCTCCTGTGTGCTGCCAGCTTTTCCCCTCTCTATCCTCCCCTCCCTTCCTCTCCCCCTTCTCCTCCCTCACCCTCTCCCCTTCTATTCTTTCTCTCCTCCCTTACCCTCACCCCCCCTCTCCCTCTCTTTGATGCGTCCCTTTTTCTTTTTTCCTTTTTTCCTCTCTTTTGTCGTCCTGTGTGTAGCGTTGATCTTTATCTCCTTTTTGGCCCCTTCTCTTCTTCTCTTTTGATC
Source organism: Penaeus monodon (assembly GCF_015228065.2). Lineage (NCBI taxonomy): Eukaryota > Metazoa > Arthropoda > Malacostraca > Decapoda > Penaeidae > Penaeus > Penaeus monodon. Next base: position 6,486,277 of record NC_051401.1, read on the forward strand.
TTCCCCTGATGTTCGCTTTGCGTTTTTGTGGGTGAGGTTGATGTACGAGGGTGGTGGGGGAGGAGGCGGGCGCGTCTCCGATTTACTGTGCTAATGAATATGCGTGTTGTGCGAGGAAATATGTTTAGTTGTACTTTAAATTCACTCATGCGAACAGGTCTCTGATCACGCACCTACACATACACATGGGCGCACGTGCATGTATTTCGTACATACTTACAAGCACATATCCTCACTTTCACTCACTCGCTTTTTCACTTATTCACTCACTCTCGCTCACGCACTCTCACATACACACACAGACACACACACACACACACACACACACACACACACACACACACACACACACACACACACACACACTCTCTCTCTCTCTCTCTCTCTCTCTCTCTCTCTCTCTCTCTCTCTCTCTCTCTCAC
>NC_051401.1:6496698-6509198 GCF_015228065.2 Penaeus monodon
GATTCGGCGAGCGAGCGAACGAGCGGGAGGGTGGGGTGGGGGAGAGAGCGATCATGTGTGGCCGCCTTATCGTCCGCGAGCCGTGATGACCGTCATGCGACTGCGGAATTTTAATCGGGATATCAGAGTGCGACCACCATGCGCGCCGCACCCGGGAGAGATAAATAATCAGGTGTGGTATCCCGCGGGTGGCACAGAACTTCGCGCCGCCACGTTGCCCGTATCTGCCGCGCAATCATGGCAGCGGCGGCCATATTGGGACTGGGCCGATGGTTCCCTCTGATGGCGAAGGCTGTGGCGGGGATGCATTATTTATATTTATTACTTTACGATAAAGGATAAAAGCCTGGGTTTTCTTTGTGCGCTCTCGAGAGGCATTCCTTCTTGCGATGTCTTCTTGACCTCTCGCAGACGGCGGTGGGATGCAGATGCTCTTGGTTCGGATGCTTGTGTTTCTTTGTTGTTGGTTTTTTCTTTGTTGTTTTTTTTCTCTTTGTTTTATGTTCTCCCGGGCGTCGGTTTGATATCTTTGGGCATACTGGTTATAGCTGATGTAGGGGTGGGGTGGGGTGGTTGGGGATTAGCTTGGGTGAACGCAATTCTTTTGTTGTTGTTGTGTCTGTGTTATCTGAGTATTGTTGAGTATCTTTCTTTTTAACCGCCAAGGTATTTCTAAGTAAAGGTATAAGGTGGAGAGCACGCACGCACACACACACACACACACACACACACACACACACACACACACACACACACACACACACACACACACACACACATACACACACAAACACACACAAACACAAGCACACGCACATAGAAGCAGGCTAGGCAAGCACTGAGGGAAAGACGGAGAAATGCGCGGTTTAGAGGGGAGACACGAAGGTGAGTGATGTTCTGTACTAAAGGACAGAGGGGAAAGGCTGACATCGAGGCTAGGAAGGGAGATGGCTAGTCCGTTCAAGGGGACTCGAGCGCCCTGGATCGGCCAGGTCTGTAACGTGTCTTCATATGACTTATTTGGCTGGATTCAGGTCCTTGGGGATTCTCTTTTTTTCGTCTGTGTCTGTCTTTTTTTTCTTTTTTTCTTTTTTTTTTCGTTCTCTTTCTCTCTCTCTCTCTTTCTCTTTCTCTTTCTCTCTCTCTCTCTCTCTCTTCTCTCTTCTCTCTCTCTCTCTTTCTCTCTTTCCTCTCTCTCTTTCTCTCTCTTCTCTCCTCTCTCTCTCTCTCTCTCTCCTCTCTCTCTCTGTCTTCTCTCTCGTATCTCTCCTCCTCTCCTCTCCTCTCCCTCTCTACTCTCTCTCACCTACTCTCACCTTCTCCCTCCCTGCCCTTCTTCTATCCCCTTCCCCTTCCCCCTCACATCCCTCGACTCCTTCCAACCCCCTCCTCCCCTTTCCCAACTTAACCCCTCCCCTTCCCACCCCCCTCCCCCTCCCCTTCCCAAACACCCCCCCTCCCCCCTTCCCAAGCACCCTCTTCCCCCCCCCCCCCCGATCCCCCGCCCCGCCCCGCCCAGGCATGAACCGTATACGGCGAGGTCTTGCTTGGGGCGGGGCAGGTGGTGGGCGGTGAATGGCTGCAGGAAGGTGGGTGGTGGTTCTGGTTGGGTGGTTACGGAATGGGCGGCGGCGGTGGGTGGGTGGGCGGGTGGGTGGGTTTGTTAGGTGGGCGGGTTTGTGGTAGTTGGGATTAGTGGTGGGTTGTGTCGTGGTTTGTTGTTGTTGTTGTTTTCTGGTTTGCTTGAAACCTGTGTTTTTTATGTTGTATTAACGGGGCTCTTTTCTTCGTCTTTTTTCTGTGTCTGTCCCTCGTTCTCTTTTGTCTCACTCGTGTCTCTCTCTTTCTTGTCTCTCGTTAGTCTCTCTCTCTCTAGTCTCTCTCTCTCTAGTCTCTCTCTCTCTCTCTCTCTCTCTCTCTCTCTCTCTCTCTCTCTCTCTCTCTGTGTCTCTCTCTCTCTGTGTCTCTCTCTCTCTCTCTTCTCTCTCTCTCTCTCTCTCTCTCTCTCTCTCTCTCTCTCCTCTCTCTTCTCTCCCTCCCTCTCTCCCTCCCTCCCTCCCTCCCTCCCTCCCTCCCTCCCACTCTCATTACTTTTGGTCTCGTCTTGTGAATTCTTGAAGGTACATTTTTTCCCCCCATTTGGTTTTAAAAAGAATAAGTCGTAAAGTCACTTAACCGTTTTACCCTTTTTTCTTCTTCCCTTTTCTTACTTCTTTCTACCACTTTTTTTTTCTTCCTCCCATCGTTGCAAAAAGGGGGTGTGATATGTGGTCGGGATAACTAGCCGTGTAATGAGTGGGTGCCTCGTCGTTTGGGTGGCGGGCAGTTTGACTCCGAATTATAGTCCGTAATTGATGACGGTTACGGCTGGAGATAGATCGCGCGGGTGATACGTCGGAGCGGATGCGCGGGATGGTCGGCAGGAGGCTGCGGATGGTCACGGCGCGGATAGGCTGTGACTAGTGCCTTCGGAGAGAGGGAGGACAGGAGTTTAGGGAGACCGGAGAGACGCTACGTGGGGACATAGCAACGTGGGGACTATGGAAGGGTGTGTTGACTCTGTGGGAGGCTACGGACAGGATTATAGGCGAAGGGGAGGCTACGGAAGGAGCTGCAAACTTCGAGAGGGCTGAGAACGTGGCTACAGACTACGAGAAATTTACGGACTAGTGGGCTACAGACTACGAGAAGATTGCGGACGGTGCTACAGGCAAGGGAAGGTCAACGGAGACGGGGTAACAGACTACGGGGGAGCTGCCAGGCTGGTATAGGGTACATACCACGACGAGGCTACCAGACGGGCAGGCTACAGTCGGAGAGGGGAGGAGGCAGGCAGAGAGAGAGAGAGAGAGAGAGAGAGAGAGAGAGAGAGAGAGAGAGAGAGAGAGAGAGAGAGAGAGAGAGAGAGGTCACCCCCAGCGTGCCTTACACCAGGACTTGGAGAGCGCGCGTGGCCGGGGGTGAGGTGAGTCACTGTTGTTGTCTGGTTCCTGGAAGGTGGTGGGGATAGGGTGGGGGTTTGGGGGGGGGTCTGGTTGGTTAGAGGGGGGAAGGATGGTAGTTGTAGAAAGGGCGAGGAAGTAGTGGATAGGTGTCTCAGGGTCTGAAGAACAGAAAAACGATAGTCGGGAAAGAAAAAGCAAGAAGACTTTGTTATGTTTGGGTGAAAGAGCCTGGGATATGTTGATTAAATGATATAAAATAATGATAGTAATAATGATGATGATAATACAGATAATAGCGATGATAGGGACATGGAAGGAGGAAGAGAATACCGTATTATCTGGGTTACTATTGCCATTTCTTCAATTCCAAAGGACATGAGATGCAAGTTCCTCTCGTTTTCCAGACACGTTCTTCCTTGAGACTGATTATCATGTTTTGAGGAGGAGAATAAGATAATAGATAACGGTTCTGAATTAGGATATATCAGGTCTTAGGTAAAAAAAAAAAAGTAATAATGTAACTCAGAAGGTAGAATGTCTTCGAAGCGAGGTAGGGGGTCGCGAGTTGGCGGTAGGAGTCCGGTTTTTTTTTGTTGAATTATGATTCTCTCTCTCTCTCTCTCTCTCTCTCTCTCTCTCTCTCTCTCTCTCTCTCCTCTCTCTCTCCTCTCTCTTCTCTCTCGTTTTATCTTATCCTCTTCCTCTCCTCTCTCCTCTCTCTCTCTCTCTTCCTCTCTCTTCTCTCTCTCTCTCTCTCTCTCTCTCTCTCTCTCTCTCTCTCTCTCTCTCTCTCTCTCTCTCTCCTCTCTCTCTCTCTCTCTCTCTCTCTCTCTCTCTCTCTCTCTCTCTCTCTCTCTCTCTCTCTCTCTCTCTCTCGGCGTGTTTCAGTGTTGCTAATGTAATGATGCATCATTAACTGATGTGAGAACATTCCTTCTTTTATTGCGTTTGAACATTTTTTTATTGCGTTGGTATCCCTGTAATTTCAGAGCAGGCTAGTGCCATATTATTTTAAGTCGCACGCCTCATTATATTTTAGGATCGAAGTTTTCAACTTGTAAATTTAACTCCTAAATTGGAGTTATGGCACCATCAATGTTACTTTCCATAGAAGCGATTTGCCCTTGCAAGAATGGGGGAGTTTCGACCGAAGCAAAAAGGCCAGAGGGTCAGACGGATTACCCTCACAAAGTTGGCCTTTTAAAGTACCGTAAAGCCATAATTAATGACACTCCGGGTACGGCGGTTGGATAGTTTACTGGGGTGTAATTAGGTTGTTTGAGAGTTGACGATCGTTTCCTGGTTGCGAGCTAGAGCCATTTTCGAATTGCGTTGCTCCCTTTTTTTCCCCTCCTCTGGTTCCTTCGCGGGAAAGAGTGGGGCACGCGAATCGGTCCTAAATTGGGCGCTATCTCCTTCCCCTTCTCCACCCCCCCCCTTCTAAAAGCCGTAATTGGAGAAAGTCTTTCGCCATATTTTTCCATCAAGTCGAGCGCGACACAACGAGCGCAAATAAAAGCATGTGTATGGTGCCATAAAGCTTTGGTCGTGTCCCGTTGACGACCGAACCGGGCGTAGCTCGACGACCAGAAAATGGCCTAACGACGCCCCTACCTCACTCCCTCCTTCACTCGCTCGACCATACTTTTCTCCCTCCCTTCCTCCCTCCCTCCACCGTCCTTTTCCCCTTCCTCCCTCTCTCCCTCCACCGTCCTTTTCTCCTTTCGCCCTCTCTCCCTCCTCCGTCCTTTTCCCCTTCCTCCCTCCACCGTCCTCTTCCTTCCTCCCTCCACCGTCCTCTTCCTCTTCCTCCCTTCCTCCCTCCACCGTCCTCTTCCTCTTCCTCCCTTCCTCCCTCCACCGTCCTTTCCTCCTTTCCTCCCGTCACCCCCCCCCCCTTTCTCCCCCCCCCTTTGATTTGTGCAAAGGCGTAATTGGGCCCTGCACCCCGCCGCCACGTGCACGATCGGCGACGCTCATTGACGGCCGCTGTACGAAAGGTGGAGCAAGTTTTTGGCCCGGGATTGCCAGTCGCATTCGAATGGCTTGCTTTGTGAAGGCAGGCTTCTCGGCTTCGGTCTCGGTTTTATCCGTTCGGACGCGTGGTCGGTCGGGCTAGTTTATGAGCGTATATTATGCATGCTTTAATGTGCTTTGTGCCGTATTTCAGTTTTGTGTGACTTTTGACATGATCATCCGAAGCCGAGAGACTCCGCCTTGCCCACTTTCCCAGACGCGATTGCCTTAACTCTATGCTAATTAGTCAGATTGTCCCCATAAAAGCGCGGCCGAGGAGGACACGCCCTCGTCTCGTCAGATTATTTGATAAATTCCATCTCGAAAATGACTACGGCCTGTGTGTGTGTGTGTGTCTGTGTGTGTGATACGCTCGGAGATTTATGAATGGGAGTTGTAATTCTGAGCGTAGCGGAGGAGTCGTAAGAATGAGTGTCGGTGTCCGTGGATGGACGGAGATTTTTACGCTTGGCCTCGAGTTATTGGTGATGGGTGTCACTTGGGAGCTTTATTATTCGAAGGGTATGGCTGCGGGAATTTGGCTGCGCAAGGCGAGGCTTCTAAACGTTCTGTGGCAGCGGGAGACTCGAATAGCGCAGGGTTGTTGCAAGCCTTAAAAGGGGAATCGGACACGGCGGCGGGAACCACGCGTAACTTAGCTGGCAGCACATCGTAGGGACGAGACACTATCGGCGGGCGTGGTCCCGAAGTGACAGTGGAAGGGGAGAGATCCACGCGATGGCTCCGGAAAGTGACATATAAGGCATTTAAGCGACCGTGCAACGTTGCAACGGTGGGGGGAGGAGGGGGGGAGGACCACTCGTCTGGCCGGTCCGACGACGGCGCGGCGATGAGCTAAGAGGAAGTCGCCGCCGGTGCTGTGGCCTCAGGAAGAAGCCGTGTGAAGCAAGCAGCCTCGCCTCGCCTCGCCTCGCCTCCTCGCCGCCATGACAGAAGAACATTGGCGGAAAATTGGCAAAACCCAGTGTGCAACCTGCGCAAAAACCGGGCCCGTTGCACAGCGGTCGGAAGGGAAAAGGTGAGGGGAGGAGAGGGGGGGGGTGAGGAAAGAGGGTAAAGAGTTGAGCGAGAGGAAACAAAAGCTCATGTCGCAACCTCCTTTGGCCACCCACCTACACCCCCACACCCCGCCGACTCCCCCACACAACCCACCCACCCCACCTCCACACCCACCTCCACGCCCACCCACCTCCACCCCACCCACCCACCTCCACGCCCACCCACCCACCTCCACCCTCACCCCAACCCAAAATACCCGTCCTAATATGCAGCTCAGCACGCAGTGTAGACGCGTCCATGGCCCTCCAATGAAATGATATATGGCCACGACCCCCGTCCGCACCGCAACCACCGATCTCGGGCGTCCTTATCGGGTAGTGGCGAGGCGAGCTCTTTGAGTGCGAGGAGCGGCGCCCGAGGGTGGTTGGGGAGGCGGGGGGGGGGGGGGAGGAAGGGGGAGGCGGGGAGAAAGGGGAGGTGGTGGGGGGGTAGAAGGGCGTGAGGCGTTGGGGGAGGCGGGGGGGGGAATAGACGAGGCAGGGGGAAGGGGCAAGGGGGCGTCGGAGGAGGTTGGGGAGGTGAGGGGGAAGGGGCAGGGGGCGTCGGAGGAGGTTGGGGAGGTGAGGGGGAAGGGGCAGGGGGCGTCGGAGGAAGAGGAGGTTGGGGAGGTGAGGGGGAAGGGGCAGGGGGCGTCGGGGAGGAGGAGGTTGGGGAGGTGAGGGGGAAGGGGCAGGGGGCGTCGGAGGAGGAGGAGGTTGGGGAGGTGAGGGGGAAGGGGCAGGGGGCGTCGGGGAAGGTCTTTTACGAGTCGTGGTGGGTGGTGGCGCTGGTGTGGGTGGGCAGGGAACTGTGGGTGGGTTGGGGAGGGAGGGGTGGGGTGTAGCAAACTGTGGGCGCTGAAAAGTTCTCTGCAAGGCAAAGTTGGTGGGTTTGCGGGTGGGCGTGAAGGTTATAGATAAGGCCGTAGACTGAAGAGGTGGTTGAATGGGCGTGAAATTCGCAATTAGATAAAAAGACTAAAGAAATATCATCATCTTCACAGTAACTTTTTTTTTTTTGGCGACGATGGACACAGGTGATGGAAGGAGAGATGGCAGGTGGCGGCTCTTCTTTGATGGAGAGTCGCTCTAAGTGGCTGTGGTCATGGGAAGGGGGGAGGGGATAAGGGAAAGGGAGGGGGAGGATTAGGGGGAAGGGGAGGGGGAGGGGGGAGGGGATAAGGGGAAAGGGAGGGGGAGGGATAAGGGGAAAGGGAGGGGGAGGGGAAGAGGATAAGGGGTTGAGGGAAGGGGGAGGGATAAGGATTGGGGAAGGGGAAAGGGGTGGGGGAAGGGAGGGGGTAAAGGGTAGGGGAAGGGATAAGGGGAAAGGGGCTGGGGGGGAAGGGGAGGAGGAGGAGGAGAGGAGGGATCAAGCGTGGACAAGAGAAGGGCTTCAGATAAACGTACACATGTGCACTCACGAAACTGGAACCGGATCGGTCATTTTCCCGCGTTTTTTTTTTTTTTTTTTTTTTTTTTTTTTTTGTGGGGGGGCTAGGGAATAGTTTTGTTTTGTTTTGTGGATCAAGCGATCAACAAGTCGGGAATCGGGGGAGGGGAGTCGAGAGGGAGATGTGTTCGGGAATCATGGAATCGGGAATGCAATCAGTACGCGAGAAAGGAACATGGTCTTCACGTCCTGTCATTTCTGCAATTCGAATTTGGAAGGCGAGGTCACGCCCGAGGCTGGGGGGGGGGCGAGCGTCCTGCCTCGTCCCGGCCCGTTAATTACCATATCATCTTGATAACGTGCGGCGTAAACGAGATGGCAGCCTCTTGCTTCTTCTTGCTTCTCTGTTTGTTCTTGCGCGGCCAGTCTAGAAAGTCCGTTTTCTCTCTCTCTCTCTCTCTCTCTCTCTCTCTCTCTCTCTCCGGGTAGTTTCTTTGTATTTTTTTATTTTAATTTTTTTATTATTATTTTTTTTTTTCATTTCTCTCTCTCCCTCCGTCCCTCCCTCCTCCTTCCCCGTGTCTACCTTTCCTTGTCATGTCCCCCTTTCCTTTTTTCCATTCCCCTGTTCTTCTTGTTCTTCTCCTTCCCCCTATCCTATCTCCCTCCCCCTTTTCCCCTTTATTCCTCCTTTCCCCTCTCTCTCTCCCTTCTCTTCCTCCTACGTATCCTCAAGAAAGCTTCCCTCCCTCCCTCCCTCCCTCCCTCCTTTCCTCCCTCCCACTCCTCTTCCTCTTCCCGCTTCCCCCTCCCCCTCCCCCTCCTTTTCTTCCAACCTCTCCTTCAGAGAGAGAGAGAGAGAGAGAGAGAGAGAGAGAGAGAAGAGAGAGAGAGAGAGAGTGAGAGAAGAGAAAAGGAAGAAAGAAAGAGAGAAAGAAAGAGGGAGAGAGAGAGAGAAGAGAAAAGAAAGAAAAAAAGAGAAAAATAAGTTGCAGAGCAGAAAGACACAATGAGAAGAAGAAAAAACACCGAGAAAGAAAGAATATCAACTTTATTTTTGCATTAGACCGCTAACAAAGCGCCAGAGGGGAGCTGCACATTCTTCCAGAGATCGAGGGATGCTGTCATCTCCGACGTGGGATGCTGGAGTCCGGGGGGGGGGGGGTCGGGGAATACTTTTGCGGGTGGAATGGTTTCCTCGTTGGAAAGAAAGGGGGGGGGAGGGGGAAAGGAAGGAGGGGGGGATGTGGCGAGGAGGTACGATTAGCTTTGGTTTGATTCTTTTCTGTCTGATTTGATTGTTTGTCTGTTTGTTTGTTTACTGTCTGTCTGTCTTTTTTTTTCTCTCCTTCCCGACCTCCCTCTTTCCCTCTCTCCATCCATCCATCCATCCATCGCCCTTCTTCTTCCTCTTCCTCTTCCTCCCTACCTACCTACCTCTATTACTCCCTCCCTTCCCCTTCCCTCCCTCCCTTCCCCCTTCCCCTCTCCCTCCCTCCTTTCCCCTCTCCCCCCTCCTCCCCTCCCCTTTCCCCCCCCCCTTTCCCCTCTCCCCCCTCCTCCCCTCCCCCCTCCCCCTCAACCTTTTCAACTCCCCGAGGGCGACCCCCGACCTCAAGCAATCCCGACTCGCCAGTCCTGTGTTTTCTTTTCCATTTGGCTCCCACTCGAACGCCATTGTCACTCGCATCTCCGCCACGAGGTCAGCTCCCCTCCGCCCGCCCTACCTACTCTGCTGTCTACAACTGTTCATTTCTCCCCAGTTCTCTGTCTCTCTCTTTCTCTCTCCTTCTTTTTTTTCTCCTTTTCTTTTTCTTTTTGATGTTTAGGTTTGTTTTGCTTTCTTTTTTTCTTCTTTTTCTCTTCTCTCCTTTGGTCTCTCTCTCTCTCTCCTATTCTTTTTTCTTCTCTTCTCTCCTCTCCTCTCTCTCTCTCTCTCTCTCTCTCTCTCTCTCTCTCTCTCTCTTTCTGTCTCTCTCTATTTTTTTTCTCTTCTCTTCTCTTTTATTTTTCTATTCTCCCTCTCCATCTTTATGCATTTAAATTTTACGTGTGTATATATGTATGATCTTTTATTTTACTCTTTATCTTGCACGCTCTCGGCATATTGAACAGAAGAGCGATAGTCCTTGGGGAGATGGGAGGGGAAGGGTGGGGAGAATACGAAAGATTTGGCGGAAAGATATTTGGAAAAAGTTGCTCAAACTATTCGTCCCCTCCAGTTCTTTTTCCCCTTTTCCTTCCCTTTCCCTTCCCTAGTCTCTCTTTTCCTCTTTTCTCCCCTCTCTCTCCCTCTCCTAGTCTCCCTTCCCCGCTCCTACACTCCCGTCCCTTCCCTTTGCTTTTTCTCGAAATCTCTCCTTTCTCCTTTTTTCACCCCTTTATCTCTCTCTCCCGTCCTATATCCTTCTCATCCCCATCCTTCCTCCCTCTCCCCTGTCTCTCCCTCCCTCCCCCATTCATCCTATCAAATGCTATCCTCCCTCCCTTACCCCTTTCCTTACCCCCTCACTCACCCCTCACTCACCCCCACCCTTACCCCTCCCTTACCCCTCCCTTACCCCTCCCTTACCCCTCCCTTACCCCTTTCTCGCCTGTCCAGTGATACCCTTGACGATAAGTCTTGATACGGCGTAATATTACCCCACTTGTCTGGGAACTTGAGGGTGCCATCGTGACGTCATGCCCACACGTATATGCCCCCGCGTGCCCAGTTCGCTCGTGGCCTTTCTGCATTGCGTGGTTGTTTGCTTGATTGTTTGATTGATTGGCTTGTTGGTTGGTTGGTTGCTCGTCTTGTTTTGTTGTGTTCCCCCTTTTCGTGTTTTTTTCCGCGTTCCTTTCTCTCTATCTATTTACCTTTTGCTTGCTTGCTTGCCTGTCTTGCCTGTCTTGTCTCGTTATTCCTGTCCTGCTTTGTCCCGCTTTTCCTCTTTCTTCTCTCTCCCTGTGCTAGCCTGCTTGCTAGCCTGCTTGCTTGCCGCTTGCTTGCCGCTTGCTTGACTGCCCGGCCCGGGGAGTGCGAGTCTTGGTTTACATCAAGACGTAAGTGCGAGCGACGAGAGACGAGGACAGACGTGGCGGCGCTTGATGCCTCGACGTTCCTTCTTAAGAGGGTGCTGAGTCTTCTTTTCCTTCCTCCCTCTCTCTCTCTCTCTCTCTCTCTCTCTCTCTCTCTCTCTCTTTCTCTCCCCACTCCCTAACTCCCTCCCTCTCTCTCTCTCTTTCTCTCCCTCTCCCTCTCCCTCTCCCTCTCCCTCTCCCTCTCCCTCTCATTCTCCCTCCTTCCCTTCCCCATCTTTTATGTGTGTTTGGGTGTGTGTGCTGACATCTTTCTCTATCTCTTTTTTTTTTCCTTCACTTTCCCACTTCCCTTCTCTTCCTCCTTCCATCCACCCTGTACCTCCCATTCCTCCCCCCCTCCCCAGTCCCGCCCACAGCTCACTTTATAACCGCCCACGCTCATGCACACCTTCGTGGTTCGTCCTCCTCGCCTGAAGCGACGCCCAACATGCATGCATACATACATACATACAACAAACAAACATACATACATACATACATACATACATACATACATACATACATACATACATGCATACAAGCATTCATACCTACATGCATACATACATACATGCATACATACATACATGCATACATATTTACATGCATACATACCCAAATGTGCACACACGCACACACACACGCACGCACGCACGCACGCAACATCCCGGCCGTTCATCATCGGTCCTCAAAGGTTGGTTTTATCACGTATGGCTTCTTCCCGATGACCCGTTGGCGAGACCTGATTTTGCAGGTCTTCTTGCCCTCATGGACCGCTCGCCAGGTCTTCTGTTCTTCTCCTGCTTGCCTTATTACTTGTCTGTTTTTTTTTGTTTTTTTTTTTGTGTGTGTTCGTTGTTTATTTGTGTGTTAGTTTGTTTCTCTGTCTTTCTCTTCTCGTTTTTTTTTCTTCTTTTCTCTTCCTCTTTCATGTGCTTCAGTTGTTTATTTCCCTGTTTTATCTTGTCGTCAACGTTTCTCCACTCTTTCATCAAATGTCGTGATTTCCTCTTTCCGTTTTCGCTCTCTCTCTCTTCTCTTTTTATCTCTCTCTTATAGTCCTGTTTTCTGTGTCATATTTTCTCTCATATTACTTTTTTTCTTGTTTACTTCTATTCCCTCGTTGCTTTTCTTTCGTATTTTCTCTGAAATTCCTGTTTTTTTCCTTTTTATCTATTTACTTTGTATTTTTTTCCGTTCTCTCTTTCCATGTCTACTTCTATTCCCTTTCTGTTTTTTTTTTCTTTCTCTCTCTCTCATATTCCCCATTTTTCATTCTAATCTCTCTCTCTCTCTCTCTCTCTCTCTCTCTCTCTCTCTCTCTCTCTCTCTCTCTCTCTCTCTCTCTCTCTCTCTCTCTCTCTCTCTCTCTCTCTCTCCTCTCTCTCTCTCTCTCTCCCCTCTTCCCGAACAATCGTGTATGATCCAAAATTCCTTTCCTCTCAGGCAGTAAGGACTCCCCCCCCCTCTCCCCTCTCTCCCCTCCCCCTCTCTCCCCTCTCTCCCCTTCCCCTCTCTCTCCCCTCTCTCCCCTCCCCCTCTCTCTCCCCTCTCTCCCCTGTCCCCTCGCCGGTGGGACCCACTGCGTTGTGATACCAGGCCCTTCCCCTCTTGATAGCATGTGACCTTAAACCTCAATGTTAACCTTTTCAACCCTAGTCCTCGATTTGACCTTAAACTTTTTTTTTTTTTTTTTTTTTTTTTTTTTTTTTTTTTTTTTTTTGAGGGGGGGTTGGGAGGGGGAGGATAGGGGGGAGGGTCGAGTGCTTCTATTGTCAGATTCCTTCCTCCCCCCTCCCTCCCTCCCCCCCACCTCCGAACACCCCCCCCCCCCTTGCTCCACTTACCTACGGGCAAGACCCCTTTATTCTCCCTTTTAATTCCCTTCCAATTTCTCTCTCTCTACTCTCTTTCTTTTCTCTCTCTCTCTCTCTCTCTCTCTCTCTCTCTCTCTCTCTCTCTCTCTCTCTCTCTCTCTCTCTCTCTCTCTCTCTCTCTCCTTTCTCTTTTTCTTCTTCTTCTCTT
>NC_051401.1:6514198-6529198 GCF_015228065.2 Penaeus monodon
TATTACTGTTTTATGTTTTTTGTATTTAAATTTTCACTCGTATTACCCATAGAAGAAAAACACTCGGATTTCGCAAATCAAAATAACTTTACCATAAAATGGTAGTAGTAGTAGTACTACTACTACCATAGTATTATAGTATTATAATACCAGGACAAGGAATAGCATTAATATTTTTCTCTCGTTTCTATGGCCACTTCAGGTAGAGTTGGGCGATACTTCTCGAAACTCGTATGATTTTTTTTTGCCACTTCGCCGAGAGCTTGCATGAGAGACATTTCCGAGAGCCTGTCATGCATGGTCGGGTAGGGGGAGGAGGGGAAGGGCAAGGGGGTAGGGAGAGGGAGTTGGGCAAGGGGGGGGGGGCTGTGGGAGGCAGGTGCAAGGGGGTGGGGGGAGTAGGGACAGGGGTAAAGGGGTGAGGTGTAAGGACAGGGGCAAGGGGGGAGGGGGAGGGATAGGGCCAAGGGGGTTGGGGGGAGTGGTAGGGGTAGGGGCAGGGGGCACATGTGTCAATATTGACAGCGTTGCGGCAGCGAGGAGGGTTGAAATCTTGCTCGGTTTACACCGTGATATGCGGGAGGTCGTTTCTCCCTCGTTCGGCTTCGGGGTCGTCGTCAATCGTAGGGGAGGGGGATGGGGGGAGGGGGGGGAGAAAAGGGATAAATAGGGTCGTCGTATTATAGTCCGTTCTTTCTCTCTTTTTTTTCTCTTGTTCTCCTTTTGTTTTGATTTTTTCTCTTTCTTTCTACCTTTCTCTCTCTCTCTCTCTCTCCTTTCTCTCCTATCCTCTCTCTCGCTCTGTCTATCTGTATGTGTCTTTCTCTCTCTCTCCCTCTTCTTCTCCCTCTCCCTCTTCCTCTCCCACTCTCACTCCCTCTCCCTCGCTCCCACTTTCTCACCTTCTCTACGAACGTCATTCGCTAATACGATATATACCAACAGTGCTCTATTTACTCATGTGATAGGAAATTAATTAGGAGAAGCGGGAAGGAGGGAGGAGGAGGGGAGAGGAAGGGGCCGCCCGCAGAAGCAGCAGACCCGGTGAGGCGATGGGCGGCAGGCGATGGGCAACAGGCGATGGGCGGCAGGCGATGGGCGGCAGGCGATGGCGGCAGGCGATGGGCGGCAAGCGATGGGCGGCAAGCGATGGGCAGCAAGCTATGGGCGACAGGCCATGGGCGGCAGGCTATGGGCGACAGGCCATGGGCGGCAGGCTATGGGCGACAGGCCATGGGCGGCAGGCTATGGGCGACAGGCCATGGGCGGCAGGCTATGGGCGACAGGCCATGGGCGGCAGGCTATGGGCGACAGGCCATGGGCGGCAGGCTATGGGCGACAGGCCATGGGCGGCAGGCGATGGGCGGTAGGCCATGGGCGACAGGCTATGGGCGACAGGCCATGGGCGGCAGGCTATGGGCGACAGGCCATGGGCGGCAGGCGATGGGCGGCAGGCGATGGGCGGTAGGCCATGGGCGACAGGCCATGGGCGACAGGCGATGGGCGGCAGGCGATGGGCGGTAGGCCATGGGCGACATGCGAAGGGCGGTAGGCCATGGGCGACAGGCGATGGGCGGCAGGCGAAGGGCGGCAGGCGATGGGCGGCGCGGCGATTAGTCCCCAGTGCGCCCCCGGGGGAACAGTTGTGACAAGGCGCTGCCGATAAGGACAAGGAGATAGGCGCGGTCATAACTCCCGATCTCTCCCGTAGATAAGGGGGTCGCGATGTGATGGGGCTGATAAGTGGGGGGGGGGGTCGTGATGTGCGCGATGGATGTTTTTTCTTCTTCTTCTTCTTCTTCATCTTCTTCTTCTTCTTCTTCTTCTTCTTCTTCTTTTTCTTTTCTGGTCGTTTTGAAGGTTCCGGTCGTTAGGGTTGGGCGAGAGAGGGGGGTGGGGTCGTTTTGGAGAAGGGTAGAGGGGTGGGGGAGAAGAAAGAATGGGGAGTGGGAGGGATGAGGGAAGGGGGAAGTGGGGAATGGGGGCGTAGGAGGGGACGCGGAGGGAGATGGAACGTCTGTTGGAAAGTTATTGTGGGTGATTGAAGGCGATAGCGGTGAAAAAGGGAGAAGTATTTTACAAGGGAGGCGATGCTCGAAATAAGGGTGACGAGGGAGAAGGGAGCGATGCAAGATATCGCAAAAACACGTATGGTACTGGAATGGAGACGACATTGAAAAAGGAATGATGAAAAAAAATAAATAAATAAATAAAATAAAAACGCTGCTGCCAAACATGTATAGGAACTGGACTGAAATGGCATAAAAAGATGGAAAATATGTATAGTAACTTCACCGGAAAGGAGACGACGAAAATAATAATGATAAAAAATAAGTCAATAAACTCTACGTAATCCGACGACGACGATGAATAAAAAAAATAATAATAAAATAAAAAAAATAAAAAAAATAATAAAAAATAAATATAAAAAAATCTACATAGTCAATAATAGACAATATAAAAAAATAGAAAAATAATATACATATTCCTCCTCCGACAATAATAAATAATAGATAAATAAAAATGTAGAGAGTCGGGACCATGGGACAGACAGGCCAAGGGACAAGGGAAGTGGCAAGGGGGGAGTCTGCAGTAGACCGAGGGGGGTTGGAGGGGACAGGATGACAGGACAGTAGGGTGTGAGCGAGGGGAGGCCGGTCGGGGGGTGAGGGGGAGGGGAGGTAGCATGAGGGAGGGTGAGGAAGGGAGAGAAAAGAGGGGTGTGAGGGAGGGATGGAGGGTGAGGGAGAGAAGAGGGGGTGTGAGGGAGGGGAGGCTGATCGGGGGGGGAGAGGCAGCGGGGGCGGTAGCGTGAGGGAGGGTGAGGAAGGGAGAGAAAAGGGGGGTTTGAGTGAGGGACGGAAGGTGAGGGAGAGAAAAGTGAGTTTTGAGGGAGGGAGGGTGAGGGAGAGAAAAGGGTAGGGAGAAAGGGAGGAAAGGAGGGAGAACGGGAGGGAGGGAGGTAAGGGAGGGTGAGGGAGAAGCTTGGGAATGGGGGTTTTGGGAGAGACGAAGGAGAATGGCGTTGAGGTTGGGTAGTAGCCATGCTGGTATTATTGTCTCCTTGTGGGTGATTATGGAATGGGCGGCGGGGGAGGGGAGGGGAGAGGGGGAGGGAAGGCGAGAGGGGGAGGGGAGGGGAGGGGAGAGGGGGAGGGAAGGCGAGAGGGGGAGGGGAGGGGAGAGGGGGAGGGAAGGAGGGAGGGAGGGGGATGGGGAAGGGTGCATCTACTATGTTCCCACAGGTGTCCTAGACTGGTAATTTGTGCTTTGGCTTGTGTCCGCCGGTCTGTAAGCTTGTCGAGTTAGTCTGAGTGTGTGTGTGTGTGTGAGAGAGAGACAGACAGACAGACAGACAGACAGACAGAGAAAGAAAAGAGAGAGAAAAAAGAGAAAGAAAAGAGAGAGAGAAAAAAAGAGGGAGAGAAAGAGAGAAGAGAGAGATCGAGGAGGGATGGAGTGAGGATGGGAGGGGTGAGAGTCGAGGAAGAGTCAGTCAGACAAGGGAGGAACAGAGAGAAAGGAAAAGAGAGAGAGAGAAGATGAGATTAGTGCATTGTAAAGTCTGTTATCTAGCCTACCATGTGCGCCTTTTCCCCACAATGGCCATGTACCCTGAACCCTCGAAACGGTCCTTTATTAAACTCGTCTGTGACCTTGCCCTACCCCCCGCCTTCCCCTCCCCTCTCTCACTAACCCCCCCCCCCACCCCACCCACCCACCCACACCACTCCCGACGACCTTCCTCCCACACGTAACCGCGACCTTGTCTGAGGGAGGCCTCGTCGCGTAGACCTCTCGGCGCCTTTTTTAGTTTTAGTTTTTTTTTTTTTTAGTTTCTTTCCTCAAAGATCCCATGAGGAGATAACTCCTGCCTCCTCTGTCCGCTTGTCCGAACCTCCTCCTCCCCCCCCCCCCAGTCTCCTCATGACCCGCTGGAGGATCGTGTCATGAGGAACCTCCCGCCTCCTCATGACCTTCAGGAGGTTCGTGTCATGAGGAACCTCCCGCCTCCTCATGGCCTGCAGGAGGATCGTGTCATGAGGAACCTCCCGCCTCCTCATGGCCTGCAGGAGGATCGTGTCATGAGGAACCTCCCGCCTCCTCATGACCTGCAGGAGGTTCGGGTCATGAGGCTGGACTTGGAAGTTGTCGGGGTGGTTTCGTAACTTCCGTTTAGCGTTTCTCGTGAAGAAAGGCAGGACGTTGCGAGTGTTGTCGGTGTTGTTAGGTAGCAATATGTTTTTTTTTTTCTTTCTTTCTCTTTCTCTATCTCTTTCTCTTATCATCGCTCTGCTTCTTTCTTACGTCTCTTAGACTTCACATTTCTCTCTCTCTCTCTATCTCTCTCTCCCTCTCCCTCTCCCTCCCTCCCTCCCTCCCTCCCACCTCCCTTCCCCCTCCTCTCTCCCTCCTTCCTCTCTTGATAGCCCTGCTTGGTTCTTCTCAAGTTGGATGAGATTCAGAATATCATGCAAGGCACCACCTCCTCTCCCTTACCCCCCTCTCCCCTCTCCTCCCCCCCTCACAACCCACCCGGTGACCCAGTCTGATAGCCGTCTGGTCTGTTACGTCATTTAATGCACATTTCCTCCCATTCATCGACCTTGCTTCGACGTCGGGCTGTACATGGCGTTTACTTTTTTGGGACTTCTAGGGGGGGGGGGGTATTGCAATATGTCGGGGTATTGCAATATGTCGGGCGCGTTCGTTTGGGGGGGGATTGCTATGTCGCTCTCTTTGGGTTGCTTAGGTTGGAGGGAGTTGGGTGGGGGGGGGAGTTAGGAGGAAGGGTTCGGGGGAGTTGATGTTTTGTATAAAGTAAGGGGAGGGGGTAGGGGAGTAGCGGGAGCAAAAAAAAGTGCAAGAGTGGAAGGAGAAATGTGGGAAAAGGGTTGAAAAAAGGATATAGAGAGGGATAGAGAGAGAGAGAGAGAGATATGAGAGAGAGAAGAGAGAGAGCGAGAGAGAGAGAGAGCATCGAGAGAGAGAGATAGAGAGAGAGATGATCTATCGGGGGAGTGGGACAGGGTGGGAGTGACTCTTTCGCGCGACAAGTGGACACCAAACTGGCCCGGCGTGAGCTCGTCTGTCATGGGTGCCAGCGTTGGAGCAGTCTTGGAGCAGGATGTCACGCCAGGATGTACCCGAACAAGAGGTGGAAGGGGAGAGGGGGGAGGAAGAGGGAAAGGGGAAAGGGGAGGGGGAGAGGGGGAGGTGGGTGGAGGAGGGGAGGAAGAGGAGAGAGAGCAGAGAGGGGAGGGATGGGAGAAGAGAGGGAGAGAAGATAGAGAGTGAGATGGGAGGGGAGGGAGAGAGGGAGAGGGAGAAGAGAGAAGAGAGAAAGAGAGAGAGCGATAGAGAGAGAGAGAGAGAGAGAAGAGAGAGAAGAGAGAGAGAGAGAGAGAGAGGGAGCGAGAGAAGAAGGAAGAGAAAAAGTAGAAAAAGTGAGAGGGGGGGAGGCATGAAAGAAGAGAGAGGGGAGCGAGAGAAAGAGAGAGGAGAGAAGAGAGAAAAGCAGAGGGGAACGCAGAAGGGGAGAGAAGAAGAAGAAGAGGCGGAGAAGAGAGAGAACGAGGAAGAAAGAGAGAGAGAGGGGAGAGAGAAAAAGAGAGAGGCAGATAGACAAGAGGGGGAGAAAGCAGAAAGAGGAGGGCAAAGGAGAAAGAGAAGAAGAAGAGGGCAGAGAAGAGAGAGAGAAGAGGGACGAAAGAAAGAAGAGAGAGGGTAGAGAGAAGAAGGAGGGGAGGAGATAAGAGAGAGGAGAGGGGGACGATAGAGAGAAGAGGGGAAGAGATTAGAGGGGAGAGAGAGCGAGGAGAGGGGAGAAGAGATAGTAGAGAGAGAAGAGAGAATAGAGATAGAGGGAGAGGGAGAGGAAGAGTAAGAGAGGGGTGGGAGTGGGGAAGGAGAAGAAGATAGAGAGAGAGAGAGAAGAGAAGAGAGAGAGAGAGAGAGAGAGAGAAGAGAGAGAGAGAGAAGAGAGGAGAGAGAGGGATGAGAGAAGAGAGGAGCAAAGAGGAGAGAGAGAAGGGAAGAGAGAGGAGAGAAGAGCAGAGAGAGAAGAGAGAGAGAGAGAGAGAGAGAGAGAGACGAGAGAGAAGAGAGAGAGAGGAGGAGAAAAGAAAAGAGAGAAAGAGAGAGAGAGAGAGAGAGAGAGATAGAGAGAGAGCAGAGTAGAGGAGAGAGAGAGATATGAGAGAGAGAGAGAGAGAGAGCAGAGATAGATATATATCTATAAGAGAGAGACGAGAGAGAAAAAATCGAGACCAAGTGCTGCAAGCATCAAGCCAGAACACACCAGTCAATAAAGAGAGATAGAGAGAGAGTAGATAGATAGCTAGGCGAGATATAGCATCTATCTCGTCTCATAATATCTCAACATGCTCACTAACAGCCACTAACCAACAAAACAACGAAAACTCTCTCTCTCTCTCTCTCTCTCTCTCTTCTCTCTCTCTCTCTCTCTCTCTCTCTCTCTCTCTCTCTCCTAGTCTCTCTCTCTCTCTCTCACTCCTCTCTCTCTCTCTCTCTCTCTCTCTCTCTCTCCCTCCCTCCTCTCTCTCCCACGCGCTCTCTCTCCTTCTCTCTCTCTCTCTCTCTCTCTCTCTCTCTCTCTCTATCTCTCTCTTCTCTCTCTCTCTCTCTCTCTCTCTCTCTAAAGAAAAACACGCACGCACACGCACACAACACACGAAGAAAGAAAGAGAAGATAGAGAAGCGAGAGGAGAGAGATCGAGAATGAGAGAGAGAGAAGTGGATGCGCGAGAGAGAGAGAGAGGAGAGAGAGAGAGCGTGAGAGCCATCTCCCTTCCCCCTATCCTTTTATCTTTCTCTTCCTCACTTTTCCCTCCCGCTCTCAATTTCTCACCAACCAACTTTTTGTCTATAGCTCTCTTTTTCACCCTTTCCCCCCCTCCCCTTCCTCCCCTCACCAGGCTACCTCCTTCAGGTTGACACTAAGCTTCAGTAGGTCTTCAAAGTGCCAATGACCATCCATTACTTTAATTGTCGGATAATAATAATAATAAATGATGTCTCGGGGATGAAAAGGATGCCGACCATTGGGGACGTTTCTAGAATAACCCGCGTAAAAGGGACAAGGGCATTGGCCGAACGCGTCTCCACTCCGCCAATCAGAAGCGAGTTTACAGAAAGCGGTCATGAAGATGGATTGTGATTGGCTCAACGGGATTATTGCGGTGCGAAAGGAAGGGGCCTATTGGCGCTTATGACTGAGAGGAAGGGAAGCGGGGATTTCGTGGTGATGATCTCCTATCATAGGGGACCGCGTCGGGTCACGTGACCACGATCTCCCTAAGCCCGTCTCCCATACACGACGCTGCTTCCGCCCCTACGTGGTCGTGTCCTAAGGGCCAATTTCCTGGCTACTGTAAGGCTGATGGTTAAGACTCTCTCGGTGCCTTGTGCCACGGAGGGAGGGAGGGCGAGGGGGAAGGGAGAGGGAGGGGAAGGTGAGGGAGAGGGAGGGGAAGGGAGAGGGGGAGGATGGTGTAAGGGTGGGTTTGGGGGGTTTCTATGTTATTGTTACATGGTTTCCAAGGGCGGCAGTTCGGACCTGGATTCTTACAGCCGATGTTAAGTCTCGCGGAAAAAAAGGAACATTTCCTAAAACAGGGCAGGAAGTTAGACCTCTCGAGATTACGGAAAGGAGGGAACGGCGGCGATTTTATACGGAAGGATAAGAGACAAGGAGAGTCTTATATGGAGGGAAGAGAGAGAATGGGAATTTTTATATGGAGGGAAAGGAGAGGAGATTTTTACATGGAGGGAAAGTGGGAAACGAGATTTTTTTGTAATGGAGGGAAGAGAAGGGAGATTTTTTTTTTAATATGGAGGAAAAGAAGAGATCTTTTTGGATGGAGGGAAAAGAGAGAAGGAGAATTTTCACTCAGAGGGAAAAGAAAGGAGAATGGACACTGGCAGAAGGGGGGGGGAGGGAGGAGGGGGATGGGGTAGTGGAATAGGAAGGATGATGACCCGGGATTGGTATTAAGTGGGGAAAAATGGGGAAACGGAGGGGAAGTAGCGAGTGAAGTCAGCCCATAAAGGGATGGACACGGCCTTGTCTTAAACGGCCAAATAAGGACTACTCTCTAGCCTGCGTTTGTCTCAGTCGTTTGTCGAGAAAGTAAGGGCAATGGGCAAGGTACTTTGAACCTTATAGCCCTATGTACGTTGGTGATAGGACTGTCCGTATATATAAAAAAAAAAAAAATACTTGATTGTGTGTGTGTGTGTGCCCGTGCGTTGGTGTGTGTTTATTCATATGTATGTGCATGTGTGTGTGTATATAGATATACATGGCGGCAGGAGATAGGTAGATAAAAGGGGGGGGGGGGAGGGGCAGATGGCAGATAGGGAGTGATTGATTTAAATCTATCTATGTATATTATATATGGATTTCAAGTAGATAAGGAAAATCCTAGCACTGATTATCAGAGCCACCTTCATTCATTAAAAGAAAAATAACTTGATTAAAAAAGAAAAAAAAAAAAAAAAAAAAAAAAAAAAAAAAAAAAAAAAAAAGAGATATGGATATATATAGAGATATAAGAGAGAGATATCTATGATATAGGATATTAGATATATAGAAAGTATATATAAAGTACAACTGCAGCAACAAGAAATATATAGTGTAAAAAGTAAATATAGTGTAAGTAAAAAGAAATTCCCCAAAGAATATTTTAGGGGAAATTTTCCTTAAATTTCCTCGTTAATGCGAGAGAAAACAACAATGATGGGATGGAGATAAGTACTTTTTGTACCCAAGACTTCGGGGAAAAATAACTAAATGAACAAGATAACAAGAATGAAAAAAGAAAAAAAATGTATATGTATATGTGTGTGTGTGTGTGGTGTGTGTGTGTGTGTGTGTGTGTGTGTGTGTGTGTGTGTGTTTGGTGTGCGTGTGGTGTGTGTGTGGGTTGTGTGTGTGGAGTGGGTGGTGTGTGTGGGGTGTGTGTGTTGTGATGGGTGTGTGGATGTGGGAGTGGGGGAGAGAGAGAGAGAGAAAGGGGTGTGTGTGTGTGTGTGTGGGGTGTGTGTGTGTGTGTGTGTGTGTGGTTGTGTGTGTGTGTTGTGTTGTGTGTGTGTGTGTGTGTGTGTGTGTGTGTGTGTGTGTGTGTGTGTGTGTAGTGTGCACAGGAACACACTAATCTAAAAAAAAAATAAGTAACTATCGTGGCGTTGGGTGGGGGATCGAGGGGGGATTGGCACGGGACGGAGGGTCGTGGGTGTGGTGGGGATGGGGGGGGGTGGGGGGGTACGGTGCATAAGTGGCATCACGCTTCGCCGAACCGCCAACCAGCGTCGACACTCTTCACTCCTTGTGGCGTTTTTGTGTCGGGCGGTGTGTGGTGGTGAGGATGCCGAAAAGCACTAGGTCTTTAAGAAAATGGTAACGTTATTCGTAGCGTTTTTGTATGTGGGATCGAGGGAGGTATTTTTTTCCGATGATACGGGGGTCTGTATAGGTGGGGCAATCGGACTGCATCGTAGTGGCCATCACCGCTCGCCGAACCGCCCAACCAGCGTCGACAACCTCTTCACTCTTCGTCTTATCTGCCCGCTTTCACTCGCTTGGCTCTTTGTGGTATCTTCTCTCTTTCTTCTCTTCTTTTTAACTTGATTTCTTAGGTGCTATCTCGTACTTTTTTTCTCCTCTCTCTCTCTCTCTCTTTTCGTTTCTCTCTCTCTCTTTTCGTCTCTCTCTCTTTTCGTTTCTCTCTCTCTCTCTCTCTCTCTCTCTCTCTCTCTCTCTCTCTCTCTCTCTCTCTCTCTCTCTCTCTCTCCCTCTCCTCCCTCCCTCCCTCTCCCTCCTCCCCTCCCTCCCTCTCCCTCTCCCTCTCCCTCTCCCTCTCCCTCTCTCCCTCTCCCTGTATGCTGATTGCGTGAAGGGAAAAGAGAAGAAATGAGAAAAAAAAAGTGTGTGTGTGTCTGTGTGCGTGTGTGCGAGCAAAAAGTTCAATGAGGAGAAGGGAGAGGTACTTAAAGGATGAATAGAGTAAGGTCTTTTAAAATAGGTTGAAAAAAAGGGAGGAGGAAGTATTGAGACCGGTAGAGTTTTTTTTTTTTTTTTTTTTTTTTTCATTGGTGATTAGAGTATAACGTAAATCAATATATGGACTGTATGTATTCTTGTACTTTCGTATAATGTTTATATATATATTATATATATTTTAGTGTAGTGGAAAAGGGATAAAAAAAATCCACAAGCCACACCCGGGCTAGTGGGACAAACACACACACACACACACACACACACACACATCACACACACACACTCCACACACACAACCACCCACACACACACACACACACACACACACACACAATGAGAGAGAGAGAACGAGAGAGAGAGAGAGAGAGAGAGAGAGAGAGAGAGATGAGAGAGAGAGAGACAGAGACAGAGACAGAGACAGAGACAGAGACAGAGAGAAGGAAAGAAAGAAAGAGGAAAAAGGATTAGTTGATAGAGCGAGATGTCTCCTTACTTTGATGCCGCGAATCCAATTTGATTACGTTTCAGCAGAATATTGCATAACCTCCTCTATTCGCACTGTATGTTATTATCCGCTGTGTTATTCGCACACAAGCACACAAGTCTCATCTGCCTGGCGCTCCCTCTCCTTTCAGACTGGAGGGAGGGAGGAAGGGATGGGGGAGGGAAGAGGAAAAGGGGGGGAAGGGGGAAAGGGAGTGGGAGGTAGAAGAAGAGAGGGAGAGGAAGGGACTAAGGAAGGAAGGAAAGAAGGAAGGAAGGAGGAGGAGGGAGGAAGCGAGGGGCAGATATATTTATATCTTTCTATCTATCTATCTATCTACTTATCTCTATATGTATATGTATATATTTAAAGAGAGAGAAAGGGAAAGAAAAAAAGAGAAGAGATAGAGGGAGGGAGAGAGGAAGGAAAGTGCAGGCGCCTGCTGTGTACCCCTGTACATGTATGAAAATGATTCTAGAATACAGACGAGAGGATAAGAGAGAATCCACAATATGCTTTACCTTTCTCATGTAAATGGAATCTCGGAGGTGAATGACGGACTGAAAGCTCGGCATTACGGGTAGTGTGTTTATATGGCTTTTGTCTGCCGCCGCAGCTGCCTTTTGGGTGTGATTTTACATAGGCATGCACGCACACGCATACGCATACGCACACACACGCATTCATACATATAAATGAATAAACATAGATACACACACAAAGAAACAAGCAAGCAAGCAAACAAACAAACAAACAAACTTACGTACACACACAAACACCACAAACACCTTTATTATTGAATATTTTCTATATCTGTGTACGCGCACGTCCTGAAGTGGCCTGGTTACTTGCTCGATTTAATTAAGTAATAAATATCCTGATGTTTATTTCTTTTTATGCGTGCAAGAAGGCTCAAGCAGTGCTTTGTAAACACGCTTTAGATATTCAAGAGCTTGTTGACTGTGGGTTAGCATTGTGTGATTGGTCGAACCGTGGCCGGCCGTGTGGTTTGGCGTTACTGTTGCTGGTGCTGTTGTTGGTGTTGTTGTTGGTGGTGGTGGTGGTGGTGGTGGTGGTGTTACAATGTGGAGTTGCTTCTTAATAATGGTATTGAAGTAGGAGAGAAAGCAAGAGGAGGGAGAAGGAGAGAAAGCGAAGAAACTACGACAGAGAAGAGACATATGAAAAGAGAGGCGGTCATTTTTTTTTTTTATCATTATTTTTATTATAATTATTATTGTTGTTGTTATTGTTATTGTTTTTATTATTATTAGTAGTAGTAGTATTACTATTACTATTGTTATTACTATTTTTACTATTACCTTTGGTATTACTATTATTGTTGTTGTTCTAACCATTATATTTTATTTTTTAATTAACGAGATCAACCTCTTAAGCAAGACCGTTTAAAACTCCTTTGTCTCAGCGATAATTAGTCCGGTTCCCTGCACATGGAAGTAAACAAAAATTACTGCTATTTATCTGACATCAAACAAACGACCGGCCGATTTTTGTATGTAGTGCCAATAGTCACTTTTAAAGAGGACCTGAAAATAAAAATGTTAAGCAGCGTTATAAAAAGCGTCCCCTTGTGTTTAGGATATAGTCGCGTGTTTGCACGATGTAAGTAAATCAAGGGTTATACGGGCCCTTCATGTTTATACTCACACGCTGACGAGTTTAAATTTTATGAGCGTATAGCTTTTATAGAGGCTGAATTATGGAGAAAAATGCTTTTGTATGTTGTGGATTTGAGCACTTTAAAGTTAATGCCAAGTATATGCCAGGAGTCCATTTGTTATATATGTAGATAATTATTATGGTATGCGTGCGTGACATTTTAGCTTCGTGATTATGCAAATGAGGAAAAGATGACAGTGGAAATGATGATAAAAGCGAAGGTGGTGCTTGCATACCTGGCGCCATTGGCAATGTTTTATACGTGACGTCACACGCTGTACGAAGTCGGAGGGGGGGGGGGCTTCTTGAGAAACCGATTATGAAGACGTATATGCTTCTTTGGCTAGAGGGGGAGGGGGAGGAGGGGTAGAGGGGGGGCGTCGTACCCCACTTTTCCGATGGAGTAAGAATTGCGTTTCTCGCCTACCTTTTGGTACTACGTTTCAGTCACTTTACTTCTTTCCTGACCACTGTATTGCCAGAGTCCGGCATGTTTACTTATAGGTCATTATTTTTAGGTATCTCGTGTTTTCTATGTTTTTTCCCTTTCTCCGTTTCCTCCCCCTCTTCTCTCCTCTCGTTCTCCTTCCCTCTCTCTCCTTCCCTCTCCTCCTCTTCTCTCTCTCTCTCTCTCTCTCTCTCTCTCTCTCTCTCTCTCTCTCTCTCTCTCTCGCTCCTCCTCTCTCTCTCTCTTCTCTTCTCTCTCTCTCTCTCTCTCTCTCTCTCTCTCTCTTCTCTCTCTCTCTCTCTCTCTCTCTCTCTCTCTCTCTCCCTCCCTCCCTCTCCCCTCTCTCCCTCCCTCCCTCCCACCCCCTTCTCTCCTCGCCCCTCCAACACACCGCTTCCCCTCTTCCAGGAGATGGTGGGGAGAAGAGGCAGGAAGACTGAAAATTAGTCATAACATCGGATATTGGCGCGGAACCTTGGGCCGATGGCAGCCCTAAGTGTGTTGCTTGGGGGGAACGGCGGGCTGGTGGCCATTCGAATAACATTTAGGCGTGTGTGTGTGTGTGTGTGTGTGTGTGTGTGGCGTGCATGTGTGTGTGTGGTGTGTGTGGTGTGTGTGCGTGCGTGCGTGTGTGATGAGTGTGGTGTGTGTGTGTGCTTATGTATGTTGCGTGGTCGTGTTGTGTGTTGTTGCTGTTGAGTGATGTGTTGTGTGTTGTCGTGCAAGCGTGTGTGTGTATGTCGATGTTACGTGTGGTGTGTGTGTGTGTTATGTGTGTGTGGAATACGAGGAGTGTTGTGTTCGTGTGTGTGCGGGTGGGCGTGTGTGTGTGTGTGTGCGAGGGTGGCTAACATAGTGTGGTTTAGTTCGTTTTGTGCGTGCTTATGTGTGTGTGTGTGAGGTGGTGGGTGTGTTTGTTTGTTGTGTGTGTGTTGTTGTTTTGTGTGTGTGTGTTGTGTGTTATATGTGTTGCGTCTGCTACTATGTTTTGGTTGTTTGCATATTTGGTTGCGTCAGTTACACGTGTTGAAATAACGTGTAAAGGAGGTGTTTTTATTGATTTGTATTTTGTTATTGTTGTTCGTAAAGAAGCCGAAATATTTGACGTTACTAACATCTGAGACGAGATGACTTGTCATTAGTCAGAAATAAACTATAAAGGCGATTAAACTTTGCATCTGCCTTATGGTTTGTTCAGCGGATAGCAAAGGGAGTCAATAAGTTAATCTGAATTTCTCTGGAAATGTCTCCGCTACATAGGTCTTAATACCCCTTTTTAGTTCCACTGTAAGAGATTTTTTTTTTATGCTTATTATAGAATTTATTTCGGGAATTGCAAAGAAAAACGGGAATTGACGTCCTAACATCTGCGCGGGAATGAAGTGCATTTAGATCAGAATAACCTTTTAGGCGAAAAAGCACCGCTACGCAGGTTTGCGCGGATTGCAAAGGGAGCATAAGTAAAACGCATCGGAACATTCTCCCCCTTTTTTTCCACTAGAGAAATGCAAAGAAAACGGGAATTGCAAAGAAAACGGGAATTGCCCCATCATCTCGCGGGCGGGCAAAAAACGGACTCGGGAGGGGGTGGGTGGGGGTTGGTGGGGAGGGGGGGGGTGACGGTTGTGCCTTCACGTCAATCAGATAAAAATCTTTGTGAAAAAAAGAGAAAAAGAAAAAAAGAGCCATATATCATGTGAAGAGACGTGCTTCGACTGTGGCTTTAGTCCTTGTTTGAATAATAATGATTTTTTCTTCGTGTGTGTGTGTGTGTGTGTGTGTGTGTGTGTGTGTGTGTGTGTGTGTGTGTGTGTGTGTGTGTGCGCGCGCGTATAGAAGGAAGGAAACAAAGTGTTTATTCGCTTGTGTTTTTGTGAAGGAAAGCAGTAAAAAGAATGGAAGATTAAAGAAGAAAATGAATAACCCACAAAGAAATTTTTTAAAAAATGAAGAAAAATATAAAGAATAAGAAGTAGGAAACTAGTTAGTATATTTAATAAACGTATAACTATGTAGACAGAGGGAAAGAATTTTTTTTTTTTCGGCGCAAACAAAATTTGTTAAACGCGTCTCTGCCAGGTTTTCCATCATGCGTCGACTATTGGAAATTCGATGCAAATACTCGACCGTACCTCATTTTTTTTTCTTTTTTACTCTTTTTTTTTTTTTTTTTTTTTTTTTCCTTTTACTTGTTTTGTCTATATCTTCGGCTGACAGGAAAGCAGATTATCCAATCATAAGCGTGCCTGTATTTTTGCCGAAGGGACTTCTTACAAAAAAAAAAAAAAGAAAAAAAAAGAAAAGGAAAAACAAAAAAGAGAGATGATAATAAAAGAAGAAGAAGCGAAAGAAATGACACACCTG
>NC_051401.1:6541698-6551698 GCF_015228065.2 Penaeus monodon
GAGGGAGAGAAAGATTTGATTTGAGAGTAAAGGAGGAGAGGATAAAGAGGAGATAGAGGGGGGAGAGAAAATTTTGTGATTTGAGAGTAAAGGAAGAGGTTGATAGGGGGGGATGAGAAGAACAGAGAGACAGAGACAGAGATAGAGACAGAGAGAGAGAGACGGGGGAAGAGGGAAGAGAAGAGAAAGAGAGTTGGGGGAAGACGGAAATTATTGAAGAATGAGAGAGAGGAGAACAGAACGGAGAAAACAGGGAGGAAAGGAAGGAGAGAGAGGGGAGAGGGAAAGGAGAAAGTGGGAAAGAGAGAAGAGAGAGGGAGAGGGAAAGGAGATAGAGAGATAGAAAAGATAAGAGAAGAGAGAGAAAAAAAGAAGAGGGGAGAGGCTGGATGGAAAAAAGAGGAATGAGAGAGAGAGAGAGAGAGAGAGAGAGAGAGAGAGAGAGAGAGAGAGAGAGAGAGAGAGAGCAAGAGGGAAGAAATATAGCCAGCTGAAGTTGAAATAGCGAGGGAGCAGAGAGCGCTGAAAAGGTCTGGCATAACTGGCGACACTTTTGCCCTCGGGGTCCATACCTCGCTATATTTCTGTCGTCACACTATTTTTTTTTTTCCTGTTCTCCCTTTCTCGTTTCTCTTCTCACTTGTTTTTGGTGTGTGTGTGTGTGTGTGTGGGTGTGTTGTGTGTGTGTGGTGTGTGTGTTTGGTGTGGTGTTGTGTGTGTGGTGTAGTGTGTGTGTTGTGGTGTGGTGGTGTGTATACACAGGTATATATCTCTCTCTCTCTCTTTCTCTCTCTCTCATCTCCTCTCGTCTCTCTCTCTCTCTCATCTCTCCTCTCATCTCTTCCTCTCTCTCTTCCTCTCTCTCTCTCCTCTCGTCTCGTCGTCTATCTTTCTCTCTTTCCCTCTCTGTTTCTTCTTTTCTCTCCGTCCTCGTTCCCTTCTCCTCTTTTTTTTTTTTCCTCTCTCCTCTCACTCTGAAATTTCTCCCTCCTCCTCTCTCCCCTCGTCTCACTTCATCTCTCGCCGTCGTCCACTCTCAAGTCACTCTCCTCTCTCTCGTCTTCAGCGCCTGTCACCTCCTTTCTTCTCCCCACTTTCGCTCCGATCTGCCTTCTCCTGCCATCTCGTCAGTCGTCTTCGATCCTCCCTCCTCCTCTTCTCTCTCCCCCCTCATTCGCTCCGTCTCTCTCCCCAACGTGTTCCCCTCTCTAGAGGTCCTCTCTCGCGCAAGTATCTCGTGCCTCTCCCCTCTGTCGACTCCTCCCCCGTCGATCCAACTACTCGTCCCTCTCGGTCTCCTCCTCTCTCCTCTCCCCCGTCATCTACCCTCACTTCTATCTCTCACTCTCGCTCCCACACCTCCCCAACTCCCGAGCTCTCATCTCGTCCCCTCCTCGCCGACTCTTCGCTCTCAATATTTTCTCTCCTCTTCTCTCTCCTCCTCCCTCTCTGTACTCTCTTTCACTCTTCTTTCTTCTTTTTCTTTCCCCTCCTTTCCCCCCCCCTCTCCCTCATTCCTTTTCCCCCCCCCCCCCCCCTTTTTCTTTTATCCCCGTTGCCCACTCCCTTTCCCCCCCTTTTTCTTTTTTACCACCCCCCTTTGTCTCCTTTTTTCTTTCTCTTCTTTTTTCCAACTCCCCCCTTTCCCCCGCTCCCCCCCCCCTTTTTTCCCCCCCCCTCCCCCTCCCCCCCCCCCTCCCCCTTTCTTACTTTTCTTGTTTTCCCCTTGTTTCTTTTTTTTTATCTTTCCCCCTCCCCCTTTATTTCTTTTTTTTGTATTACCTTTTTCTTTTGAGCTTTGTCTTTCTTCTTTTCCTTATTCGTCTCTCCACCCCACCCACGCCCCTCCCCCCGCCACTCCCCTCCTCCCTCCAGCGGTCGCGCCCCCTCACACTCCCGCCCCTCCGGCCCCGCCCCCCCCACCCCTCTCCCCCCCCCCCCTCCCCCCCCTCTCCCCACCCTCTCTCTCCCCCCCCTCTCCCGTCCCAAACCCCCTACTCCCCACATCTTTCTCCGCCCCCCCACCTCCCCCCACCTCCCCCCCCCAGCGTCCCCCTCCCCCGTCCACCCCCCCCCCCCCACTTTCCCCCCTCTCCCCCCCCCCCCCCCCCCTCGGGTCCC
Organism: Penaeus monodon; assembly: GCF_015228065.2. NCBI lineage: Eukaryota > Metazoa > Arthropoda > Malacostraca > Decapoda > Penaeidae > Penaeus > Penaeus monodon. Next base: position 6,543,820 of record NC_051401.1, read on the forward strand.
CCACCCCCTACTCCCCTACACCGCCCGCCCCCCCGCCCCCCACAGCCCCCCGCTCTCGCGCGCCCCCCGCCCTCCCCCCGCACCCCCCCCCCCCCACCCCGTCGCCCCCTCAATCCCCCCTCTCAAACCTCCCCCTCCTCTCCCCCCCCCCCCCCCCCCCCCCCCCCTCTCCTCCTCCCCCTCCCCCCCCCCCACCCCCGAACAATCCCCCCTCAACGCCCCCCCTGCGCCCCCCAACGGCCCCTCCACCCCACCCCCCCCTTCTTCCCCCCCTCACTTCCCCCCCCCCCATCACCCCCCCCTCCAGCCTCCCGTGCCACCCCCCCCCCCCCCCCCCCACTTGTCCCCACCGCAAAATCCCTCGCTCACCCCCTCCCCCTCAACTCCCCCTCCCCCCTCGCTCCTCCCCCCCCCCCCCTCCCCCGCTCCCCCTCTCCCCCTCCCCCCCGCCACCCCCTCCCTCCAATGCCCCAACCCTACTCTCGCCCCGCGCCCCCCCCTCTCACCTCCACCCTCTCCCCCCTCTCCCCCCTCCCCCCCCCCCTCCCCCCCCCACCCCACGCCCCTCGCCCCACTCTCCCCCCTCCCCCCCGTGGCTCTCAGCCCTCCCCCCCCCCACCCCCCCCCCTCTTTCTTTTCCTTCTTTCCCCCCCATCCACTTTTCTTTTCCCCCTTTCTTTCCCCCTCTGCTCTTTCCACCCTTTCCTCTCTCTCGATCTTTCTCGACTCATCCCCTCTCTGTACGTTCCTCCTCCCCTCCCTCTGCCTCACCCGACCTCTCATCTTCCCCTCTCCTCTCTCCCTCTCCCAACCTCCTCTCTCCCCTCATCACTCTCCCTCCTCTCTCTCCCGACCCTCCTTTCACTCCTCTTCTGCCTCCATTCTCGCTCTCTCTCCTCTCCTCAGTCTCTCTCTCGTCCCTCCTCTCCTCCCTCTCTTTCTCCTCGATCTCTCGTCTCTCCTCTCTACTTCTCTCCTCTCTCTCTCTCCTCCCCTCTCCTCCCTCTCGCTCTTCTCCCTCCTTCTCTCTCTCTCCTCTCGCTCGTCTCCTCTCTCATCTCTCTCTCTCGGCCAATCCCTCTTCGATCTCTCTCTCCGGTCTCGATCCCGCTCTCCATCCTCTTCTCTCATTCCAAAATCCCAACTTCGCTCTCTCATCGGTCACGCTCACCGCCCGTCCCTCCAGCCCATCAGTAGAGTCTCTCATCAGTTTCGTCCCCGTGGGCCACCCTCCCATTCCTCACCTGCTCCGCTCAAGACTTTCCCTTCGGGGGCCTCTAGCTCCTCTTCGCATTTTGCCAGTTCACATTCTCCCTGGACCTCGTATTATCCCCCCGCAATGTGAAATGGTCTCCTCTCTCTCTCTCACAACGAGCACACACACACACACTGCCACACACACACACACACTGCCACACAAGAAGACACACACACACACACACACACACACACACACACACACACACACACACACTTCGCTAGTTGTGTGCGACAGATGCTTTGCTGTTTGTATCAGTTCTGGTGTAAAATCCTTACTCGCTTTGGAAAGCTGGAGAATTACTTTTGAATATTCTGTTCTGGACGATCGTGTATTTTAACAGTATTCGAAATCATTTGCATACGAGTGTTCCGCCACAGAATGAGCGGGTGGAAGGGATGGTGTGTGAGGCCTAGTAAATAAGGATGAAGGGAGATGGAGATTATGTTGAGTTGTTGAGGGAGCAGGGAGAGGAGGGAGGAGAGGAGAGGGAGAGGGAGAGAGAGGGGAGGAGAGGGAGGAGAGAGAGGGAGATAGAGAGGGGAGAGAGAAAGGGAAGAGAAAGGGAGAGAGGAGAAGAGAGAGAGAGAGAGGAGAGAGAGATAGAAGAGAGAGAGAGAGAGAGAGAGAGAGAGAGAGACGGAGAACGTGAGACGGAGAAAGGAAAGAGAAGAAGGTAAAAAAAAAATATTAATATATATTATATATATACATACTATATAATATATATCTACTCCTTTATATATATGTATATATATATATATATTTATATGATTATTATATATATATATAGAGTATATATGGTATATATTGTACTATATATATATATATATTATATGTATATATATATGTATAACAATGTATATATATATATATAATATATATATTTATATATAGATATGTTATGTATTATGTATATATATTGTATTTCTTATATGTATATATATATGTATATATATAGTATATATATGTATATATAATAATATGTATATATTAAGATGTATATATATATTATATATATATATATATATATATATATAATGATTTTTTTAGCGTGTGCTTTATCCTCCTCCATCGCTAAAGAAGTTTTAAGAGCTGCGGCGAGGAGCGTGACAGTCCATCTGTACCCTGTGTCTCTCTTGCCCTATCTTGCGGTATCACCAGGTATCCTTCAGGTACCTCCTAGTACCCACGGGGGAAGAGGGGGGGGGCGTCCCGTATTTGGTAGCGGTAGGCGGGGCATGTTATGAATTTTTGGGGCGTTACTTGTTTACAAAGGGGCGTAATCAGCTTCGCTACTGTGGTAATGAGCGTATCTGCGTTTTATTTTTTATTTTTATTTATTTTTTTTTTTTAGTATGATTATTCGTTAGCTCTCGGTTATCTTGAAATCCGAACCGCTTCTTATCCCGTTTCCAGCGCTTCTTTCTTATCAGCGGTGGGGAGGAGGGTGTAATTTTTTTTTTCGAGCCCAGATCTTGTTTTTAATTTTTTTTTTTTTTTTTTTTTTTTTTTTTTTTTTTACATTTTTCTTCTCCCTCTTCTTTTTTTTTTTTTCTTCTTTTTTTTGCATTTTCTTCTTCTCCCTCTCCTGTTTTATTTTATTATTATTATTTTTTTTAATTATTTTTTTCATTTTTCCTCTTCTTTTTATTCCTTTTTTGCTGTTGTTTTCCCCTTTTACTTTTATCGAATTTTCCCCATTCTTTTCGTGGGCTCTTATTTTTTTATTATCTTTTTAGATTCATTCGGAGTGCTCTATTTTTTTTCATCGTCCTCTTTTTTCTTCTTTTAAACGGGGAAAAACTATATTTTTACATTATTTTTTTTTTTCCTCTGTTCTTTCTTCTTCTCTTCTTCTTTTTTTCGTTTTTTTTTATCTATTCATTTTTATTCGGCTCCCGTTTTCGGTGGCTCTATTCTTTTTTTTTTTCCATTTTCCCTCTTCTTTCGTTTTATTTGTATCTATCTATCTGTATCTCTCTCTCTCTCTCTCTCTCTCTCTCTCTCTCTCTCTCTATATATATATATATATATATATATATATATATATATATATATATATATATTTCATTATTAATTTACGTATTTTTATTTATTTTTGCACTCGAGGGGCTCCCGTTGACCGCAGGTATTGGGTGGCTGCCGCCGGCGACCGCGAAGATCCCCCCAGCCCCACCCCCCCTTCACGTGCGGTTATCCGAGGACTCGTCTATCTGCGGCGGGGGGAGGGGGTCGCATTGGGGGAAGGGGGAGGGGGAGAGCGGGCTGGATATCTGCGAGGGAGGGGGGAGAAGGGGGGTTGTTGGGGTTGTAAAGGGTAGAGTGGGGGTGGAAGTGCGGATCTGTTCGGGCACTGGGGGGGGGAGGAGGGGGTTGTTAAGGAGAGGGGATTATTAAGGGGATATGGGTATTGACTGATAACGTTTATTTGATTGATAACGTTTATTTAGCCAATATACATAAAAACAGTTTGACATGCACATAATAAAAATAGAATGGCTGAGCCTCCTGAGAACACAAGCTTCTCTTTAGGAGGCACCTTATTATAAAGTGTGGGGGGATGTGAAAGAGGGGGAGGGGGGTATGTTGGGGTTGTAATGGGAGGGGTGTAGTTGGGGGCTGTAGGAAAGATTTGTGTTGGGGTTTGTAACGTTTGGAGTAGGGGGGGGGTGGGGGTTAAGGAGCATACGTAATGGGAGGGTGTTAGTATATAGGCCTCTCTCTGCCTTTGATAGGAAGGGTCAATGTGATATATGCAGTGAGAACAGGATTCGTAAGGATCAGTAAGGATGTAAAATAATAAGAATGAGAACTAATAAGGATGATTAAATAACAAGTGGGGTTATTAATAACTAAGATTATGATGGCGGAAAAGGATAATGATTATAACTCGTTCTCGGCGTTATGCAACACGGAATGACGCAACGGGCGATCGATTCTCCGCTGACGTTGCAATAGCCCGTAGGAGAATTGTAGCGTCGAAGGGGTAGCGTTGAAACGGGTTTTGCAACGTCGAGTGTGTAGTGGCTTGTCCGGACGCCGTTTCATTAGTGGTAGATCGACCGAGGTATTTTTTGTGTGGATTTCTTGTTTGTGTTTTGGTTTGTTTGTTTGGTTGGTTGTTCGTTGTTTGTTGTTTATTGTTGTTGTTTTGTTCTCGTTTCGTGCTTGCGTGTGTGCTTGTCTCAGGTTATTGTGATTGCGTTGTGATTTGTGGTTGAAACGCGATGGTAATGGTGGTTTTCATTATAGGTTGTAGCTGTTGTTATAGCGTTAAATGCGAGTTTTAATAAGGCTTGAATTATGAAAGCAGAATTCACTGGTATGCTAATCCTACCCGGAATTTATAATGTGCGTCGGCTTGTGCGTTTGAGTGTATATCTGTCTGTGGCCGTGTTCTTGGGTTGCAGGACACAAAAACTTCGGGCCGAGTCGTGGATGTCCAGAAAAAAAGAGAGGAGAGAGAGATAAGTAAATAGGAAAAAAAAAACTTTGAGAAACTGTGCCACAAAGTTCCTTAAGTTTCGCGCCGGCTGCTGGATGTCCCAAGGCCACCATGGCCCAGTGATGGACAACTCGTGTCACACTCCCGTTATCGCTTTATCCCCCCCTTCCCCTTCCCCATCCTCCCCTCCTCCCTTCTCCTTCCCCTTCTTCATCCTCCCCTCCCCTCCTCCCTCCTCCTTTTCCCTTCCCTCCCTCTCCCTTCCTTCCTCCATTACTTGCCTCTTCACTCTCTCCTAATTCCCTTTCACCGTCCCCCATCCCCCTCTTCGCATTCCACACCCTCTGTTAACTCTCCCCCCCCTTTCCCTCCCCATCTCATCCTTTCCTTTCCACACTCTCTTCGCTTATGCTGGCCCATTGAGATCCGTCTCGATCTGTCATCTCTTTGCAGCTCTGACAATCCAAACTGAGCCCCTTCCTGCCACCTTCTTACTCATCTTACCCTCTCTCTGCAACACTCTTCCACCTTTCGCTGTCCTCGTCACCCTCTCCTCTCCCCTCCTGCTCACCCTCTTGCTCGTTTTCTCTCCTCTTCTCTCTCCTCTCGCTCTCTCTCTCTCCGCTATCTCCTCTCGCTCTCTCTCTCTCCCTCTATTTCTCTCTCTCCTCTCTCTCTCTATCTCTCATCTCTCTCTCTCTCTCTCTCTCCTCTCTCATTCTCATCTCTTCTCTCTCCTCTCCCTCTCTCTCTCTCTCCTCTCTCTCTCATTCCTCTCCTCTCTCTCTCTCTCTCCTCTCTCTCTCTTTCTCTCCTTCTCCTTCTTCTCCTTCTCCTTCTCCCTCTCCTTGTCCCTCTCCCTCTCTCGCTCACACACGCACACACACCTTTCCTCCAACCATCGTTTGACAGCTTCGGTTACCGCACACTCCTTTTTTAACCATATTCAATATTTTTCTTCTTCGTCCTCCTCCCAAACTCATTTAATTTTCCCCTTTTTCTTCTTCTCTTTCTAAATTTTCCCTTTTTCTTCATTTTCTAAGTCCTTAACAATGGCATACGGCCGAACACGTGATGGAGCCACGCCTTTTCGAAAAGGCGTTTTCGTTGTGAGGGGTTTTCCCCTTTTGGAGAATCCGGATTAAATATTTCTCTCCCTTTAATCCGGCTCGTAGGGATGTTTGTAAGCATGCGTGGAGTTTTATTTTTTATCTGATTATTATTTTTTTAATTATTTATTTTATTTTTTTTTTTTATTATTATTATTTTTTGTAATCGTACATTTTTTTTTTTTTGTTTTTCATCATTTTTCTTTATTCAGACATTGTTCATGCCTTTATTCACTTTTTTTTTCCTAATTCATTTTTTTATTCTTATTTTTTATTTTTATTCCTTATTCATCATTTTTTTTATTCCTTATTCATCATTTTTTTTATTCCTTATTCATCATTTTTTAAAATTCCTTATTCAGCCCCTTTGAGGCTGAGGATTTCGGCAGCGACTGGAATTGAACGGCGCAGTCTGGCCGCGTAAAAATTGTAAACGATCTCCCTTTTTTATCTCCACACTCTTTTCTCGTCGATTTCATTCGCGAAAATTGTCGAACTCTGGGCCTGACCACGCACGAACGAACGCATACACACACATACATGCACACGCAAACGTAAACGCACGCACTCACGCGCAAACGCACGCAAGCACGCGTACTCACTCATTGTATATGTATATACATACACGTAGTAAGACACGCATACATAGACCTAAACACACACGCACACACACTCACTCACTCACTCGCACGCACGCACGCACGCACACACACACACACACACACACACACACACACACACACACACACACACACACACACACACACACACACACACACACACACACCACCACGCACGCAATCTCTCTGTTTCCCCAACACACCCTCGAATATCCAGCAGGTAATGAAGTAATTAAGGCCAGGTGCAAGTCGTCTGGTTTGACCTTAGCTTGACCTCGCTCTCCTTGTGGGCCCCATACAGAGACCACTCCCAGGCTCCGGTGACCTTAGGTGAGGTGTTAATTATAGGAGGTTTTGTCCGTTGTGGGTTTATTGTGTTTGTGTTCTCTCTTGGCTTTCATTCTCTCTTTGTCTGTCTGTCTTTATCTCTCTCTTTCTCCCTTTCTCTCTTTCGCTCTCTCTCTCTCTCACTCTCTCTCTCTCTCTCTCTCTCTCTCTCTCTCTCTCTCTCTCTCTCTCTCTCTCCCTCCCTCTCTCTCTCTCTCTCTCTCTCTCCCTCTCTCTCTCTCTCTCTCTCTCTCTCTCTCTCTCTCTCTCTCTCTCTCTCTCTCTATCCCTCTCTCCCTCCATTTTTCTCTTCCCCCTCCTTCCCTCCCTCTCTCCGTCTTCCTTCCCTCCCTCCCTCTTCTTCTCGTTACTTCCTACCTCCCTCCCATTTTCCCCCTCCCCCTCGCTTCCACTAACCTAATGATTATAAATGTTAATAAATCCGCCAAGTTTACCACAGAGCACGTGGAGACTCTTCAGCTCTCGTTCACATAATGCCACTGAAGAGGGGATATAATTAACGTTTTTTTAACAGCGTTATCTCTCTCTCTCTTCCCCTTCCTCCCTCCCTCCCTCCCTCCCTGTCTTCCCACTCTCTCTCCCCCTCCTCCACTCCCTCTCGCCCTCCCTCCTCACTCTCCCTCCCTCCCTCTATAATTTCACAGTTCCTAAATTCAAAATTTCACTCCATCACAGACGATTAATCATTCAGTAAACTCAATATCTCTCTGCCCTCCCCCCTTCAAAAAAAGCTCACACACGAGCATATTTCTGTCCTCTCTGAATCGAGAGTTTTCCTCACGCCTCCCATCATAAAATTCTCCTTTTTAGCGTTTTTTTTTTATCTCTCTAAAATATAAACGAGGTTTTTTAAAGTCCTCTCGTATCTTCTAGGAGGAGTTCAAACTTTTTTTCTTTCTTTCTTTCTTTTTTTTTGTGTTGGAAAAATGTCTTGGCGAATATCATGGGAAGTGAGTTTCTCCGCCTGGTTTCTTCCGGTCCTTGTTGGGTTGTCTTGATCTGAGGGCGTTTAGGGTGCGTGTGGGTGCGTGTGTGTTTTTTTGTGTTGTGTTTAGGGTTTGTGATTTTTTTTTTGTTTGCGTGTTTTTTTTTCGCG
>NC_051401.1:6564198-6566698 GCF_015228065.2 Penaeus monodon
ACTGTTCCCATCTTCTGCCGTACCTCCTCGCCCACGCTCTTCCTCCTCCTCCTCCTCCTCCTCCTCCTCCTCCTCCTCCTCCTCCTCCTCCTCCTCCTCCTCCTCCTCCTCCTCCTTCGCCCTCTCCCCCTACCTTCCCCCGTTCTGTCTACACCATCATCAGTCATGCTACTCCCGCCCCCCCTCCCTCCTCCCCGCCCGTAAGTCAGGGCCCAGAGGCAATGAGGACCGCAGAGTGTGATAGCGGTGGTGTTGGAGGTGGCGATGGCGAAGGAGGAACGGGTCATATATATATATGATATTATATATATAATATATATATAGATAGATATAGATATAGATATATTATATATATTTTTTTTCTTATCTCTTATCTTTTCGTGCCTCTTGGTCTCTACTCTCTCTCTCTCTCTCTCTCTCTCTCTCTCTCTCTCTCTCTCTCTCTCTTTCTCTTTTCTCTACCTCCCCCTTCTCCATCTCTTCGTGTTCCTTTGTCATTTACCTTCCACTTTCTCCCCATATCTCACCCAATCAGTTCCTATATACTTTCTTCCCATCAGTTTCCCTTCTTTCTTTACCTCCCTTCTCTTTCTCTTCATCTCCCTTTCCAATTTCTCACTCATGTCTCTTGACTTGTTTCTTCATCTATCACTGACTCTTTTTCTCATTTTGTCCTCTCATTTTTTTTTTCCTTTTCATTCCTCATTCCTTTTCCTTCTTCCGTCTCTCCCTTCCTTCCCTCCCTCCCTCTCTCCCTTCCTCCCTTCTCTCTCTCCCTCCCTCCCTTCTCTCCCTCTCTCCCTCCCTCCCTCTCCCTCCCTCCCTCCCTCCCTCCCTCCTCTCTCTCCCACCCTCCTACCCGCCCACCTACTCCCTCCCTCCCTCCCTCCCTCCCTCCCTCCCTCCTACCCGCCGTCACGATAGTGTTTTCACCATTCAACCGAAACGAGATCCCCCCCCCCCACACACACACACATTTTCACACATCAGCTCTTCTCCCCATCCCCTACACCTACCCACTCCTCCCTACCCTTCCCTACCCTTCCCTATTCCCCCCCCCTCTACCCTTACCTTACTCCTCCTTCTCTACCCTTCTCTACCCCCCACTCCCTCTTCTACCCTTCCTTACTCCTCCCCCTACCCTTCTCTACCGCCCCCCCCCCCCTACTCCTTCTGCCACTTCTTCCCTCGCCCTAATGAGAGAGTGTTCTGTAAAGTGTTGGTGTTCGTGTTGACATTTATTTATTTCTTCAGGAAACCTATATGCGCATGACACCTTCTCCTAATCCTTCCTCAATCTTCCTGCCCTCCCCTCCCCTCCCCTACCAGTATCTCTCTCTCCCTTCCCTCCCCTACCAGTGTCTCTCTCTCCCTCCCCTTCCCTCCCCTACCAGTGTCTCTCTCTCCCTCCCCTTCCCTCCCCTACCAGTGTCTCTCTCTCCCTCCCCTTCCCTCCCCTCCCAGTATCTCCCCCTCCCTCCCTCTCTTTCCTTACCCTCTCCCCTTTCAGTAAATCTCACTCTTTCCTCCTTCCCCTCATTTCTCCCTTCCTCCCTCCCCTTCCATCTGATACACACTAATACAAGTACTTCCTCCCTCCTTTTTCACCCTCTTCTCCCCTCTCTCCCCTCCTCTCTTCTCCCCTCTCACTACTCTCTCCCCCCCCCTCCTCTCTTCACTATCCTCTCCCCTCTCCCTGCTCTCCCCTTTCCTCTCTCCTCTCTCCTCCTCCTCTCCCCCTCTCCTCACCCCACCCCCCCTCTCTCCTCACAAGGGAAGCGGTGGTGTCAATCATGGCTGCCGGTCCTAGTTATTGTGTTAAGCGGAGGCTGTGCTAATATTTACGGCGGGTGTGATGAAAAATGGCAGCGATAATGATGGTGATGGTGATGATGGTGCTGAGAATGCGTTGCGTTTTATCATAATGAGAGTGGGTGAAAAAAAACGAGAGTGTTTTCATGGCGGATTGCTCTTTCTCTCTCTCTCTCTCTCTCTCTCTCTCTCTCTCTCTCTCTCTCTCTCTTCTCTCTCATCTCTCTCTCTCTCTCTCTCCTCTTTCTCTCTCCTCTCCTCTCTCCCTCCTCCTCTCTCTCTCTCTCTCTCCTCTCTCTCTCTCTCTCTCCTCCCCTCCCCTCCCTCTCTCTCTCTCTCCTTCTCTCTCTCTCTCCTCTCCTCTCTCCCTCTCTCCCCTCCCCCTCCATTTTCTCACTTTCTTTTCCTCTTCTTCTTCCTCTTCCTCGATTCCATTTTTATATCCTATCTGAGATGTCAAGGAATCGATTTCATTTTTAGATTTTTTTTTTAATGAAAGAATGTATTTCATCCTTTCGTCTTCGGATGTTATTTGTCGAGGCTTAAGCGGATCTTGGGGTCTCACGGGTCAGCGCACGGCATTATCTTCTGGGTAAAAAAAGCCCAATTTCGGCCTTTATAAGTGACGGTAACGGCGTGTTAGCCCGTCGGAGGCACGCAGCCTACGCGCCCCGGACACGTTTCGGAC
>NC_051401.1:6571698-6576698 GCF_015228065.2 Penaeus monodon
TTTGCATAGCCAGACCATTAGGGGCGGAGACGGCTGCATTTTGTTGCACTAAACGTTGCAAGGTCTTTTGTGCCGTCGAGAGGTGGGGTTGGGAAGGGGTTGGGGGGGTTAGGGGAAAGGGTTGGGTGGGTTAGTGGAAAAGGTTGTGGGGGGGTAGGGGGATGGGGGGGGAGGGATAGCGAGAGGGGTGGTAGAGGGAAAGAGGGAGAGGAAAGGAAGCGAAGAGAGAGAGAGAGAGAGAGAAAGAAAGAAAGAAAGAAAGAAAGAAAGAAAGAAAAAAAAGAAAGAAATGAGAGGAGAGGAGAGGGGGAAAGAAGAAAGAGAGAGAGAGAGAAAGACAAGAAAGAGAGAGAGAGAAGACTAGAGAGAGAGAGAGAGAGAGAGAGAGAGAGAGAGAGAGAGAGGAGAGAGAGAGAGAGAGAGAGAGAGAGAGAGAGAGGGGGGGGGAGATAGCGAGCGAGAGAGAGCAAGGAAAGCGTTCGTCTTGTGAGGAGCTGCCGTTTCTCTCTTCTCTTGTCTCCGCCAGGTCAAAGGAGCTCTCAAGACGGTCTTATTCCGCGTCGTACTTTCGTCGATCGGGAACACGGAAGTGGGTGAATTTATCCAGATTCGCTTTTTCCTTCTATCTTTCTCTCTCTCTCTCTCTCTTTCTCTCTCTCTCTCTCTCTCTCTCTCTCTCTCTCTCTCTCTCTTTTTCCCCCTCTCTCTCTCTCTCTTTCTTTTTCTTTCTTTCTTTTCTTCTTTTTTTTCTTTTCTCTCTTTTTTCTTTCTTTTTTTCTTTTTTTCCGTCTTTCTTTATTGCATGGACATAGCGAAGGTTTCTTGTTTCTTGTGTGTGGTGTTCGGTTGTCTCCCCACCCTCCCCCCGTCGTCACCCATTCCCCACACCTGCCACTCCCTCCCACTCCCTTTCCCCTTCCTCTCCCTTACACCTGTTTCTTTCTCCCTCTCCCTCCCTCTCCACCTGGCCACTCCCTCCCTCCCCCTTCTCCCTCCCTCCCTCTCTTCTCATACCTGTCACCCCCACCCCCATTTCCTGGTCACTCCCTCCTCCCTCCCTTCTCCCCCCACACTTGTCACTCCTCTCACCCCATCCCCTCCCTTCCCCCCCCCCCCCCCCCCCCCCCGACTTTCCTCCCTCCCCCCCCCCCTCCCCCCCCTTTTCCCCACACTTGTCACTCCCTCTCCCCCACACATGTCACCCCCCCCCCCTTGACGAGGCTGGCGGGTGAGAAAGTGCATCTGTCATCCGCCCCGAATGGCCGAGCGGAACGGTGAATTATACGAGTGAAATGTGCGTCACTAGCCTCGGGGGATTCGGCGATTGGTCTCGCCCTTTTTGCTTCCCTCTTGCGTCCTCTCTCTCTCCCTCTTTTCTCTCTCTCCTCTTCCTCTCTCTTCTCTCTCTTCCCTCCCCCCCCCTCTCCTCTCTCCTCTCTCCCCTTTTCCTTTTTCTCTCTTCTCGCTCTCTCTCTTCTTCCTCCTTCTCTTCTCTCTCTTCTCTCTCTTCCTCTCATCTCTCTTCTTCTCTCTCTCTCTCTCTCTCCTCTCTCTCTCTCTCTCTCTCTCTCACCCTTCCCTCCCCCTCTCCTCCCCTCCCTCCCCCTCTCCCTTCCCCCTCCCCCCCCCCCCCCTCTCCCTCTCCTCTCTCTCTCCCCTCTTCTCTCTCTCTCTCTCTCTCTCTCTCTCTCTCTCTCCCTCTCCCGTAGCTCTCTCTCTCCCCTTTGTCTCTCTCCCCCTTCTCTCTCCCTCTCTCTCTCTCTCTTCTCTCTCTCCTCTTCTCTCCTCTCTCTCTTTTTCTCTCTCTCTCCACACACAACACACACACACACACACACACACCACACACACACACACACACACACACACACACACACACACACACACACACAGCCACCGCCTCGGGGCTCACTCTGGGTTCCGGGTAATCGAACACATTCCGGGCATATTCGGACACGGCGAACACTTCGCTGGCCGTGTTCGAATGCGCTGTTGCGGTTTCGGATCTTGTTTAACGATGCCGCGATTGAACTGGTCGTGTGGCCCGTCATTAGTTTTAAAAGAGAAATCACCGAGGAGAAAGCACCACAGGGTTTTTTATTACATGTACAACGGTGCGATTATGTGTAAGTATGCAGTGCCTTGTGGAGGACCTGTGTGTGTATGTATTGTATGTTTGTGCGGAGGTGTGTACTTCTTTATTTACCTATTTGTTTATGTATTTATTTATCTACACAAAACAACCAACACGCAGACCAAACAACCACACCCAACACACAACAAAACACACACACCCCACACACACACACACACACACACACACACACCACACACCCCACAAACACACAAAACACACACACACAACATTTATATAAAATATTAAAATGTATAAATATAATTATTATAAAATTTTGGTGGGGGGTTTTGTGCATTAGTATATATGCTATATGTTAGTTTGTATGTATGTATGTGCGCATGTATTTATCAACACATGTAGTCAAATAAATCATAACAAAATCAGGAATATAAACATGAACACACGCGGGAGACCCACACGCCCACAGCTAATTAGAATAACCCTACGTGTTGAAGGGTGCCATGAGCGGTAAAAAGGGGGGGGAGGAGGAGGAGGAAGAAGGAAAAGGAAAAGGGAGAAGAGAAGGATGAGAAGAAGAAGAAGAAGAAAAAGAAGAAGAAAAAAGAAGAAGAAGAAGAAGAAGAAGGAGAAGAAAGGAAGATAAAAAGAAAAAGAAGAAAAGGAAGAAGAAGAAAAGAAGAAGAAGAAAAAAAGAAGAAAAAGAAGAAGAAGAAGAAGAAGAAGAAAAAGGGGAAGAAGAAGAAGGAGGAGGTGGAGAAGGAGAAGGAGGAGGTGGAGGGGAGGGGGTAGGAGAGTAGAGAGAGGGGAGAGGAGGAAGAGAAGAGAAGGGGAGGAGGAGGGGAGAGGAGGAAGAGAAGAGAAGGGGAGGAGGAGGGGAGAGGGGAGAGAGGGCAACGCTGGGGAGGCAGCAGTTGTGTTCCTGGGAAGCCGAGGGGGGCCGCCCCAGCCCGATAGGCGCGGCGAACCCTTCTTGTGAGTGCCAACGTTTTAAAAGGGGGGGGGGGGGGGGGCGTTGCAAATATGCCGCTCCGCCGCGCCGAGATTTGTGCTGTCACTTCGCGGTTAATGGCGGAGGGGGGGGGGGGAGGTGATTCGTGTGAAGAGGGAAGGTTTTTTTTTGTCTGTTTTTGAATTTTTATTGTTTTTTTGTTGTTTGTTCTTGTTGAAGGAGGATTTGCAACTTTCATTTCCCCCGAGTTGGTTCTCAGTTGTAATTGTGTTTTTTTTTTTTTTACAACGTCTTGGAAATGTATTGCCGTCCTCTGGTTATTGCCCATTTAACTGGATCCAATCTCGTTAACTGGAGTTGCGACTTCCTCCCCCACCCCAATCCCGCTTCTCTTGCTCCCCTCCCCTCCTCTTTCGTATCTGTTCTATCTACGTCACTATTATTGTTCATCTATCTGTCATACTTCTGTCTTATCTATCGTTTATTTTCGCCTTTCCTCCCCCCTCCCTTTCCTCCGCCCCCCTCCCCCCCCCCTCCCTCCCCCCCCCCTCCTCAATCACCATTCTCCCTCCCCCCCCCCCCTCATCTTCCCCCCCCCCCCCCCCAGCCTCCTTGCCCTCAACCCTTTTCCCCTTTCCCAAACCGTGTTTTATTCTCTCCTTAACCGGCCTCTTGAGACTTCGTAAAGAGCAAATCTTCGGAGATCAGTCGTTGTCTCGCACCACAAGAGTCTTTTAAGTGGAAGGAAATAAGGAGGCCTATCAAAAGTGGGGGTGTGGGGGGGGGAAATAGGCCTATCGAAACGGCCAGGGTGTTGGGGTCCGTCTGGGAAAAAAAAAAGGAAAAAGAAAATAATAAGTAATGATTTAATAATGGTGACAGCAATGGAGCTGAAAATGGGGAAAAGAATTTAAAAAAATAATAAATGATGATGACAGAAATAGAATTTATAAAACGGAGGGAAAAAGAGAGAAAAGAAAAGCAATACTTTAATTCAGGGATGATAGAAATAGAAGAAGAAAAAATTGCATTCTGTTTTGAAAGCATTTTTCTCGTAGCGATATTTATGCTGCTTGTTTATCATTGATTTAAGTGGCTGTTGCAAGATGAGGCAAGCAAGTTTTGTTGATTGCCTCGGAAGTGGGTTGCATGCATGGGAAAAAGATTGGAGAGAGGAGAAGGTCGGCTAACCAAGTTTATGCTGTAAGGGAGAGAGAGAGAGAGAGAGAGAGAGAGAGAGAGAGAGAGAGAGAGAGAGAGAGAGAGAGAGAGAGAGAGAGAGAGAGAGAGAATGAATACTTTTTATCTAATCCTCCACCTTAACTCTTCACTCTTACCCAACGGATGTATAGAGGAGTAACCCCCCCCGTAATTTCTTTTCAGGTACGTGAATATCAGCTGAGCAGCGCCTCTCCCAAAAGCCCGCCCGCCCGCCCCCGCCCGCCCGACGGACCCCCACAAGGGCGACAGAGGTACGGATTATCGACGCCATTACCCCCGGGGCGCCCTCTCCGCTCGACGCCGGCGCTCCTTAAACGACTTATAGGCGCTGAGGCAGTCGTAGCCGGCGCCGACACGTTGTAAACTATTTCCCGGGCTTAACGCAGGCCATCACCCGGCAGCAGAGTGCGTGTTAAAGCCGTCATTCCCCCGGGCGAGAGCGTAACACCCCCTCCTCCCCCCAGCCGAGTCATCTGGGCGACACGGCCGTTAATCTCGAGTATAATTGGCAATAGTGACCCTAACGAGCCACCCAGGTTAGGACGGCGGGTGACGCGCCGGGGCGAAGGAGCCCGCTCCCGCCGGCGTGTTTCTTGCTTTCCTTTTCTCTCGCCCCTCTCTGTCCTCCTCTCTCTCTTTCTTCCCCAGTTTATCCTCTCCCTCTTTTCCTTATACCCCCGTTCCTGTTTCTCAATTCCCCAGTTTATTATCCCTTCCTCCACGCCTCCTGCT
>NC_051401.1:6581698-6584198 GCF_015228065.2 Penaeus monodon
GCCTCTTTTGGGGATAACCGGCCGTGAAGGTGATAGGCTCGGCGGTTCCCCCGGTCACGTGACTGCTTATCTCGAGGGGCGGACAGTCAGCCGTTTGCTCGCCCTTTAAGGTGTCTGGAGGAGGAGCAGGAGGAGGAGGCTTCGGATATAAGCTGGATGGGAGAGGGGCGAGTACAGGGGTATTGAGTACAGGGTTTTAGCTAAGGCTGGGTAGGAGCATAGAACAGGGGCATAGGAGTATAGGCACAGGGTGCGAGTACAGGGGTATTGAGTATAGGGTTTGAGCTAAGGGTGGGTACAAGCATGGAATACGGGCAGAGGGGTTTATATAAGCACAGGGTAAGAGCCAGGGGTACAGGGTATGAGCTAGGGGTGGGTACGAGCATAGAATAAGGGTGTATGAGTATAGGTACTACGATCCAGGGGTATACGCACAGGGTATGAACACAGACACAGGATTAGAGCACTATGGTACGGGAACGCGGGTTTATATAGGCACAGACAGCCAAGGGTATAAGCACAGGGTATACAGGGGATACAGTTACAGGGTACGAGCCAGGGTTACGACAAAGAGGTGAGGGGAATGAGCACAGGGTCTGAGCCAGGGGGAATGAGCACAGGGTCTGAGCCAGGGGGAATGAGCACAGGGTATGAGCCAGGGGAATGAGCACAGGGTACTGACAGGGGAATGAGAAGGTCTGAGCACAGGGAATGAGCACAGGGTTTGAGCCAGGCGGGAATGAGGCACGGCTGAGCCAGGGAATGAGCATAGGTATGAGCAGGGAATGAGCAGGTCGAGCCAGGGGAATGAGCACAGTGGTCTGAGCCAGGGAATGGCATAGGTATGAGCCAGGGGGAATGAGCACAGGTCTGAGCCAGGGGAATGAGGGAATGAGCACGGGTCTGAGCCGGGAATGAGCCATAGGTCTGAGCCAGGGGAATGAGCACAGGGTATGAGCAGGGGGAATGAGCACAGGGTCTGAGCCAGGGGGAATGAGCACAGGGTCTGAGCCAGGGGGAATGAGCACAGGGTATGAGCCAGGGGGAATGAGCACAGGGTCTGAGCCAGGGGGAATGAGCACAGGGTCTGAGCCAGGGGGAATGAGCACAGGGTCTGAGCCAGGGGGAATGAGCACAGGGTCTGAGTCAGGGGTACGAGCCAGGGGTATGAGCACAGGGTACGAGCCAGGGGTATGAGCACAGGATCGACTAACAAGCGAAAGTTTTACGCCGGCCGGTCGAGTCGTTAGACGGCCGAATAAGGAGGTGGATAGATATGTGCGGATATCGTGGACGTGCGTAATGGCCGTTGGTGTGAGGCAGAGCGGGGCATTCGGTGCCTTTGGGAGGGGGGGGGGTCGTCAGTTTTCCTTCCTCCCCTCCTCTCTTTCATCCCCCTCCTTCCCTGCTCCATCCTCCTCTTCCTCCCTTCATTCTCCTCTTCCCCCCTTCATTCTCCTCTTCCCCCCTTCCATTCTCCTCCTCCTCTGCTTCTCCAGCTCCTCTTACACTCGTTCTCTCCCCTCCCCCTCCCCCTCCTTCCTTCCACCCTCCCTCTTCTCCTCCTTTCCTCCTCCCTCCCTCCATCATCTCTCTCCACCCTTTACCCCTTCCCTCCTTTTCCCCCTCCATCCTCCTCCTCCCCCCATTCCCCTCCTACCCCCTCTTCCCCTCCTCCCCCCCATTCCCCTCCTCCCCTTCTCCCCCCATTCCCCTCCTTCCCCTCCTTCTCTCCACCGCCTCTTCCCCTCCTCCCCTCCATTCCCCTCCTTCTCTCCACCCCTTCTTCCCCTCCTCTTCCCTCACCTCCCCCTACATCTCCTATGGTAGTTCACTCTTTAATTAGAATTTCTGCCCTCGCGCCAAGTTGGGCCAACTTTTGGGGCAACTTGTATCAGAAAATTGCTAATGAAACTTTATTAGCGGGGAAGCCCAAAGGAAAAAAAAAATTGAAAAGTTGGTGCATCTCTCTTGCCTCCTTACATCCTCCCCTCCCTCCTCGCCCTCCCCCCCCTTCTTGCGTCCGCCTCCTGTCACTCCTACTCACTTGGTTTGAGTGAGGAAGCGGGAGATAGAAGGAAGCGACGGAGATAGACAGCCTGGCAGCCAGACAGGTAGACAACGAAGCCAATATACAACCAAGATAGACCGACAGACAGACCGGTATATATAAGCAACCAGACAGACAGCCAGACGGGCAGATAAGCAAACAGACAGACGGGCAGACGGGCAGATAAGCAACCAATCAGGCAGGCAGACAGACAGACAAAAAAAACAGACAAACAAACAAACAAACAAGCATACGGTCAGACTGACGGACAGACAGACAAACAACCAGATACCCCGGCAGACATTTAACCAAACAAACAGATAGACAGGCACACAAACCGGTAAAAAAAAAAAATAATAAAATAAAAAATCGAAACTTAAAACAAGTGACAAGGTCGAAAGCAAGATAAAAAAAAACGAGCGATAAAAATCCGATTGACGGCGAGATCGA
>NC_051401.1:6594198-6595268 GCF_015228065.2 Penaeus monodon
CCGCTCCCCCCCCCCCCCATTTCCCCAAGTCGGAATCCCTAACACCAAAGGACCCTCCCCCCCTATATATCCCTACCCCCCTCCCATCCTCTGCCCCCCCCCCCCAATATCTCCTTACCCCCCTCCCATCCTCTGCCCCCCCCCTTACCATCTTCTTTACCCCCTCCTTCCATCCCCTGCCCCCCCTCCACACCCCCTCCCCCCGTTCCCCTACGTTGGAACCCCCGAGACCGAAGGATTTAGCGCAAGCATGACCTTCGGAAGCCTTGCACCGGCGCGTTGAAATCTCCAGTGCCTCAGCGCGCCGACGGATTGATTACTTGGCGTCTTGCTGTTATTTCAGTGTTTTTTTTTATGGATGTTCTTTTTTTTCTTGTTTATCTCTTTTGCTCTTTGGGTTTTATTCGTGTTTTCTTCTTTTTCTACTTGTTCAATTTTGCTTTTATTGATTTTTATTATTTTTTTTTCTCGTTTCTCGTTTTCTTTCTCTCTTTTGCTTTTATTTTTGGATTTTTTTTTTCTCTTGTCTCGTCGGGATTATTTTTTCTCGTCTTTTTGTCATTTTGTTTGTGTCAATTTTTTTTAAAATCTTTTAGGCCGTTTTTGTTGATGTTGGAATTGTTATCTATTGCTAATGTTGTCGTTGTTATTATTATTGTTCTTATTAGCAAAATTGTTATTAGAATTATAATTGTTATTACTCTTTATTTTAATTTTTGGTGTTATTATTCTTATTGTTTTCTGTCATTGACATTGTTATTATTATCGTTAATATTATAGTTATAGCAATAATGGTAATAATGATGGTAATAGTAATAATAATAATAATTTTAATTATCATCATCATTATCGTTATAATCGTAATTGAAGGTATTTCTGTACTAATAGTTTAAATGATAATAGTAATATGTTTTAATCATAGTAGTAATCATTCCTAAGTGACAGACAAACACAGACGTACACAGCAACTACGGATAGGAGATAAGAGAGAGTGAGAAGAGAAAGAAGAGAAGGGAGGAGCAGGAGAGAGGATAGTATAAGGCCTGATATTTCGTGGGGGGAGGATTGGG
>NC_051401.1:6595368-6602868 GCF_015228065.2 Penaeus monodon
GGGGGGAAGGTGAAGGGAAGGTAGGGTGGGGGGGAGGGGAGGAGGAGGGGTAAGGGAAGGATGGGGGGAAAAGGGGAGGGGAAGGGGAAGAGGAAGGGGTGGGGGAGAGGAGAAAGGATAGGAGGGAAGGAGGAAGAGGGGGATGATGGGGACGGGAGAGGAAAGGGGGGGGAGGGAGGGGAAGGAAAGGGGAAGGGTAGGGAAGGGGAGGGGGGGATGAGGGAGGGGAGGAGGCGGGGAGGGCAGGGGGAGGGGAGGAGGGCACAGGGAAGGGCAGGAGACGACACAGGGAGGGGCGGAGAGGCACAGGGCGAGGGGCAGGAAGCACAGGGAGGCAGTGCGAAGGGGGCCGGAGAGGGCACAGGGGCAGGGGCGGGAGAGGGAAAGGGGGAGGGGCAGACAAGGGGAACAGTCTGCTTTTGTGTGTTCGAGTCTCTTTTTTTTCCTGCTTCTGCATTTAATCTTCCTTTACATATATCGTTAAGATATCTGAAGTTTTAATGACGGTGCTAGATATTTTTACTATAGCTATCTCTAATAAAGTTGACGATGATTATTTATAAAAGCAAATGTTCTTCGGTTTTCTCAAGGTTTCTCTTTTTAGACTTTTAATTAACCTTCTTTGTTTTTTTATCTATATCGCACGGATTAATAGCTGCTATGGCATGATACCGAGGCGCTTCGAGCCTAATTGTAAAAAAAAAAAAAAAAAAAAAAAAAAAAAATTCCTCCAGCTCTTCGGATCCCTCCACTGAAGGAAACTTTTTCTATCCTCCTCTCCCCCTCCCATCCTCTCGACTCCTCCCTCCTCCTCTCCTTTCTTCCCTGTCCCTCCCTTTCCCTCCTTCCCTCCTCTCCTCCCTCCTTAAATCCTTCCCCCTTCTCCTTCCTTGATCTCTCTTCTTCCCCATCCCCCGACCTCTCTTCAGAATCCTGACACGAAGGACTCTCTCTCTCCCCCTCGCCCCCCCCACTTCATGTCTCTCTCACCTCCCCCCCCCCACCTCTCCGGAATCCTACACTGAGACTTCTCTCCCTACCCCCTCTGCCTCCCTCCCCCCCCATTTCCCAAGTGGAATCCTACACAAGGACTCCCTCCCCCCTCCCCTCTACCCCCCCCTCCATCCTCTCTCAGCCCTCCGCTCCCCCCCACCCTCCTCCATCCTTTCCCACCCCTCCCCCCTCCCCCCATTTCCCACCCCATCCTACATCTCAAAGGACCCCCCCCCCAATATCTCCTTACCCCCCTCCCATCCTCTGCCCCCCCCCCCTTACCATCTTCTCTTACCCCCTCCTTCCATCCCCTGCCCCCCCTCCACACCCCCTCCCCCCGTTCCCCTACGTTGGAACCCCCGAGACCGAAGGATTTAGCGCAAGCATGACCTTCGGAAGCCTTGCACCGGCGCGTTGAAATCTCCATTGCCACAGCGCGCCGACGGATTGATTACTTGGCGTCTTGCTGTTATTTCAGTGTTTTTTTTTATGGATGTTCTTTTTTTTTCTTGTTTATCTCTTTTGCTCTTTGGGTTTTCTTCTTGTCTCGTCGGATTATTTTTTCTCGTCTTTTTGTTTTTTTTTTTTTTTTTTTTTTGTGTTCATTTTTTTTTATTTAATCTTTTAGGCCGTTTTTGTTGAAGTTGGAATTGTTATCTATTGCTAATGTTATCGTTGTTGATATTATTGTTCTTATTACAAATTGATATTAGAATTATAATTGTTATTACTCTTTATTTTAATTTTTGGTGTTATTATTCTTATTGTTTTCTATCATTGACATTGTTGTTATTATTGTTGTTAATATTATAGTTATAACAATGATGATAATGGTAATAATGATGGTAATAGTAAATAATAATAATTATTAATTATCATCGTCATTATCGTTATAATCGTAATTGTATTTCTGTACTAATAGTTTAAATGATAATAGTAATATGTTTTAATCATAGTAGTAATCATTCCTAAGTGACAGACAAACACAGACGTACACAGCAACTACGGATAGGAGATAAGAGAGAGTGAGAAGAGAAAGAAGAGAAGGGAGGAGCAGGAGAGAGGATAGTATAAGGCCTGGTATTTCGGGAGAGGATTGGAGGGGGAGGAGGAGGGAGGGAGAAGGGTGGGGAGGGAGGGAGGAAGAGTGGGGGGAGGGAGGGAGGAGAGTGGGGAGGTAGGGAGGGAGGGAGGGAGGAAGAGTGGGGGGAGGGAGGGAGAAAGAGTGGGGGAGGGAGGGGGAAAGAGTGGGGGGGAGGGGGGAGGGAGAGGGAATCCCACCTCGCTGGGATCTGATTCCATCTCGCACGCCCGCGATCCTCAATAAGGGCGATCGTGTTCGTTTTTTTTTTTTTTTTTTTTTTTTTTTTTTTTTTTTGTTGTGGGGGGGGGTGTGGGGAGGTTCGGATGGGGGGGGGGGAGGGCGAGGGATATCAAAGATTAAAAAAAATGTATATCTAAGGGTTTGTTGCTTTTTTTTTTAATCTTTGTTTCTCGGGTGAAATACCAGTTTTTGGATGGGTGAGAGGGAGGGGGGGGAAGGGGAGGGTAGGAGGGGAAAGAGTTGATGTTCGATCATGGTGATAGAATTCTCAGAAGAGAGGAGGAGGGAAGGAAGGAGGTAGAAGAGAGGGAAGGGAGAAAATCGCAAGGGGGTGGAGAAAGAAGAAATGAGAGACAGACAGACATGAAGACACAAAGACAGAGAGACAGGTATATAGACAGACAGACACACACACACGCACACGCAAACGAACACGCAAACGAACACGCACACGCACACGCACACACACACGCATACACACACACACAACACACACACACACACACACACACACACACACACACACACACACACACCCCAAACACCAAAACAAAGGGACCACACCCCACCCACACACACAAAACCAGAGACAGAAAAAGCAAAAAAAAAAAAATGGAGAGGGGAACAGAGAGAGAAAGAGACAGAAAAAAAAAAAAAAAAAAAAAAAAAACAGAGAGAGAAAAAAGAGGGGAGAAAGAGAAAGAGAACGAGAGAGAGGAAGAACAAGCAAGAACAAGAGAGCGAGAGAGCGTAGGTGCACACGCGCACGCGCCCGTGTGCACATTACACCGCCACCGAGTTGTTCCGGGCGCGAAGAGGAAGGGCGCTCGATAGTAAACCTCGCATCATGTGTAAACGTCCGAGTTTAATTCAAAAACCCTTTTTTTTGCGATCGAAAATTCGCAGTTTTTTTTTCACCTGAGCTCTTATTTAACAAACCGCTCAGGGTTTTTTTTTTTTATGAGTATCGGTGCCCATTTCCCGCCGTTTCTCATCTTTCTTTCTTTCTTTCGTTACAAAGATAAGAAAAAAAAGGTTTAATTTCATTGCTGGGATGATGGATGGGTGGGTTGCGTTGGGAATGGAGATGGAAAATGGGTTTGATATGTAGGAAAAAGGGGAGTAGGGGGAGGGGGGGGGGAAAATTAAGGGGGAGAGGGAGGGGGAAATGGGGGAAGGGGGAAAAAAAGGGGGAAAAGGAAGAAAGGGGGGAAAAGGAAAAAAGGGAAAAGGGAGAGAGAGAGAGGGGGGGGAAGGTAGAAGGGGGAAGAGGGAGGGGAAGGGAAAAGAGAGGGGAAGGGAATGGAAAAGAGGGGGGGAGAGGGAGAAGGGGGAGGGAATGGAAAGGGAGGGAGAGGAGGGGAGAGAGGAGGGAAAAGGAAAAAGGAGGGAAAAAGGAAGAGGGGGAGGGGAAAAGGTGGGAAGAGGGAGGGAAAGAGAGGGAGGGAGGGGGAGAAAGAGGGTGGGGAAGGAGAGAGAAAAGAGGGAAAAGGGAAGGGGAGAGAGAGGGAAAAGGGGAAGAGAGAGGGGGGAAAAAGGGAGAAGAGAAAGAAGAGGGGAAAAGAAAAGGGGGAAAAAGAGAGGGGGAGAAAAAGAGGGGGGGAGAAAAGAGAGGGGGGAAGGGGAAAAGGAAAAGAGGAGAAAAGGAGAGGAAAGGAGAGAGGGGAGGCAAAGAGAAAGGGAGAAGGGGAAAGAGGGGGAGATGGAGAGAGAGAGAGGAGAGAGAAACATAAACATAGAGGGAGGAGACAAAAAAAAAACGAATGGAAAGAAAGAAAAAAAAATCCTTATTTATTTGAAGGCCCTTTATTTTTTTTACGTTCTATCTGATGAACTTTTCTACGGTTGATTCTTTTTTTTTATCTGCCGGTCTGACCTGATGCTGAGGTTGATAGCGTCTCCCCCCCCCTTTCGCCTTCCCTCTTCCTCTGCTCCCTCTCCCCCTCTCCCTTTCCCCACTCCCCCTCTCCTTCCCCCCCCCCTTTTTCCCTTTTCCCCCCTCCCCCTCTCCTTTTCCCCCCACCCCCCCTCTCCCTTCCCCACCCCCTCTCCCCTTTCCCCCCCTTCCCCTTCCCCTTTCCCCCTCCCCCCTTTTTTTTTCCCCAAAAAAAACCCCTTTTTTTTTCCCTTTAAGGTCTCCCCTTTTAAAAAAAATCCCCTTTTTCCCCAAAAAAATTTTGATTTTTCCCTTTTTTCCCCTTTTTTTCCCCCCTTTTCCTTTTCCCCCTCCCCCTCTCCCTTCCCCCCTCCCCCCTCCATCCCCCCCCTCTCCCCCTTTTCCCCCCCCTTTTCCCTCCCCTTTCCCCTCTTTTCCCCCTTTTTTTTCTTCGCCCAAAAAATTTTTTTTTCCCCTATTTTCCCTTTTTCCCCGGTCCCTTTTTTTCCCCCTTCCTTTTTCCTCCCCCTTTTCCCTTTTCTTTTTTTTTTCCCTTTCCCCCTCCCCTTTCCCCTTCCCCCCCCCTCTCCTCTTTCCCCTCCCCTCTCCCCCCATCCCCCCCCCTCCTCCCCTTCCCCCTTCCCCCCTCCCCTTCCCCTTCCCCTCTCCCTTTCCTCCTCCTCTTCTTCCTCCTCCCTTC
Source organism: Penaeus monodon (assembly GCF_015228065.2). Lineage (NCBI taxonomy): Eukaryota > Metazoa > Arthropoda > Malacostraca > Decapoda > Penaeidae > Penaeus > Penaeus monodon. The sequence goes on from NC_051401.1 coordinate 6,600,262, forward strand.
CTCCCCTCCTCCCCCTCTCCTCTTCTCCTCCCTTTTCCTTTTTCCTCCCCCCTCCTCTCCTCTTCCCCCTCCTCCCTCCTCTTCCTCCTCCTTCCTCCTTCCCCCTCCTCCTCCTTCCTCTTCCTTTTCCCCCCCTCCTCCTCCCTCCCTCCTCTTCCTCCTCCCCCTTCCCTTCCCCCTTTCCCCCCATCCCCCCTTTCCCTTTCCCCTTCCCCTTCCCCCCCCTCCAATCCCTTTCCCCTTCCCCCCCCTTTGGCCCCTTCCCCCCCAAAAAGGCCCCGATGCCCCGGGGTGAATCGGGAAAAACCCCCGGCCCCCCCCCTGGGGAGTTTGAAAAATTGGCTCCTCTCCCTTGCGGTATGTTGGGGTTGAAAAAAGCTCCTCCTGGAAAGGGGGTTTTTTTGGGACCGCCGGGGGGGAATGGTATAATAAATTAAAATTGACTGTTAAAATTTTTTTCTGTGGTGTTTTTTGGCGTGGTTTTGGGGGTGGTTTTGTGTGTGTATGTATGTGGATGTGGATGTTGGTGTTGCTTCATCTCTCTCTTTCTCTCTCTCTCTCTCTCTTCTCTCCTCTCTCTCTCTCTCTCTCTCTCTCTCCTCTCCCCCCCTTCTCTCTCTCTCCTCCCCTTTTCGGTCCCCCCTCTCTCTTCTACTCTCTCTCTCTCTCTCTCTCTCTCTCTCTCTCTCTCCTCCTCTCTCTCTCTCCGCGATTTCGTCTTTGCAATGCGTTATCTTTTCACCTTTTTAAAAACTTTTTCATCTCCCTTCTCCCTTCACATTCTCGTCTCCTCTCACCCTTCACACTTTCGTCTTTCCTCTCTCTTCTGCACACTCGCCTCTTTCCCCCCTACCTTCTTCACGTTCTTCCTTCCTCTCCCCTTCTCCTTACCCATCTCTCTCTCTCTCCTCTCTTCAGTCTCTTCCCTCGCTTCTCTCTTCAGTTTCGGCTCTCTCCCCTCACTCCCCCTCTTCGTTTTCCCCTCACTCCTTCTTTCCCCTTTGCTCCCTTCCCTCTGCGGTCTCGCCTCTCTCTGTCTCCCTCTCCCGCTTCCCCTCTCCTTTGTCTTGTGTATTTCTCTTTACTTTGTTTTTTTTTCTGTTGTATTTGATTGAGTTAGGAAACGTTTGCAAACGTTTAGAATGGGAGGCGACTTGCTCCATTTTTCTGCAGACAAGACTGAGGGGAACCTTTGCAAAGTTAGTAGGAAGGGAGGCTGATTTTTTTTTTTTTTTTTTTTTTTTTGGGGGGGGGGAGGAGGCGTTACGAAGGTGTAGGAGAGGGATTTCGTCAGATATTAATTTTCCTGGTCTTTTTTTTTTTTTCTTTTCTTTTCTTTCTCTCTTTCTTTCTTTTTCTTTTGTGTGTGTGTCTGTCTTATTTCATCCTTACTTTCCTTCTTTTTTTTAAAAATCTTCGAACCATGTGTTAAGCTTCGTTTTTTTTTTTTTTTCAATCCATTTCCTATTGTCATTTCTTAATTTCTCTTTAACGTTATTTTCAACCCTTTATTTATTTCACGTTATATTCCTACCCTTTTAGGGTTATTGAATTATATGATTTTTTTTTATTTTTTTTACAATTTAATCTTCAACCTCATTATTACCACCCCATTGCTCTCCAGTGACCGCCGGTTCATAACGACTTGCTGAATAAGCCTTTGTCATTTATTTACTTTCGCTCGTTACATAAACTCTCTCCCCTCCCCTCCCCTCTCCTCCCCCCTCTTTATTTTCTCTCCCTCTTCTTCTTCTTCTTTTTCTTATTTTTCTTTTTTTTTTTTCTTTTTTTCTTTTTCTTCTCCTCCTTCTTCTTCTTCTTCTTCTTCTTCTTCTTCTTCTTCTTCTTCTCTTACTTCTTCTTCTTCGTCTTGAGTGTGGTTAATTTTTCTTAATTCCCTCGTCATTGTCTATTTTTCCCCCTCACCAGAAAAAAGAGAAAAAAAGAAAAGAAAGAAAGAAGAGAGAGAAGGAGAGGGGGGGGAGAAAAAGAAGGGGGGAGGAAGGGGGAAGGGGAAAAAAAGAAGGTAGAAGAGGAGAAAAGAAAAAAGAATTTAGAGGAAAAACAAAAAATAAGGGTAGGGTCAAAAAATAGAAAAAATTTAAAAGAAAAAAAAGGAGGAAAGAATGAAATTTGGGAAAGAGTAGGGGGGGGGGGGGGGAGGGGGGAGGGGGAGGGGGGTGTTGAAGAATGCAAGAATTTGTCGTCAGCAAAATAGTCTTTAAACCTCGGTTGTTTTTGTTTTGTTTGTTTTGTTGTATTTTTTTTTTTTCTCTTTTTTTTTTTTCTTTTTATTTTTTTCTTTTTTTTTTTTTTCTTTATTTATGTCTTAAGGTTCTTTTTCTTTTCCTCGTTTTTGCATGTGGGTATTTTTTTTTTTTTTTTTTTTTTTTTCGGCTTTTCTTTTTTCTCCCTCGCTCTTTCCTTCTCTTCTCTCTCTCCTCTTTCTCTCCTCTCTCCCTCCTCCCCCTTTCCCCTCCTCTCTCCCTCCCTCCCTCCCCCCCCCTCCCTTTCCCCCCCTCCCTCCTCCCTCCCTCCCCCCTCTTCCCCTCCCCCCCCCCCCTCTCCCCTCTACCCCCCCCCCCTTTCCCCCAAAAACCTTTCCTT
>NC_051401.1:6605368-6612868 GCF_015228065.2 Penaeus monodon
AGGTTGCGCAGCCGTGACTCCGTGTGACCTCCGCCTCACGACCCGCCTCCACCTGCGTAAGCGTGTGGTCCTTCCCCCTGACACGGACAGACAAGACGTTCGTACGGACGCACCCAAACCCACACGTACGTCCGTCGATTAAAGCGGAAAGACAAATAAGAAAATGAAGAAAAAAAAAAGAATGATAGGCTCAACGGGGACGATTTTTTTAAAAGGTATTCGTGTTGAATGATTTAGACAAGGAGGGATCTACACACGTTGTATTTACATGTGACGTGGTTGACCCTGCTTAACGGCGGTGGTCGTGACGGGGTACTTTGGGTCGTCATTAGTCAGTGTCGAGGCCGCGGATGCCCTGTTAGTGCCTTACAAATCCGCAGGTAAGGGAAGTATGGGATGGAGGGAGAGAGGGGAGTGGGAGGGGAAGGAGAGGGAGAGGGGAAGGGGAGGGAGAGGAGATAGAATAGGGGATGGAGAAGGGGAAGGCGAAGGGAGGGAGAAGGGGAGAGGGGGGAGAGGGAATTGGCAATAGTGTCATTCCCCTACCTGGCGGCGCTCTTGTACTTGGCCTTGTACAATGGGCGCCTCAATCAGGTCGTTGGAATAACTCGCATACTTATTTTGACGATTTTTCACTGCGATTTTCTCTCTCTCTTCATTATCATCTTTTTCTTCTTCTTCTTCTTCTTCTTGCTCAGTTTTTATTGGTCAGTATTTCGTGAGTATATGAAATCATTATCACGTTTATTGCGTTCACGATAGTTGACGACTGCAAAGCCATTCATTTGGATTACGTGGCGTACGCAAGCTGAAAATTCCACGGAGATGGTATGTCAAGTTTCGCCCGGCTGAGGACATGGCTGGCGAGGATGGAAGATAGAGATTGAGATTGGTTTAGAAGGGAAGGGAGACAGGTGGCAAAGGTTTTTCTTCTCCACTGAGTCTTTGTTTTGTTTGGTTTGGTTTACGTGAAGAGCGAAAAGAAAAAGATGCTTTGGTATATAGGTTTGGTTATGTTTTTAAAGGTATAGTCTCTCTCTCTTTCTGTATATGTATGTATATATGTATATATATGTATGTGTATATATGCATATATATGTGTGTGTGTGTGTGTGTGTGTGTATGTGTATGTATATATATACATATATATATATATATATATATATATATATATATATATATATATATATATATATATATATATATATATATATAATGGAAATGTTTATGCATGTGTGTACAAACACTTACGTACACATAAATACAGATATGCATATATACACATTCTTACCCACTGCGTGTTCGTGGAGCTACAGAGGAGAGAGAGAGAGATAAGAGCGAGAGAGATGGAGATGGAGATGGGGGGAAGGGGGGAGGGGGCAGGGGCAGCTGCTAGCGATGTCACAGGCGAGGAGATGCATAGGTGCGGCAGATTAGGGGAAGTACAGAACACGGCCTTCGCTGATTGTGCCATTCATCGTCCACGAGATTTTACCTGGTTCATGGAAGTGCTGCGTCGGTGTTTGTTTGTTTGCGAGAGCAGGCTTTCTGTAGGTGGGCGCGTGCTGAAATACACACGTGCGTGCTGCACTTACACACACACACACACACACACACACACACAGACACACACACACACACACACACACACACACACACAACACACACACACACACACACACACACACACACACACCACACACACACCCACGCAACACACATATATATATATATATATATATATATATATATATTTATATTTATATATATTATAATATAATACACACACTCAAACTACTACAACTAACACTATCACATATTATATATCAAATCACAGAACACACACTAACAACACCACAATCTATATAATATATATATATATATATATATATATATCTATATATATATATCATATATATCTATTATATATTATATATATTATTATATATATATATATATTATCTATGTATGTATTTATGTATATATATTATATATATATATCTCTATTATTATATATATATATATTCTATCTTATATATTATATATATATTTATTATTATATTATTACTGTATTATTATGTTTTGATTATATCTATTTATTATTATTACTTATTATATATTATTCATGTTTATCTATATTAGTCTATATATATATATTATCTATATTATATATATATTATTACTACTATATTATTTATATATATATAATCTATTTCTATTTATATGTATATCTGAAATTATATATATATATATATATATCATATATAATATACACATATACGAAAGAGAGGGAGATAATACCTTTAAAAATATAACCAACTTGTATACCAATGCATCTTTTCCCTTCGCTCTTCAAGAAAATAAGAGAGGAGAGAGAGAGAGAGAGAGAGAGAGAGAGAGAGAGAGAGAGAGAGAGAGAGAGAGAGAGAGAGAGAGAGAGAGAGGGGGGGGGGATGAGAGCATGAGAGCATTCATCCTGATATTTAGTACAGCTTTTCATAATATTTTATCACGGTTCGCTCTCCCCCCCCCACATCGCCATCAATATTCAATTTTACGCTTACTGAATTTAGTACAGAGACCGTTGAATTTCAAAATTATACACCAGCCCCGTATTCCATTCTCCCGCGCGAGCCTCCCCCAAGCCTGCTATCAGCTACACTCCTCTCCACTTCCACTTCACTTTATCCACAATCCACTCCAGGCCTGGTATCCCCCTCTCCTCCCCTCCCCTCCCAGTTCCCCACTTCCTGCCTCCCTCCTCTCCCCGTCTACCTTTCCTCCTCCCCTTTATCGTCTTCCTTTCCTCCTCCCTTTCTCCACCGCCTCGTTTCCTCCCATCTTCTCTTTTTCTTCTATCCCCTCTCTTCCTTAGTTCCTCTTCCTCCCTTCTACTTACTTCCTTCCCTCTTCCTCTCTTCTTCGTATTCTCCCCTCTTCGTCTTCCTCCTCTTCCCTTCCTCCTAGTTCCTGTCCACTTCCTCCCTTCTCCCTCCTCTTTTCACCCCACTTCCTCCCTCCTTCCCCTTCCTCCCTCCTCCTCCCTTCCCCCCCTCCTCCCTCACTCCACCCCCCTTCCCCCTTCCTCCCCCCTCCTCCCCATTCCCCCCTCCTCCCTTCCTCCCTCCTCCTCCCTTCCCCCCTCCTCCCTCCTCCCCCCTTCCCCCTCCCTCCCTTCCCCCTATTCCCCTGGACACGATATCCTTGGCGACCGTCTCTTTTGTGATGCAAAGTGTCCCTTGGGCATAACAGGTGAATCGAGGGCCGCCTGCCGTTACCTGTCGCGACGATAGAGCTGTAATTTTTTTTTTCTTCTTTTTTCTTCTTTTTTTTTTCTTGTAATTGTGTGTTTTTTTTTCTTTCTTTCTTTTTCGTTTTTGTTCCTCCTCTTCCTTCGTCTTCGTATTTTTCTTCCTTCTCTGATTTTTTTTATTTATTTTTTTATTTTATTTTTTTTGAGGGGTGGGAGCGTTATTTTTTATTCCATCTCTTCGTTCTCTTTCTCTTTTCCCTCTGCTCCTTCTTTTCTTTATAATGCTGCTCCGCTTTCTTTTTTTACCGTTCGTTGTCCTCCACCTTCTCTTCCTCGCCCTCCTTTCTTGTCTCCATTCCTTCCTACTCCTACTACTACTCATATCCCTCTTCCCCTCCTCCTATTCCTTTTTCCTCCTCCTCCCTCTGCTCCTCCTCCTCCCCTCCTCTTCCTCCTCCTCCTTCCTCCTCCTCCTCCTCCTCCTACTCCTCCTCCTCCTCCTCCGAAGTGAGCCGAGGCCGCGTGTCTTCCTCCCCCGTGACAAAAGGTGAGACTTGCTGGAACGTCTTTGATGGCGACAGAGATTCGTCTTCAAGACATTCGACATGGTCTCAGATTTGTATTGATGTCTGTCCCTGTCTTTTGCTCTCTCTCTCTCTCTCTCTCTCTCTCTCTCTCTCTCCTCTCTCTCTCTCTCTCTCTCTCTCTCACTCTTTCTTACTTTGTCTCTCTATCTCTCTCTCTATCTCACTCTTTCTTACTTTGTCTCTCTCTCTCTCTCTCACTATTTGTTACTTCTCTCTTTCTCTTTCTCTCCCTCTCTCTCTTTCTCCCCCCCCCTCTCTCTCTCTCTCTCTCTCTCTCTCTCTCTCTCTCTTCTCTCTCTTATATATATATATATATATATATATATATATATATTGCTATATATATATTTTATCTATATATCACTATCTATATATATTTTATATATATATATATATATATAATATATAAATATTTTTATAATATATAGCTTTCTACTATATATTATAATATTATATATATATATATATATATATATATATTCCCACTCTCTCGGCCCATCTCATTTCTCGCCCTCTTCCTATATTCCCATTTCCCCGTCTCTCTCCTCTCCCCCTCTCTCTCGTCTCACTCACTTCCGCTTCAGTATGGTCGTTAATCCGGCCATATTACTAGCGATCTATAACCTTATTGCCCCGTAGCGTCGCCTCGTATTCCCACGACCGATCGCTGGCTCCTCCACCCTCCCACCCCCTCTTCTCTCTCTCTCTCTCTTCTCTTCTCTCTTCCCCTCTCTCTCTCTCTCTCTCTCTCTCTCTCTCTCTCTCTCTCTCTCTCTCTCTCTCTCTCTCTCTCTCTCTCTTTCTCTCCTCTTCCGCTGTCGTTTCTTTTCATTTTTTGTTGTTTTGTTTTTCATCTTTTCCGGTTTGCTTCATTATTATCTTCCTTTTTTTCTTCTTCTTCCTTGTGGTCTCTTCGTTTATTTGCTCCCCACGTCTCCTGTCCCGTGTTTTCTTTCCTTCACTTATCTTCCCATCCTTTCCCTTTCTCTATTCTTCTCTCCTTCCCTCCCCTCCCCTCCCCTCCCCTCCCCTCCCCTCCCCTCCCTTTTCTTCTCTGTCTTTCCGTTTCCTTTTCATTCCCTCCTCTCTTCTCTCATCTCACCTCACCTCTCCTCTCGTATCTTCTCTCCTCTCCTATCTTTTCCTCTCCTCTCCTATCTTTTCCTTCCCTATTCCTTATCTTCTCCTTCCCCTATTCCTATCTTCTCCTTCCCTATTCCTATCTTCTCCTCCCCTCTCCTTCCTTATCCTCCCCGCCCCTCTTCCCCCTCCGCTCTCCCTTCAACTCTCAGCCTGGGACATCGATTAGGATTCGCGGATTAACCTCCTGGGATATCCTGCAGTCTAGCTCACTGATTCCTGACGCGTTTGAGTGGCGCACCGCTATACTGAACCTGTACACTGAGCCGCTACACTGAACTGATAGACCGAACTCGCTACATAGGTTTTCTCCGCGATGCTGACGTACCCCATCGAAATCTTAGCACAGGGTCGCTATCCTGAGGCAGTGTGGTTGAACCTTCATAATGAATCAGTGCTGAACCGCTACACTGAATGGCTGCATGCGCTTATCCGCTATACTGATGTACCACACTGAAATCGTGGCACTTGGATCGCCATCCTGAAGCTCTTGTATACGAACCTCCATACTGATGTACTACACTGAACCACCACTACACTGAATGGCTACTTAGGCTTATCCCCGAAGTGTGTATTCCAGTGTCGTTGCTTCGCTTCACATTCCCCCTTGAGGAGAGCGATCGACATTACGAACTGAAGTGAGTGATTTTTTTTTTTTTTTTTTTTTTTTTTTTTTTTCGTTTTTTTTCCGGTTTTTTTTTGTCTGATTGTCTATCTGTTTGTTTGCTTAACTCTTGTTTTTATTATAAGATATCCTTCCCTCCATTTTTTTAAAATCAATTAATTAATTTATTTATTTATTTTATTACCGTCCTTTTTCTTCTCCTTTTTTTGGTTCTTCTCTTCTCCTTTCCTGTATCTCCACTTTCCTCCTTTTACTTCTCTCTGTTCTTCTTTCATATCTCTTTTCTCTCTTTTTTTCATCTCTCTTCTTCTTCCACCTTCCCTCTCTTTTCTTCTTTAACCTCTATTCTCTCTCTCTCCTTTTTTTCATTTCTCCCCTCTTTTTTTCCTCCCACCTCTCCCCTCACCTCCACCTCCCTCCCCGCCCCCTCTCCCCTTGTGACGTCACGCATCGTATCACCCGAGGATGTACTTTGGATCCGTGCGTCTGTGATCTACGAGGCTGGGACTTCTACACGCGGCGTCAGGCAGGTATGCAGGGTCGTATATCGCATCTCCCTCTCTCTTTTGCTCTCTTTCTTTTTTCTCTCTTTTTCTCTTTTTCTCTCTTTTTTTTCTCTCTTCTCCTCTCTCTCCTCTCTCTCTCTCTCTCTCTCTCCTCTCTCTCTCTCTCTCTTCTCTCTCTCTCTCTCTCCTCTCTCTCCTCTCTCTCTCTTCTCTCTTCTCTCTCTCTTCTCTTCTCTCTCTTCCCTCTTCTCTCTCTCTCTCTCTCTCTCTCTCTCTCTCTCTCTCTCTTCTCTCTCTCTCTCCTCTCTCCCTCCCTCCCTCCCTCCCTCCCTCCCTCCCTCCCTCCCTCTCTCCCTCTTTCTCCCTGCTTCCCTTTTCCTCTTCCCCTTCCTCCTCTTATTCCCCAGGTCCCCTCCCCCGTGCCGTGCCAGTGTATAAGGGACGGGGCCACATTTGACAAAGCGCCCCCCCCCCCTATATCCGACCTCTACCCCCCACCTTAAATCAGGTCGTACATGCCGCTGACAGGAGCCTCACGCCCCGTAGAATATATATAGGGACGTCTTCGCGTGTGAGATATATGGGCAAATCACGTATGTTATTATTCTTCCTTCACTTACCTCCTCCTCCTCTTCTTCTTCCTCCTCCCTCTGCCTCCTCCTCCTCCTCCTCCTCCTCCTCCTCCTCCTCCTCCTCCTCCTCCCTCTGCTCCTCCTCCTCCTCCTCCTCCCTCTGCTCCTCCTCTCCTCCTCCTCCTCCTCCTCCTCCTCCTCCTCCTCCTCCTCCTTCTCCCCCTCCACATCTCCTCTCCATCTCCTTCCTTCTTTTTATCCCTCCTCCTCCCTGCCCCCACATATCCCTCCTTCACCCCCCTCCCCTCCCCCCTCCTACCACACCTATCTGTAGCCACGCCCAGTCCTTCTTGCCCTCACCTCGAGGCCGCGCAATATCCCTCTGCAAGATGTAATTGCGATAAAAAAAAAAGAGGCGAGAAAGATGGTGAAAAATAAAAATAGATGGGGAGGGGGAGGATGGGGATGGGGAGGGAGGGGGGGGGGCGGAGGGGGAAATTTATCGTTTTATGGCAGCGCTTCGAGATGTTTCTGTCTCGTTATTCTTTTTTTTTCTTCTTTTTTTAAACTCTATTGAGGTTAGAAAAATGGAATAAAAGGAGAGGAAGAAAAAAAAAGGATACGAAGAGAGAGAGAGAGAGAGAGAGAGAGAGAGAGAGAGAGAGAGAGAGAGAGAGAGAGAGAGAGAGAGAGAGAGATAAAGCCTAGGGTGGGGAGGTGGTCTCCTTCGTGAGGATTCCGGCCTTGGCTTGTGTGCGTTTGGCTGCTTCAAGGACTATCTTCAGTCGCCATCTTCCTCGGAGCTCCCGATGAAGAC
>NC_051401.1:6622868-6640343 GCF_015228065.2 Penaeus monodon
CCCTCTCTCCCTCTCCCTCTCCCTCTCCCTCTCCCTCTCCCCCCTTCCCTTCCCTCTCTCCCTCTCCCCTCCCTCTCCTTCTCCCTACCCGCTACCCTCTCTCCCTCTCAGTCGCTTTCTCAGTTATCCTCATTTTCGTTCCTCTTCTGAATAGCTTCTACTTCCTCTTCTCCTATCCTAATCCCCTTTCCTCTTCCTCTTCCCTTCCCCTCCCCTTTTCATCTTCCCCTTTTCCTTCTTTCCCCTTCTCTCATTTTCTCTCGCTTCCTCCTCGTCCTCTTCTCTTCCTCCTCCTCCCCATCTTTATTATCGTCTTCCTCATGCTCCTCGTCATTCGCCCTCTCTCCGTTTCTCATCTCCTGCTTTATCTTTTCTTCTTTTTGCCCTTTTATTCATGATCTTTGTTCTCTGCTTTTTATTTTTGGTTGTTCCTTTTTTCTAATCCGTCTTTGATTTCTCTCTCTCTCTCTCCTCTCCTCTCCTCTCTCTCTCTCTCTCTCTCTTCTCTCTCTCTCTCTCTCTCTCTCTCTCTCTCTCTCTCTCTCTCTCTCTCTCTCTTGTCTTTTCTGCATGTTTTTCTTTAACACATCTCCCATCCTTTCAACTTTTTTGTTTAATTTCCTATGCCTCATTTAACACCCTTTCCTCCTTCCCCCCTTCGTGTTCATCAGTCTCCTGTTTTTATTCCTTTGTCCCTTTCGTTAGCTCTCATCGCCCTCCCTCTCCACTTCCTCTTTCTTCCCTCTTTCCTCTCCACGCTTCACTGATTCCCTCGTACCGACGCGACTCTCCCATCTCTACCCCTTTCCTCCCCTTGCCTCCCTTTCCCTCTCCTCCCGTCCTCCTCATCTCCCCTCCCCTCCCCTCCCCTCCCCTCCCCTCCCCTCCCATCCCATCCCATCCCATCCTCCTCATCTCTTCTCTTTGGTCCCTTCGTCATTTGTTCTGTCTGTCTGTTTGAACTTTCTTTCCCTCACTTTTATATACACATATCTTTCTGTCTTTCCTCTTGTGTCTTCCTTTCTCCTTTTCTTGTTTTGTCCTTTTTCTCTCGTTCTTTTCTTCTCTGCTCTCTTATTCCCCGTTCTCCTCTTCTGCCATCTATTGTCTTTCTTCTCTCTTCAATTCCTCCTCCTCTTCATTTTCCTCTCCTCCAACTTTCTCATCCTTTTACTCTTCATTCTCTTTTTATCAATATCTTCCTCTTCATCCCTCTACTTTATCTTCATTTTCCTCTCACCCTTTTATCTTCATTTTCCCCTTTCCTCTCCCGTCTACCTCCCCCTCCGTCTCCTTATTTTTTCTGCATCTATATGCAAATAAATGTATGAATTTATTCATTTATTTGTTTACAGATTTACATATTTGGTGGAATTATTTATGGTGGTAATTAATTGATATACAAATTTGTTTTGGATATTGCTAGTCACGTGTTTATTAAATATTATTTTCATATTGGGAGAGTGAATATGTTAGGGAGTGGGTGCATTTTCGTACGTGTGTGTGCCGGCATGCTCTTCGCACGTGTGCATGGCTGCATGTGAGTGCGTCCGTTTGTCCGTGCTCATCCGTGCGTGTGAAAACGCGTGCGGGACAGCTGGACGGTCCGTCCCGTCTCGAGTTTGCATTTTGATGCGAGTGGCGAGTGACGACGGGGCGGGGGGCCACTCAGGAGCGCACGCGCACACGTGTTCCCACATGTAAATAAAGAACGTAAACAAAGACACGAGGGGGAGTCACATGACCCCTATTAGGCTAGTCTCTCAGCATTGTTTACATCAGGACGGGGGAGAGGCGGCAGGGGGTACCTGGGAGGGAGGGAAGCGAGTGCTGATGATGGAGGAGGAGGAGGAGAGAGAGAGAGAGGGGAGGGAGGAGGAAGGGAAGGAAGGAGGAAATGAGGAAGGGAGGGAGATGGAGAGAAAGAGAGAGGCGGATGTAGGGAGGTAGAGAGAGGGATGGGGAGAGGAAGAGAACTAATGAATCATGAAAGACAATGAATGTTTAACTGTAGTTCCGAATGAAAGAGGGGATGAGGATTGGCATTTAAGTAAATAAACAAATGAGAGCTTTTTTTTAAACATGGAGGGGGAAGCCAGTGAGGAAATACGCTTCGCATAAAGAGGATTAAACAAATGAATATGAATTACACCTCATAAATACACAAATATCTCTAAAGAAATATCCCCCTTAAAAAATTAAAATAAAATAGATAAATAAAATAATAGTAATAATAATAATAATAATAATAATAATAATAAATGAATAAATAAATGAATAAAAAAATATAAGCAAAATACACAACTAACTCTCTAAAGAAATAACCCCCCCTAAAAAAAATGATAAATATAGGCAAAATCCAAAACCTACATCATCATGGAAATACGATCCCGAGCGTCTGGCGGACGTGAAGGGCGAGGGAAGAGGGTAATGCAGATGTGAACGAGCGACCTCTCGGCGGCCGCTGTGACAGGTTGCAGCGAGTGGGAACGACAGTCGGCTCGGACGCGCACTCGGACAGCTGGTTCTGACTGGTGGATGGCCGGCAGATGGATGGACAATTGACACAGAGATCAGCTGAGGCAGTTGTCATGGGAGGAGGGGATAGGGGAGGAGGGGGCAGGGGAAGGGGAAGGGGGGAAAAATGATGGAGGAGGGGAAGAGGAGGAAGAAGGAATAGGGGAGGGAAAAGGGAAGAAAAGGGGAGGAAAGAGGAGAGCGGCGAAAGAGGGGAGGGAAAGTGGAGAGGAAGGCCTATAGGAAATACGAAAGAGATGAAAAGGAACAGAAAAGACGAAAGGAGGAAAGGGGAGACGGGGAGGGGGGGGGGGATTAAGGAGGACAGATGACCGTTGGTGTTCACGGGAAGTCTGGATTAGCGAAAGGGTGTTTGGCCAGGACTGGAGGAAAATGGGGGGGGGGGGGGGATATGGGCGTGGAAGTAGCAATGTTTAGGGTATTTCGTGATTAGGAGAGAGTCGGTGGGCGAGTGTGAAGAGAAGCATTGAGAGGAGGAGGAAGAGGGAGAGGTAAAAGAGGGGAGGAGCAGAGGGAGAAGGAGAAAGAGATGGAGAATGAAGAGGAGAAGAAAAGGGAGGAGGAGAAGAGGAAGAAAGTGGAGAAGGTGAAGAAGAAGAAAATGGAGAAGGAGAAGATAATGGAGAAGGGGAAGAAGAAGAGGGAGGAGGAGGAGAAGAAGAAAAAGAAAAAGAAGCAGAAGAAATAGAGGAGGAGAAGAAGGAAAAAAAAAGAAGTCGAATAAGAAGTAGAAGAAGAAGAAGAAATAGAAGAGGAGGAGGAGGTGTGAAGAGGCGTACTGGGATGAGGAAGCAGGATGTTGTCTCACCTGTGCCGGCGTGACGCGTGGCTTCTCCCCTCTCCTTATGGCTTCTGCCCCGTGCTTTGCTCCTTGTTTGGCTTTCCCCTCGTTTCCCCTTCTCTCTCTCTCTCTCTCTCTCTCTCTCTCTCTCTCTCTCTCTCTCTCTCTCTCTCTCTCTCTCTCTCTCTCTCTCTCTCTATCCCTTCTCTCCCTCTCTCCCTCTCCCTCTCCCTCTCCCCCTCTCTCTCTCTCCTCTCTCTCTCTCTCTCTCTCTCTCTCTCTCCCCTCTCTCTCCTTCTTTCTCCTCTCTCTCACACACACACACACACACACACCACACACACACACACCACACACACACCACACACACACACACCACACACACACACACACACACACACGCAAACACATACAAACACACTCCTCCCCCCACATTCACACATACCCCCCCCCCTACCCCACAGACACATCCACACGTGAAGTGGCCGGGTCACGTCCCAGCTCAGTGACCCCGGCGAGGTCAGCGTGACGGCGACAGACGCCGAGACGCCGCTCGCTGTTTAAGTCGTGGTCAGAATTGTACTTTCTTCTCCTTCTTCTTCTTCTTCTTCTTCACTTTCTTCTTCTTCTTCTTCTTCTTCTTCTTCTTCTTCTTCTTTTTGCGAGGTTGGGAATGAAGAAGAAAATGAAGAAGGGGAGGGAGAGGGGGATAATGAAGGGGAAGGAGAAAGGAGGAGAGTTATGTGGTAAGGAAATGGAAAAAAGAAAAAAAGAAGGGGAAATAATGTGAGATATAATTGATTCTAATATGGTGATGATAATAAAAAAATAGAAAAATATAGATATTTTAATTTTTAATATTATTATATATATTTGTTTTGTTTTGAAAAATATATAATATAGATATTTATTTTTATATTTTGTATATTATATATATTTATATATATATATATATATATATCTATATTATAATATATATAAAAATATTATATATTATAATATATATAATATATATATTTTATATAATATATATATATAATATATTATATATATATATTATATATATATATATTTAATATATATATATTATATATATTATTATATTATATATATATATTTTATATTATATATTAATATACTATATATATTTTTATATTTAAATATAATTATATATATATATAATATATATATATGTAAATATATTTTATAATTATATATATATATAAAAATAAAAATAAAAATCTTTTATATTTATTTTTTAATTATTTTTTTTTTTTTTATATTTATATATATATATATATATATATTATATTATATATATAATATATATATATATATAAAATATATTAAATATATTATATAATATATATATCCCCATAAAGATATACATATTTATATATACGCGCACACACACAGACATATACACATTCACATTAGCCACGCAGGTCCACCAGGTTCAAAAACGATACCTTTGGAGCTGAAAAATTAAGTCTTCCGATGTCTAAATCTTGACTTGATTTATTCGTACCCGTTACACGCACGGCCCCCTCTCCCCCTCCCCTCCCTCCCTCCCTCCTCTCCTTCTCCCTCCCCTCCCTCCTCTCCTCTTCCCCCTCCTTCGCCCCTCTCCCCCTCCCTCCCCTCCCTCCCTCCCTCCCTCCTCTCCTCCTCCTTCGCCCCTCTCCCCTCTCCTCTTTTCCCCTTCCCCCTCCTTGGCCCCCTCCCCTCTTTTCCCTCCCCTTCCCCCTCCTTCCCCCCTCCCCTCCCCCCCTCCCTCCCCGTGCCACACTTGTCCGCCATTGCTCACAGCGTAATAAAAAAAGAATAAATCGGCCAATGTGGACCTTCATTGTCGGGCATTATTTATCCCCTCCCGTCTCCCTCCCCCCCTCCCTCCCCCCTTCCACTCCCTTCATTCCTCCTCCCCCCCTCTCCCTTTCTTCTTCTATTCCCACCCCTCCTTCCTCTTCCTTCTCCCTCTCTTCCTTGCTCTCCTCCCCCCCTTCACCCTTCTCCCTTCTCTCCCTCTCTTCCTTGCTCTCCTCCCCCCCTTCATCCTTCTCCCTTCTCTCCCTCTCTTCCTTGTTCTCCCCCCCCCCCCCCCGCTCCACCTTCAGGCGGTTCTGACGCCTCCACACTGACAATTCAATTTATTTTTCTTCAAGTGATCTATTGCTCCCTCAGGTTAGGTGTCTAAGGGGTTGCCTTGTTATGGACCCTGCCTTTATCTGTTGTATTTTTGATTTGTTTATTTTTTATTTTATTTTATTTTTTGTTTTTTATTCCCCCCTTTTTCTCACTTCGTTTTTCGTTCTTTGTTTATTGCCTTGTTCATCAGGTTTAATTTGTTCCGCGATGTGTCTCTTCTTTCCGATTTCCGCGTGGCTTTTATCTCTCCGTTGCTGTTGTTATATATTTCTTGGCTTTCGATTTGCTCTGTTTTTTTTTTTCTCTCTCTTTTTCTTTTTCTTTTTTTCTGCTCTCTTATCTTCCTCTTCGTCAGATTTAATTGTCATTTTCCGACATTAATCTAGCAGCGATTTCACTACTGGTTTTTATTCACTTTTTTTTTTATTGTTTTTGAATTTTGTTTTTTATCCTCTTTCACACACACACACACACACACACACACACACACACACACACACACACACACACACACACACACACACACACACACACACACACACACACACACACACACACACACACACGCGCGCGCGCACACACACACACGTGTTTGTGTGTATGTATGTATGTATCTATGTATGTATTTGTATTTACAGATTAGTGATCAATTTGGTATGTTAATTTCCTTCCGGTTATTTTAATCCACGTTTTGCTCTTGGCTTCCTTTCCTCTTCCTGCTTGTTTGGTTCGCTCTCCTCCTTCTGCACCCTCTTCTTCTTCTTCGCCCTTTTCTTTATTTCCTCCTTCATCCTCCTCAACAAGTTCCTAGCCTCCTCTTCCACCTCTTCTTCCTCCTCCTCTTCCTCCTCCTCCTCCTCCTCTTCCTCCTCCTCCTCCTCCTCCTCCTCCTCCTCCTCCTCCTCCTCCCCCTCCTCCTCCTCCTCCTCCTCTTCCTCCTCCTCCCCCTTCCTCCCCATCCTCCTCTTCCTCCTCCTCCCCTCTGTCTCATCCTTATTACTTACGAATGTTCCAGGTGCCTTTCGTTAAGCCTCGAGGATCAGCATCGTATATCTTGATGATTCCTTTGCCGATGGAGATTCCTTTCTGAGAGAGAGAGGGAGGGAGAGTTGGGGGAGGAGGGAGGTAAGGAGGGAGGGCCGGCGAGTTCTTGTACCTTTTTTGGGGGGGATCTTTGTAGGCATAATGTAGAGGGCAGTGTTAATATTAATATGTTGATAATCCTCTTCACATTATCTTTCTCTCTCTGTCCCTCCCCCTCTCCCTGCCACTCAAAACTTCCTCCCTCATCGCTCTCTTCATCCTCCCCTCCTCCTCCCACCTCCCTCCCTTATCACTTTTTCCCTCCCCTTTCCTCCTTTCACCTTCCTTCCTCCCTCCCTTCAATCTTCCTTCCTTCCTCTCTCCTTCTTCCCTCCCTCCCTTCCTTCAATCTTCCTTCAATCTTCCTTCCTCCCCCCCCCCCCCCCCACGGGCAGTCGTGGCCGTGTCGTGCGCGCGGGCGAGCGAGTCCGGTTGACGGGGCAGCCCTCCGCGCAGTGACACAGACACGCCGCCGAAACTGTAAATGGCCATGAGGGATCCCCGTCGTGTATGTTAAGTAGGGGTTAGGGGGGTACAAGGGGTGGGGGTGGGGGTTAGGCGGGGGGGGGGATTCAGGGGCGCTCTTCGGTCGGCAGGGGGCGGGGCCCGTCGTGAGGGACTTGCTGTCCTCTTGTCTACCTTTCTTCCCCTCTTCTGCCCTGATCTCTGGCTCTCATTTGTGTATGTTTTCCCTCGTTCTTCTCTCTTCCTCCGTCACTTCCTCCATCTCTCATTCGCTCTCTCTCTCTCTCTCTTCCTTCCACCCTGCCTCTTTTCCTCCCCCTCTTTTTTCCTCCTTTCCTCCCTCATTCCCTCCCTCCCTCCCTCCCTCCCTCCCCCCTCATTCCCTCCCTCCCTCCCTCAACAGCGCCTTGATCTTCCCCTTCCTTGCCCTCCCTTGTCATCTCGGCAGCTACACCGCCTTGACATGAAGGGTGATGCATCTCTCTTCCTCTCTGTTAAGACAGGGACATCTTCTCTCTCTCTCTCATCTCCCTCTCCATTCTCTCACGTTTTCCGGTTGTCTATCTATCGGGCTGTCTGTTTATCCATTTATCTGACTACTTATTTGTTTATGTATTTGTCTCTGTATCTGCCTCTCTGTCTGGCTATCGGTGTATTGGCTGTTTGTATCGTATCAACGTAGCGGTATAGGTTGGAGTGTGTGGTTGTGTTTGTTTCTCTCTTTTGATGTATTTTCCTCTGTAAAAGGCACGCACTTGCACACGCGCGCGCGCGCACACACACACACACACACACACACACACACACACACACACACACACACACACACACACACACACACACACACACACACACTACTCTCAAGCACTCAAGCACAGACACGAACAAGGGTAGGCGACTCCCTTCCTTCCTTCCCTTACTTCCTTCTCCTTCGAGCGTCGGCAAGCACAAGCGAAGGGAAGCTCAGCAGACGGACGAAAGCCGCTCAACGCCCGCTCACCTCCAGCTCACCAGCTCTCTCCAAGTCAGCCTTGTTGAGCTCAATCGCGTCTCATTTGAATTCGAGCCGAGACGTTTTGCATATGGCGCCAGGGTCTAGGCGGAGGGAATTGGGGAGGGAGGGGGGGTTGAAGGGTTTGGGGGGATGGGAAAGGAGGGGAGGGGGGTTGAAGGGGTTATGGGGGGATGGGAAGGGAAGGGAAGGGAAAGGAAGAGTGGGAAGGAGGGAAGAAGGGAAGGGAGGGAAGAGGGGAAGGGAGGGGTGGGATGAAGTGGGGAGGGGCGGTGGGGATGGCATCGGAGGGGTGGAGAAGAGGGGGATGTGAGGGGATGGATGGAAGAGAGGAGGGTAGGGGCGGACAGGGGAGAGGGTATGAGCGAGGGGAAGGGAAGGGAGAGAGAAGGGGAGATCTGGTCAAAGAGAAGTGCAAATGGGGGGTATGAATTTTGGAAAGGGGGAAAGAAGAGAAATGAGGAAGACAGGGATAAAGGTCATAGTGATGAGACAAGCCCGAGGGCGAAGTAGGGGAGACGTAGTATATACAGCCAATACACACGCAATACATACTTACAACTTTGCATATATGAGGGGAAAGAGAGAGGGAGAGGGAAAGAGAGAGGGAGAGGGAAGGAGTGAGGGAGAGGGAAGGAGTGAGGGAGAGGGAAGGAGTGAGGGAGAGGGAGAGAAGGAGGGAAGGAGAGAGGGAGGGAGGGAAGGGAAGAGGGAGGGAAGCAGGCAGTCAGAGACCGAGAAAGAGAAGGGAGGCGAGAAAGAGAGACGAAGAGAAAGAGAGAGGAAGAGGAAGAGAGAGAAAGAGGGTGGAGAGACAGGGCTTTGAAACTAACTTTATCCCCTCTAGTCCAGGGTATAAATTTCAGTAATGCGGAACACTTGATGAAAAATTCCCGCATCATCAGATAAAGTAGCCGTGGTTTGCACGTATGGAAGGTTCATGCAGTATGCCACTTTACCGGCATTGTTGCTTATGATGAGATCTTGTTTGCTGTTGAATGACTGTGCTCTCTGATTAAAAAAATGCAGGTTCATGTGTAACCAGTATTAGTCATCAGATCATGCGATTTCCGGCAAATATAATGAGATGTGCAGTTTTCATAAGTTTTTTTTTTTTGGTTATAAATGCATGCATATGGGTATGTATATATATTTTTTTCTTTTTCCTTTTCTTATCCTTTTCATTTTTTCATATTTTTTATTGATTTTTATTATCCTTTCCTTCTTTTTCTCTTTTCTTATTCTTTTCCTTTTTCGTTTTTTTTTTTTTCTTTTTCTTTTTCTTTTTCTTTTTATTTTAGGGGTGTGGGCAGGGACTACAGGATAGGTAGAAAAGAAGGGAGGGGAAGGAGGAGAAGGAATATAGGACCAAAACATTGTGAAAGAAAAAGAGAGAGAGAGAGGAGAGTGTAGGAGAGAATAATAAATAAATGAATAGATAAATGAATAATAAAAAGATAAAAAACATACCAAACATACAGACGAACGGTAGAACATGGCTAAGTCAAGGACACCCAAAACACGACCTGAGTTAAAGGGCACAAACGGACAGACAGACAGACAGGCAGATGAATAACCCCAACAGGGAGGGATGGAGGGAGGGAGCGAAGGAGGGAGGGAGGGAGCGAGGGAGGGAGGGAGTGAGGGAGGGAGGGATCGGCCGTTCTGGTTGGATTTCGAAAAGAGGTTCGAGGGTCGGGCGAGAGTGTCAGTTCACGGAGCATAGGACGTGGAGAGGCTTGGCAGGTAAGGATGACGAAGAGCGGAAGGGGAGAAAGGATGGAAGGGAGGAGGGGAGGGAGAAAGGATGGAAGGGGAGGGGAGGGGAAGGAGAAAGGATGGAAGGAAGGGGAGGCTAGAGGGAAGGTGGCAGAAGAGGGAGGGAGAAAGGAAGGGAGGCCGGGAGAAAGGATGGAAGGAAAGGAGGGAGGAAGTGGATACTAGACGGAAAGAAGCGTGAAGGGTGGAAGGAAAGAAGGGAGGAAGGAAGGAACAGGACGCTGAAGAGCGGAAGGTAGGGAGGGAGAGAGGGAGACGCTAATTATGCTCCAGGCACTGAGGGGATGGAATGTCAAGGAGGAGGGAGATATAGATATGATGGCGACGGAGAGGGAGGGAGAGGGAGAGGGAGAGGGAGAGGAAGCGGGGAGGAGGGAGGAGGGCGCACAAATAGGTCACTTAAGGTAAACACAGGAATAAGGCGAAGGTTGATGATGGTGTAAGTGATATAGATGGTGTAGTTACGAGCCAGATTAGAGGGGAGGAGGATTATGGGGAGAACGGAAAGGGAAGAGAGGGAGAGGGGAATAAAGAGAACTGAGGAAAAGGAAGAAGAATGAGGTGGGGGTAATAGCAGGGGTGAAGGAGGAAGAGGAAGAACAGGGAGAAGGAGAGACGAGAGAGAGGAGGAAGAAGAGGCGCAGGCGAACGAGGAGAAGGGAGAGTGTGGGAGGTAATAGGAACTGGACGAAGAAGGTAGAAGAGGGGGAGGAGGAGGGAATAGGGAAGGAGGAAGGGAAAGAGAGAGAGGGAAAGGAAGGATGAATGGGAAGGAGGAGGGAAGGGAAATGAGGGGAGGAGGAGAGGAGAGGAGGACAGGGAAGGAGGAGGGGAGGAGGGGAGGGATTGGGAAGGAGAAGGGACGGGGAGGACTGGTAATGATATGGAAGACTTGGATAAGGCAGGAGGAGTGGATAGGGAAGGACCGGAATAAGGACCTGAGCTTAGGAGGGAATAGAAGGTAGTAAGGGAACACGCGAGGAGGAGGGAAGTGGGAGGAGTGAGGGAGGGAGAGGGTAAAGGGAAGAGGAAGGGATAAGTAGGAGGGGAAGGGAAGGAGGAGGGAAAGAGAGAGAAGGAATAGGATGGTGAAGGGTATAAGGTAGCTGGAGTGCCTAGGATAGGGTTTGATGTAGGTAGGTGGTGGGAATGGAGGAGGGGGCAGGGGGAGGAGGGAGGAAGGAGGAGGAAAGAGAGAGGAGGAGGGAAGGGAAGGAGGAGGAAGAATGAGGAGAGGGATAGTGAAGGGAAGGAGGGGAGGAGGAGGGTAGGGAAGGGGAAGGGAGGGGAGGGGGGATGGGAGGAGAGTGAGAGAGGAGGGGGAGGAGGAGAAGGGAAAGAGGAGGAGGTGGGAATTAGCGAAGGATGGAAAGGGAATGAAAGAGAGAAGGTTGAAATGTGATGGAATGGAAAAAAGAGGGAGGAGGAGGGGAAAGAGGACACAGGAGGGGGGGGGGGGGCGTCCTGAGAGGGCAAGGGCGCGGCGGAGGACACTCAGCGTAATGATATTGATGAAACTTTGTTAAGCCAAGGAGTTGCGAGGACCGGCATAAGGACTCTTACCTTAATAGGGAATAACATTACTGGCCTGTTAGTAGACACACTCGCTGAGGGGTGGGGGGGGTGGGGGTGAGGGGGGATAGGTGTTAAGGGAGAGGAAGGGGGGATTAATATGGGGTATTTACGGGGGGGGGGGGAGAAGAAGGATTAGATTTGTTGAGGGTTTCTTGTAGCTGGGTTGCCTAGTTCGTATTTTTGTTTGTTTGTTTGTTTGTTGGTTTGATGGAGGTGGGCCAGTCTGGTGCAGGAAGAGAGAGAGAGAGAGAGAGAGAGAGAGAGAGAGAGAGAGAGAGAGAGAGAGAGAGAGAGAGAGAGAGGTGTGTGTGTGTGTGTGTGTGTGTGTGTGTGCGTGTGCGTGTGCGTGTGTGTGCGCGTGTGTGTGTGCGTGTGGGTGTGCGTGTGCGTGTGTGTGTGTGTGACCATCTCGGATGTGTGAATACGAGGAATACAGAAAGAAATTTATTAATACTTCCATCGAATTTACAAGCACATATATCATGCACTTTAGTTTTATAGCCTTCCGGATATCATTATATTTTATCTTTTAACTTTCTCTTATCAAATATATATATATTTTTTTATGTTTTGTGGAACACCCAATATATTATAATGAATTCTCTTGAATAGTACAAAAAAAAAGAAAAAATACACCTCAATTATTTTATTTTATTTTATTTTATTTTATTTATTAGATGATATAAATATGATATAAAACCAGGATGTGCTTGGAGACAGCACTTCAACAACGTCTCCGAAAAAAAAACGATATTTTATAACTGGTTTAACTTCTTGATGCGACAAGGACTCAATTATTTTCTTGTATTTTCTTTATTTTCTTTATTCTAAACCCTAAAATAAAACCAGGATGTGCATGGAGACAGCACTTCATTACCTCTCCCCCCAAAAAAAAAAAAAAAAAAAAACATTTTATAACTGGCTTAACACCTTGATTCGACAAGGAAGTCAGGACTCGCTATGTAATCCGGAGGGGGAGAAAGGGGAGAGGGGGGGAGGGGGAAGGAGGAATGGGCGGAGAAGGGAGAAGGGGGAAGGGTGAAGGAGGAAGGGGCGGAGAAGGGGGAAGGGTGAAGGAGGAAGGGGGGAGAAGGGGGTAGGAGGAAGGGGCGGAGAAAGGGGAAAGGGGGGGTGGGTGAAGGATAAAGACCATATAAAAAAAAGGAATTATGGGTACGATACTTGGGTCGGCGGGGGTCGTCACTGCGCCCTCAAGGAGTTCGCAAGACAAGGAGCGTTGGGAAGTCACGCCCATCTTAGCATAACGCTCAGGTGGAGGGGGGAGGGAAGGGGGAAGGGGGTGGTGGAAGGGGGGGGGGGTCCGGTGCTGCTTCAGGTGCGCCGCCGCGGGAGTCTGTTCTTTAGGGAGGGGGGGATGGGGGAGGGGTGAGGGGGGATCGTTTTCTTTGTCTTTCAGTTTTATTTTCTTTCTTTCTTTCTTTCTTTCCTTCT
Source organism: Penaeus monodon (assembly GCF_015228065.2). Taxonomy (NCBI): domain Eukaryota; kingdom Metazoa; phylum Arthropoda; class Malacostraca; order Decapoda; family Penaeidae; genus Penaeus; species Penaeus monodon. The sequence continues at coordinate 6,635,702 of NC_051401.1, forward strand.
TTCTTTCTTTCCTTCCTTCTTTCTTTCCTTCTCGATTCTGATCTGTTTGTCTTTGTTTGTTGTTTATGTTTCCTGCTTATCTTTTCTTTTGTTTTTTTTTCTTTTCTTTTTATTTCGTCGTCGTGAGTTTCTGTTTATATTTGATTATCTTTTTCTTGATTTATTTGACTTGTTATCAGTGGTGTTGCAGAATTATTTTTATATTGTGATTTATGAGTGTTTTTTTTTCCCATGTTGCAGACTGATAACAGAAATGATAATGATATGAATAAATGAATAATGGTGACGGTAATGCATTCCCTTGATAAGCAATAAATAATTATTATGGTTGATAGTAGCAGATTTGGCATTATCATTGGCATTTATATATACTCAGGTATATACATACATACGCACGTAACACACACACTCGCACACACACACATACGCGCGCACACACACACACACACACACACACACACACACACACACACACACACACACACACACACACACACACACACACACACACACACACACACACACACACCTTCTTTTTCTTATTTTTCTCCTCCTCCTCCTCCTCCTCCCAATTCTCCTTCCTTTTGCTCCTCCTCATCGTTTTCCTCCTTTTTATCTTCTCTTCCTATTTAGATTTTTTTTATTGTCATTTATTCTTTCCTAAAACGACGTAAATAGATAAAGTCTTCGTCTTCTTCTCCTCCTCCTCCTTCCCCTCCACCTTCTTCTTCATCCTCTTATTCTCCTTCTCCTTCTTCTCATTTTTCTTCTTCCTTTCCTCCTCCTTCTTCTTCTTAATCTCCTTCTTCATGGTCTTCTTCATCTTCATCTTCTTCTTCTTCTTCTTCTTCATCCTTTTCTCCTCCTCCTCCTCCCCTTTTTTTCTTCTTCATATCAGAAAAAAAAATATATATATAAACTAAAATTTAACACGTAAACTAACAAGGAAACCCGAGATACTTCGAGAAGAATCTAACAAGCCGAGAGAGTGAGGGGCGATTGCTGTTATCTTTCGCTCATTAGGAAACAGAGAGGGAGAGAAAGAAGAAGAAGAGATAGACAGACAGACAGAGAAAGAAAGAGAGAGGGAGGTGAGAGAAGGGGGGGGGGAGGGAAGGAAAGGGGGAAAAAGAATAGGAAAAAGGAGACCGATAGAGGCAGAGGGAGAAGAGAGAGAGAAGAGAGAGAGAGAGAGAGAGAGAGAAGAGAGAGAGAGAGAGAGAGAGAGAGAGAGAGAAGAGAGAGAAGAGAGAAGAGAGAGAGAGAGAAGAGAGAGAGAGAGAGAGAGAGAGAGAGAGAGAAGAGAGAGAGAGAGAGAGAGAGAGAGAGAGAGAGAGAGAGAGAGAGAGAGAGAGAGAGAGAGAGAGAATGCTCCGCGCCCGTCGATTCCCCAGGCAGGAGGGAGCGCGTCTCCCAAAGGGTCATATTTCCCAGACTTTATGAAGCACTCGATTCTAATTGCCCTCTTGCCCTCCCCACCCCCTTACCTTGACCCCCCCTCTCCTGTTTGCATCATATCCCTCCCCTCTTCCCTTACCTTAATACCCCCACCCCCTTTGCACCTTTCCCCTTCCCTTCACTCTTATCCCCTTACCCTCCATTACCCTCCCCCATATCCCCTTACCCTTCATTACCCTCCCCCCCCCCCATTATTTACATACAGGACGGAGTGATTAAGAGGCGAAGATATGACGCTTTTCTGGTTCTGTGTATTACCTTTTGCGGCGTTTTTTTCTTTCTTCCTTTCTTTCTTTCTTTCTTTTTTTTCTGGTCCGAACATGCGGGGGCTTTCTTTTTCTCTTCTCCTCCCTCACCCTCCCCTCCTCCTCCCTCACCCCCCTTCCTCCCCTCCCCTCCCTTCTCTTCTCTCCTCCCCTCTCTCTCTCTCTCTCTCTCTCTCTCTCTCTCTCTCTCTCTCTCTCTCTCTGTCTCTCACTCTCTCACTTTTTTTATTTCTTTCCTACATTTTCTCCCCTTCTCGCTCTTTCTTTTTATTTCTGTTTGTACCTCCCTTTAGCTATTTGTCTCATATTTATGCCAGTCTGTCTATCTGTCTATGTCTGTTATCTCATACTTCTCCCCATCTTCGCCTCATCTTCTCCACCTCCTCTTGCCACCCCCATTTCTTCTTTTCTTCTTTATCTCCTCCTCACTTTACGCCTTCACTTCTTATAGCTCATTTTTCCCTCTTCTTCTTTCTTGTCATTCACCTCCTCTTCATCCATCTTGTCATCCAACTGCTCTCCCTTTCTCTTCTTCTCCTTTTCATCCATCTTCATTCAACTCCTCTCCTCTTCCTCTTCTCCTCCTCTTTATCCACCCTTTCCATCGCTTTCATTCTCACTTTCACTCACTCTCTCACTTACGTTTTATCTCAGTGCTGCCAGGGTGCGGCGCTCAGGCGGGGATACAAAGGTATGTTTATATAACCAAATGGAAACTGATCTCCCTTAGAACCTCTCTCTCTCTCTCTCTCTCTCTCTCTCTCTCTCTCTCTCTCTCTCTCTCCCTCCCTCCCTCCCTCCCTCCCTCCCTCCCTCCCTCCCTCCCTCCCTCTCCCTCTATTTCCACTCTTCCCCCCTCCCTCTCCCTCTCCCTCTCCCTCTTTCCCCTCTTCCTCCCTCCCTCCCTCCTTCCCTCCTTCCGCGAGAGGGGAAAGAGGAGACGGTGCCGGCGCCTCGTCCCCGGAGATCGAAGGGTTAATATTGGCGCTTTTGAATGTTATTGGCATTAACCAGGTGACGTCGGGGAGTCGGCCGTTATTGCGTGCCGGTGACCTTGGGCTGGAAAATCGGCAGTTGTGATTGTCCGCGTCTGTTTGTCGGGGCTGAATGTTGAGTTTTGTGGATCGAGTTCTTACGCCGATCGGTTGTTATGTGGGCGGGGTGGGGTTGGGTAGGGAATGGTAGGGGCGGGGGAGGTATGTATGGTGGGTTCGAGTTTGTTTGCGTTTGTGGTCTGTTGTTGTTGTTGTTGTTGTAATTTTTTTTTTCTATTAGGTATATACTCATTTGCTCGTTCGCTTACTCACTCACTCACTCGTTCATTCGCTCTCACTCATTCAACTCACTCACTCGTTCATTCGCTCTCACTCATTCAACTCACTCACTCGTTCATTCGCTCTCACTCACCCACTAGTTCGCCCGGCCGCCCGCCCACTCAGCACAGCGCACGTGTCCTTTGGCACATTCTTGCATGCTTTTTTTTTCTACTTCTCTTTTTTAGTCGACCAGCCTGCATCGGGAGAACAAAAAAAAAAGGTAAATCAGAATAGATTAGCGTGACTGTCGCCTCGTAATGGAATTAACACGGAAGTCTCAAGGGACGAGCTGCCGGTGGCTTACGTAGCTGCAATATGTCAGCGTGGGGGGGTTGGGGGTTGGAGGAGGGGAAGGGGAAGGGGGTTGGAGGAGGGAAGGGGGTTGGAGGAGGGGAGGGGGGAGGATAATGGAGGGGAGGGGGAGGGAGAAGGATGGGAGGGGGGAAGGGGGCTGGAGGATAATGGAGGGGAGGGGGGAAGGGGAAAGGAGGAGGAGGAGGAGTAGGAGTAAGAGTGAGGAGGAGAAGAACGAAAGAGATGGAGAAAAAAAGGAAAGAGAGCGGGAATGGGGAGAAAGGGAGCGACGGGGAACGAAGAAGGGAGATAGCAACAAAGAGTAGGGCGAGCGAAGGGGGGGGGGCGTTTCCTAGCATCCGGGAGTCGAGGAGACGGAGGAGGAGGAGGGGTAGAAGATGATGATGATGGAGATAGAAATAAAAGAAGAGGAGGAGTAGGAAGAAGATAGAAATAAAAGAAGAAGAGGAGGAGGAAGAGGAAGAGAGAAAAAAAAAGAAAAAGGGTAGAAGCAGACGAAGGCGAAAACGAATAACAATAAGAAGCAGAAGAAGGAAAAGAGTAAGAGGAAGAGGAAGTGCAGCAGAAGAAGAAGAAAAAAAAAGTAGACACAAAAGAAGAAGAAGAGGAAGAGAAGCAAGAGATAAAGAAAGAGTAGAAACAGACGAAGGCGAAGAAGACGCGTCCTGCTGCTCGTCGCCTCGTGCTTTATTGGTGATGACCGGGAGGGGGGGGGGGCGGTCCTTTGGGGGTGTTATGATGATTGAAACGGGATCAAGGTGAGGGAGATACAGATGGTGGTGGTGGTGAGAGTGGCGAGGATGTTGGTGGTGAGGATGATGGTGAGGGGATGATAAGATGGGGTGGTGAGAGGTGATGATGGTGGTGGTGGTGATACAGATGGTGATGATGGTGAGGGGATGACGATGGTGGTGATGATGACGACGGACGCCCGGGTTAATTTGGAGGAAGATGGATGGCAGCCACAAGTGAGAGAAGGAAGGAGGAAGAGAAAAAGAGAAGAAAAAGGTCGAAGGCGACATTGAAAGAGCAGGAACGCATTGCCTCGTAAGGGTACGAAAAATAAAAAAAAATTAAAAGAGAGTGAACGTGAAAGTGAACAAAGAAAGGAAGAAAAGTGTAGAAAAAAAGAGAGAGAAGAACGCGGAAGAAGGGAACTAAGGCAGAGAAAAAAGGAAATTAAAAGGAGAAACACCAATGAAAGAGCAGAGAAGAGAGAGAGAACTTGCTTAGGGTGGTTGGGGACATTGTGGGCGCGGGGCGTATGCGGCGAGTGTGGGGGTGTGG
>NC_051401.1:6642943-6665443 GCF_015228065.2 Penaeus monodon
AGGAAGAATCTTTTTTTTGGCCCCCCGCTCTTCTCCCCCTTTTTTCCTCTCTCTCTCTTTTTTTCCCCTTCTTTCTCTCTCCCCTTCTTTCGGGTCTTTTTCTCTCTCTCTCTTCTTTCGTCTCTCTCGTTTTACCCCCATCTCTCCTCTCTCTCCTTCTCTCTCTTTTCTTTTTCCCTCTCTCTCTCTCTCTCTCTCTCTCCTCTTTTCTCTCTCTCTCTCTCTGTTTTCTCTATTTTTTTTACCAGTTTTTGGGAATAGCCCTCAAAATTTTTCCCCCTCTCAATGTTTTAAATTTGAAACATTCCAAGTAGAAAGATCACTTTAATAGACAGTTGATGAGAGAGAGAGAGAAAAAAGAAAAAGAAAAATATTCTGATTATTATTTCATTACGTTTCAAGAAGAGAGAGCGATATTCAGCAATTCATTTGAGAGAGAGAGGAAAAAAAAGGGGAAAAAAAAGTTTTAAAAAATTTGGGAAAATTTTGGGGGAAAGGAGGGGGAAAAAACCCGCAAAGAACCCGAGTAAAAAGGTATGGCCCTTGGGCGGGGGAAGCCCGAGAGCCCAAACATAAAAAGGGACCGGTGTAATTTAAGTCTTTTTTTTCTCTCTTTTTTTTCTTTTTTTTTTATCTTTTTCTTTTTTTTTCTTGGTCTTCTTCGCTCCCCTTTTTCATCACCTTTCGTCACCACGCCCCCCCCCCCTTCCCCCTTCCCTCCCCGCACCACCCTTTTAATTTTTTTTTTTTTTTGGGGCTTTTTTTTTTTCCCGGCCTTTTTGGTTCTCTTTTTCTGTCTTTCTCCCCTCTTGTTCTCTCCTCTCGGGCCCCTTCTTCCCCAGTTTTTCTTTCTCTCCCCCTCTCTTGTTCTCTTTCGGGTTTGTTTCTCCCCTCTCTCCTCTCTCTCTTCTTCCTCTCTCTCTTCTCCTCTCTCTCTCCCCTCTCCCCTCCCCTCCCCTCCTCTCTCTCTCTCTCTCACCCCTCTCCTCTCTCCCCTTTCTCTTAACTTTCCCTTATTATTTCCCCCCTCTCCCTCTCCCCCCCTTCTCTCTCCCTTCCCACCCCCTCTCCCTCGCTCTCCCTCTTTCTCCATATTTCCCCCCCCCCCTTTCCCCTCCTCTCCCCCTAAACCCTTCTCCATCTCTTTTTTTCCCTCCCCCCTATTTTCTCCATCTCTTTCCCCCCTCCCCTTCCCCCCTTATTTTCCCCTTTCCTCTTTCCCCCCCCCCCCTCCCCCTCACTCCCCCCCTCATCTTTTTCCATCTCTTCCCTCCCCCCCATTTTTGACTTCGGGCCCATAAAGCTGGGAAAAAATTTCTTTCTTTAAATGAGAGGGAAACCATTCTCGGCGGCCGCATAATTTTCCCCAGTCCCTGACCCTTTGGCCCTTCAAGGGGCCCGGGGGGGGGGGGGGTGGGAAAAGGGGAAAAAGGGAAAGGGAGGGGGGGGGGAAAGGGGAAAGGAGGGGTTTGGGGGGGGGGGAAAGAAGGGGAAAGGGGAGAGAGATTTCGAGGGGGAAATTCGAACCGGGTCACGGGGGCGCAAAAAGGGTGAATATTTTTTGCAAGTTTTTTTTTTTTTTTTTTTTTTTTTTTTTTTTTTTTTTTTTTGGGGGGTTGGGGGTGTGTGTGGTTGTGTGGTGTGTTTGTGTTTTGTGTGTTGTGTTTTTGGGTGTGTTGTGTTGTTGTTTTGTTGTTGTTGTATGTGTGTTGGTCTGTGTAGTGTGGTGCGTGGTGTGTGTGGGGGGGGGTAGGGTAAGGGTAGTGGCCTGGGGTAAGGGGCGTGGGTAGGCGGGGTGACCGGTGAAGAGAGGGAGGGGGAGGGAGAGGGGGAAGGGGGGAGAGGGGGAAGGGGGGAGGGGCTTTGAGTGAGGGTGAGAAAGGTTTGGGATCTTTATTAGTTGTCGTAGCTGTGGTTGTAGTATCGTTGTTTCGCTGTCAGTTATGGCGATATTTACCTATTATTTTTTGTTAGTGTTATTGTCATCGCCATCAACAGCACCGCCACCATCACTACTACTACTATAATTACTACTATATCTACTACTATTACAACTACTACCACTATATTACAACAACTACTACTACTACTACAACTACTACTACTACTACTACTACTACTACTACTACTACTACTACTATTACTACTATTACTACTATTACTATTATACCACCACCACCAACACCACCACCACCACCACTACTACAACAATTGCTATTATTTTCGGGTTGATGACTGAACTTTTTCTTCTTTTTTTTCTTCTCTTCCCTTCTTTTATTAATGGCTGTCGATTATTATTAACTTTTCCCCCGAAGAATGTCCCTTATCCGCCAATAGGGCTAAAATATTGCATGATCTACCGGCCATGAAGGCGAAAATTACGAAATGAAGCGCGGGATTTTTACGGGAAATTCCTTTTTTTTTTTCTTAGCGCGACTTTTTGGAGGTTGAGAAGGAGGGGGAAGGGGGAGGGGAGGGGGGTTAGGGGTGGAAAGGAGAGAGGGGAGGGGAGAAGGAGATGTAGGGAGAGAGGAGAGGAGAGGAGGGAGATAGGGGAGGGGAGAAGGAGAGGTAGGGAGAGGGGGAAGGGAGGTATAGATAAAGAGGATGGAATAGATAAGGGAGAGAGAGAGAAGGAGAAAGAGAGGAAGAAAAAGCGAGGGGGAGAAACGAAAAGAAAACAAGAGAGAAACGGCATGAGAGCAAGAAAGTCCACCTCACATATGCAAAGCCTCGAGTCCGCTTCAGCCTTCGTGCCAGACACCTAACGTCCCCCCCCTCCCTCCCTTACTCCTCCCCCACTCACTCACCCCTTCCCCTCTCCTCTCCCACTCCACCCCCCCTTCCTCCCTCCCTCTCTCCCCCTCCCCTCCCTCCCTCTCCTCTCTCCCCTCCCTCCTCCCTCCCCCTCGCCGCCGTTGCATTATGAGGAGCCCGATATGGCGCGGCCATAGAGGTGCACGGAGCCCGGTCGGCTTAATTTATATTAGTGCAGACGACTGCCGTATTGTATCAGCCAGCGCCTTTGTGGCCGAGGAGATGAAAGGGGTGTGAGATGAAATTTATCGACGGGGATAAATGACTTTCTCCTTTAGTTGAGATAGACGAGTTATCTTCCCTCCGAGAACACGCTCTACCCCGCGATTGATAGGAATTTTAAGATCTCGTTTAACAGTGCTTTGGGATTTTTTTTTTTTGGGGGGAGGGGGAGGTGAGAGAAGGGAAAGGGGGGGGAGGGTTAGTTGTTTTGTTGTTGGAGGAGAGATAAGGCGAAGGAGTGACGTCGTTTTGCTCGTTTCTTAAGCTGGGCGTATGAATAAAATTAGAGCGTTTGCGAGTATTAATTGGCCATTCGGTGTTAGGCGAACATTGCGCTCGTTGGCTCGTTACGGGGGTTTGCCAGTGAGCGAGCGTCTGCAAGATCCCGTTGCGTGTTGCAGCTAATTTGATTGCAGACTATCAGCTTCTGCAGCCGTGCAAGTAGCCAAAACACGACGCGGCCGTTTATGTTGTGCTAATTCATGAGGTGACGCCTCGTTTACATTTTTATCTTAATGTCTCTCAGGTGCCACTCTTATCGCGCCGGGCTATCTGCAAGCCATTATGGCGTGCGTGCGGGCCAATCACGTCGCCGCGCGGCGATTAAGTCAACCAATCATAAGTTGACAGCGCCGACGTCCCTCGCCCAATCACGTAATGCTGGCCGGTCCTCGGAGCCAGCCGTGCCCCGGTACCCCCTCCCGGCCACTCTTAATTATAATCGCTCTTTGATGACCTTTGGAATAGCAAAAATCCGAGAGAAAAAAAGGCTCGTAAAGTTTTATGTACAAGTCGGCGCGAGATTTATCTGTGTGGCAGATGTGTGTAGTCGAACCGCTTAGCTTGTTCTCCGGGCTGGCTCGGCGGGACGGGGACCAGCGCCGCCTTTTTTCGCTTACTTGAGGCAAGTTTTCTGCTTTATTTGTTATTTCCCCGCGGGTTTCGTCTCTCGTCTTCGGTTGCCGTTATTGTTGTTGTTGTTTTTGCCGTTGTTGTGGGGCGGATTTCGGCACTCGGAGCACGCCCGCCATCTGAATTTAAAATCCGCGCGGCCGAGAGAATGTGCGGGGGTCGTTAAGGGCGAAAATGGCGCTCGCCCGACCCAGCGGCGAGGGAACGCAAACCTGGACGCCTCGGAGTTTGGCCGTCGGGGAAGCGAAACATTAATTCTGCGAAAAGTTTCCATCATCCGGCGGGTGTCGGAGACCCCCCACGGCGGCGAGCGTGCGCGTCGAGGGCGTGCGGAAGGCGGGGGATAGGGAGGAGGGGGTGGGGAGTGGGAGAAAGGGGAAGGGGATACGGGGGGAGGGGAAAGGGGAGTGGGGAGTGGGCAAGGGGGTAAGGGAAACGGGAGGGGGGTGGTGGGGAGTGGAGATACCCGAGGAGAGAGAAATAAAAATAGAAGAGGGGGAAATAGGAGCAGACTAAGGGAACAAGGGTCAGGGGAGCGGTATAGGGAAGAGGGAGAGAGCGTTCAGGGCAGGGGGATGAGGGCTAGGGATCTGCCCCTGCCGAGTAGGGCAACGGCGACGCGATCTGAGCCGGAGGTCCTGCGCGAGACATGGCTTACCTGCAGGAGACTTGGCTGGCGGTTCCCTGGGGGGGGGGGGGGCGAGAGAGGGACGTCGAGGCGGGGGCGGTGGGGGGGGGGAGAAAAGAAGGAAATGAGAGAAGTAGGGAAATAGAGGAAAGTGAGATAGCAGTTACGGAAAAGAGAGAGAGAGAGAGAGAGAGAGAGAGAGAGAGAGAGAGAGAGAGAGAGAGAGAGAGAGAGAGAGAGTAGGAAATTAAGGAAGAGAAGAAAAAAAGTTAAAAAGTAAAAAAATAACAACGGAGAAAGGCGAGGGAAAGAGTTAGGCGTGGAGTGAATAAACTCTCGTGCAGACAAAATATATTAATCTGGATAGTAATGCGTGCAATGTCATTACCGGCGCAACGATAAGACTTTTTATGGAGTTTGCAGCAAAGCTAAAATGTAGGAGGGAAAAGAGAGGAAAGAGAAAGAAAAATAGAATAAATGAATAAATAAGCAAAGTAAGGGAACAAATGAAAGAAGATAGCAATGAGAGACAAGAAAAATTAGAGACAGAGAAAGAGGAGAGAAAACAAAGACGGGGGGGGGGGAAGGAAGGAAAACAAAAAGCAAAAACAACAAAAAAAAAACATAGTAATCAGAAAAAGAAAACAAAAGCAAATAGGAAATAACAATGGGGATAACTAAATCAAAACACAAGACAACAAAAAAGAAAGAAAGAAAAAGAAAAACAGGAAATACAGAGAAGGGAAGAAAGAGAGGACGGCGAAGATAAGAGAAATTTGCAACAAATGGCCGCCTCATTCCGGCCTCCCATACTTGCTGCCGAGTATGAGCGATCGCTTGGTTGTTGCACGTAATGGAGGTGATCAACAACAGGCGTAGGGAGAGGAGGAAGGGGAAGGAAAGGGAGGAAGAATGGGGAAGAAGAAAGAGGTGGAGGTGGTGGAGGAGGGGGGGGACGGGGAGGGAGAGGGGAGAGGGGGAAGGGAAAGGATGAGGGGAGAGGAGGAGGAGGAAGAGGAGAAGAAGAAGGAAAGGGGAAGGAAGGGGAGGAGTGGGGGAGGGGTAAAAGAAGAAAGGAGGAACAGAAGGATGGGAGGGAAGGAGGAATGGGGAAAAGGTAAGAAAAGGGAAGGGAGGGAAGTATAAGGGAGGAAAATGGAGGGGAGAGGTAAAAGGAGGGAGGAGGGAGGGAGGGACGAATGAAAAGGGACAGAGGATAACTGTGTAAGGACATCCCACGCGTCCCTCGCCATTCCTTCTCGCCACTAAACATGCCTAGCCATGCCCTCGTTCCTTCCTGTGGACCCTTTCTTATTTTTATTATTCTTTTCTTCTTTTCTTTTTTTCTTCTTCTCATCTTCTTCTTCTTGTTTTGTTTTGTTTTTCCCCTTTTTCCTCTTTTTTCTCTTCTTCTTCTTCTTCTTTTCCCCCTGTTTTTCCTCTCCTCCTCCTCTTCTTCTCTTCTCCTCTCTCCTTTTTCTTCTCTTCTTCTTCTTCCTCCTCTCCTCCTCCTTCTTCCTCCTCTCCTCCTCCTTCTTCTTCCTCTCCTCCTCCTTCTTCTTCTTCTTCTTCTTCTTCTTCTTCTTCTTCTTCTTCTTCTCTTTCCTTCCTTCCTTTTCTTCAATTCCCATTGCCCCCTTTTCCCTTACCTTCATAGTCGGGCGGCCTCCAAGGGTGACCCAAGAAAAGGAGGAGATGGAGGTGGAGATGGAGGAGGAGGAGATACAGATGGAGATGGAGATGGAGAGAGAGGGAGAGGGGGGAAGGGTGGAGGAGGGAGGAGGGAGGAGGAGGAGGAGATGGAGAACGAGATCGAGAAGAAGGAGGAGGAGGAGAAGAAGGAGGAGGAGGAGAAGAAGGAGGAGGAGGAGAAGAAGATGGAGAGGGAGGAAGGGTGGAAGAGAGGGAGAGGGAGAGGGAGGGGGGGGTGAGGAGACCCGCTTGGGTGGTGATGATTCTCGTGGAATTCTGGAAGGATTTTCTACTCGGTTTCTTGGGGAGGGTTATCTGATGTGATTTTTAAAAAATATTGTTATTATTTTATTAACTTTCGTTTGTGTTTGTGTCTTTCGGTTCTGGTTTATGGTACAGGTGAAGATGTTTTTTGTGATAATATAAGTTCTGAAAAAAAAAAACATTATTAATGTTGTTATAGAAGTTATTTTACGATAAGAATGATTATTATTAAGACCTTACAGTGTATATATATATATATATATATATATATATATATATATATATATATATATATATATATATATATATATAAAACTGTGCTTCTGCTTAAACCTCCAACATTACGAAACCTCCTCCATGGGCACCCCCCCCCCTATAGGCCTGACATGCTCCGTGATTGACCCATCTGCCCTGCCTAGGCCTATCTCGACCCGTCGTGGGAGGTTCCATAAGTTCATCTAGCCCTCCCCCCCTCTCCTCCCTCGCCCTCTCCTATCCTCCCTCTCTCCCTTGTCCCTCCCTCCCTCCCTCTCTCTCTTGCCCCCCCCCTCCCTCCCTCCCTCCTTCCCTTTCTACTCTCCCCGTGGCGAGGCTGTGAGGTGAAACGTAGCTTAAGATGCACTTACCTGTCCACTTTGCATTGCTAATGACGACACAAGATTGATCTTATCGCTTCATTACCGGTACCGTAGGGGAGGTCAGAGGCTGGGGGAGGGAAGGAGGGAGGGAAGGTAAGGGGTGGGGGAGGGATAGTGAGGGAAGGAGGGGGAGGGTAAGGCGTACGGGAGGGATGGTGAAGGAGGGAGGGAGGGTAAGGGGTACGGGAGGGATGGTGAGGGAGGGAGGGAGGGAAGGTAAGGGGTAGGAGAGGGATGGTGAGGGAGTGTTGGAGTGGTGGCGTAATGGAGGCTTCTTTTGTTTGGGTGCGTTAGTGTTTATGTTTGTGGAATTGTGTGTCAGTGTGTTAGTTGTGTTTGGTAGGCAGAGCGAGGGAGGGTAAAGGAGGGGTAGAGAGGTAATGAGAGGTAGGGAGAAGGGAGTAGTGGTGAAGGGGAGGACGGGAGAAGGATGAGGGAAAGGGAGAGGGCAAGGGTGGAGGGGGAAGAGAAGGGATTGAATAGAGAAAGAGAAGGCAGTAAACAAAGAAGAGGAAAAAGCTAGAATCGAGAGGGAGAGAATTTCATCTCTCAACCCAGGGTATGGGCCTCCGCATCTTGAGCATGGGTGCCCTCCCTCTTCCCCTCTCTCCCTTCCCCTCTTCCTTCTGTCCTCTCCTCTCCCTCCACTGTTCCCTCCTCTCTCCTATCTCCTCCTCTCCCGTCTTTCCCCTCCTTTATCCCCTCTGTTCCCTCCCCTCTCCCCTCTATTCCCTCCCTTCTATTCCCTCCCCTCGCCCCTTCCCCCTTCCCCCTACCCCTACCCCTACCCCCTACCCCCGGAGGTCGAGGCGGTGAGAGGAAGTGCCAAGACTAATCCCAGATTAAGACATCTCGACATTTTTTGTGCGTGTTAGTCGGGGAGCACGGTATTTGTATGACACTGTGACTGTGTACTAAGGTGTGTGTGTGTGTGTGTGTACGTGTATCTGTGGTCGTTTTACAGGTGTGTGTGTGTGTGTGTGCGTGTACGTGTACATGTACGTGTACGGTGTAAGTGGTCGTTTTACAGGTGTGTGTGTGTCTACGTGTATCTGTGGTCGTTTTAGAGGTGCGTATGTATGCGTAATTGGCGGTATTATAATTATCAGGAATTAAAAGCGATTATCGGGGTAGTTCTGCGGTTTTGTTGCCAGCAGATAATGGGCACCGGACGAGGTATTCATGGGTGGAGAAATATTTATAGTTTTCATTACCTACTGAAAAGCACCATACAGATATTTGGCGCGTGTTAGTTGACTGATTGTGTGTTCATTCTCTTCGTCTTCTCCTTTTGCCTTCTCTCTCTCTTCTCTCATCTCTCTCTCTCTCTCTCTCTCTCTTCTTTCTCTCTCTCTCTTTCGTTCTCCTCTCTCTCTCTTCTCTCTCTCTCTCTCTCTCTCTCTCTCTCTCTTCTCTCTCTCTCTCTCTCTCTCTCTCTCTCTCTCTCTCTCTCTCTCTCTCAGTTTCCCACTTTGTTTTCTCCCTCTACCTCTCTTAGTCCCTTCCTTTATATTATTTCATATCCTTGACTTCTCCCCCCCCCCCTCCACCAGCCTCTTCAAACCCCCCCCCTCAACCTCTTCAACCCCCTCCCCCCTCCCCTCCCCAGCAGTCTCCCCGCCGAGGCCTCCGCTAAAAGAGATTTTAAAAGTATCTTGGAGCCTTTTCCTTCAGCGGAGACAGGTGGTCCGGGAGGAACTGTCACCCCCCGTCGCGAACACCCCCTCCTCCTCCTCCCTCTCTCCCTTAACCCCCCACCCCCGACACACACACACTCCCTCGCTTACCCTCAAGTCATCTTATCTTATACTCATTCTCATTTACACTTCATTCCACTTCTCTTACCCCAATTTCTTCCCTTACCCCCCCCCCCCTACCACTCCCATTTTCCTTACTTCCCTCAATCGCTCTTACCTTATATCTACCCTCACTTATCCCAACTTCCCTTACCCTCAATTCCCATTTCCCTTACCCCCCCCCCATCACTCTTACCTTATATCTACCCTCACTTACCCCAATTTCTCTTACCCCAACCCCAAACCCTGGCCTTAATCCCCCCTCTCCTTCACCCCTATACTCCCCCACCCCCCTTTCCCCACCCTCACCTTATCCCCACCCTTACCCCTATTTGCCCACCACCTCCTTCTAGGGGAGGGAGGGAGCCTGTGCTATGTCGTGAGGCCCACCCGTATGCTTCTTGCGGGTGGGCGGAGGGGCGTGGGTTGGAGCGTGGGCTTGGGTTGTTGGAGATGGACACGGAGAATAAGGGAGGAAATGTGGGGGGAGGGTGAAGGATGAAGGGGAAGGAGAGGGGAAAGGAATTTTGAGTTAGTTTGCTCCTTTTTTACTGTTTGCTTGTTGTCATGCCATACCATGTTAGTTATAGGATATTGTGCCTGTATGTATGTATATATTATATATATATATATATATTAATATATATATATATATATATATAAAATGTATATATATAGTAATGTATATATAAAATATATTTTATATATATAAAAATATTTTATTATATATATATATATATATAATATTATAATATATATATATATATATATATATATATATATATATATATAATATTATATATATATATATATACATATATATATATATATATATATATATATATATTATATATATATATATATATATTATATATAATATATATGTATATATATATATATATATACATATATATATATTATATCATATATATATATAGATATATATAATGTATATAATATTATATATATATCTGATATATATATTACTATATATATAATAATAATAATATGTATATATAAAGTTTATCTAATTATTTAATTAATGAATATACTTATTCATTTGTGTATAACGATTTGATGATTAATGTGTTTATTTTCTTTCAGCAATATAGAATTAAGGAATTTATATTATACATGTAATCTTAGTCAAATGGATTCTTCAAATATCAAGTCTTTCGTAATATAAAGCTGTTTGTAAAAAATATATAAAAAGAAACAAGATAAGCATATATAATAATATATATATATAATATATTATATATAAGTATATATATTATGTTATATATGTATATATATATATGTGTATATATAATATATATATATATATATATATATATATTATATATATATATATATATACACATTGTTAGTAGATTGCTATTGATACGATTTTTTGTCTTTACACCATATAGTTTCACATTTTATATTGATATGCATTATATATATTTCCGTGAACTTGCAACATATTGACAGGCACTCACCCATCGCTCTCTTTTTTTTGTATTTTGTATTCCATTGCCAGCGCCTGTTTTGTGTTAACGCGAATGTCTTTGGTTACAGGTACGTGGCCCAGAGGTCGAGGGGGAGAGCCCGACTGGCAGAGACATGTGTGGGTATGTCAGTATAATCTAGTATGCTAATATATCTTGCGTAGCCTCTGCAGCCATGAAAACCTGAAAGGATTTCGTCATGATATTTGTCGACATTTTTCACGTCAGTTGTGGTTGGATGTGTTTGTCGGGGAGAGAGAGAGAGGGAAGGCGGAGGAGATAGATAGCGAAGGGGGGAGAGGGAGAGAGAAATAAAATGGTATATAAAATGATGTGTGTGTGTGTGTGTGTGAGTGTGAGTGTGAGTGTGTGTGTGTGTGTGTGTGTGTGTGTGAGTGTGTAGTATAAGGGAGAAGGAGAAAGAGGAGAGGGGTAGAACAAAAAATAAATGAAGACATAGAGAATAAGTCCGATTTATATAAATGTATGTGTGTATGTGTGTGTGTATTTGTATATACACACATACATACATACAGAAATAAAAGAAAGAAAAAACGACACATGTTGTCCATCGGATATGTACCTTCGCCCCGCTTCCAATTAGCCAAGGTTAAGACGTAGCCGACCTCTCGAAGATATCCTCTCTCCTTGCACTATTTTACAATTTCACTGAGGAAATCCGGCGTCGACATTTCAATTTAGAGTCTCTTTAGGTAATCCGATGAATAATTAAGTCATCCTAATTAATTTTTTTTTTATAGTTAACGAACTCATTGATTTAGGGTCGGTTTTCTCCCGTCGCCGTGAAGGATTTCGGGGCTGGCCTCCTGAAGGACCCCCGAGGGTTGGTCTCAGGGGCGTCGCGGGCGGTATAACGGCGATATACCTTCACGGGAGTATATTTCGCGGGCTGGTATACCCGCGCACCAGCGATCCGAGGGTGCCCATGGTGTGCCCCGGTGTCTTCGGGCGAGTTTTCAAATAATTTCGAGAAATTTCGCTCAAATAATGCAATCAATCCCGCTGGGTTTAATGTCTGGGAAAGGAGGGGGGGGAGGAAGGAAGGAGGGGGGGGATGAGGGTGATGGAAGTGGTCTTCCAATGGTTGTCGTTAGAGGCGAGATTTATCCGTGATCTTGCCAGGACCTCGCTCTTATGGTCCAAGTTAGCCGGTCTTAGAGATAGCGGGAGGGGGGCGGTATTGGGGAAGGGGAGGGGTATAAAGGAGGGGGGTTGTGGATAGGGAGGGGTGTAGGAAGGGCTATGGGGAGGAAGGGAGGGAAGGAGGGAGGCCCTGGGGAGGAAGGAGGGGGAGTAGGGGGATGGGGTCCCTGAGATGAGAGGAGGGGAAGAGGGGGCCTATATCCCCACGGGCAATTGGGGGGGAGGGGGAGGTGGGGAAGGGGGAGGGGGGAGAAGGAGTTCAGAGACAGCTATTAGTCGGTCGTCGAGGAGATTGCCGGGCTCTTAATTGTATCTGCGAGCAATTGGTGGTTCGGCGGCAGTTGCTTGTCTTGGCGCCGGAATAGAATAGTAATGCCGGGTGAGGCGCGGATGTCTCTCTTTCTCTTTCTCTTTCTCTTTTTCTTTTTCTTCTCTCTCCCCTCTCCCTTCTCTGTCTCTCTCCCTTCTCTCTCTCTCTCTCTCTCTCTCTCTCTCTCTCTCTCTCTCTCTCTCTCTCTCTCTAACTCGCTCACTCTCCCGCTCTCTCTCTCTCTCTCTTTCTCGTCTACTGCATTTTTATTATCGTGTTGTGTATTGGTCACTGGATTTAATTTGAGTCTTTCCTCTTTTTATGACCCCGCCCACGCAACATGTGTGTGTGTGTGTGTGTGTGTGTGTGTGTGTGTGTGTGTGTGTGGGTGTGTGTGTGTGTGTGTGTTTGTGTGTGTGAATGAGTGAGTGAGTGAGTGAGTGAGTGAGTGTGTGAGTATGTCTGAGTGTGTCTGTCTATGTGTAAGTATGTGTGTATCTATGTATGTATCTGTGTTTGTGTGTGTGTGTGTGCGTGCGTGTGCGTGAGGAGGGCAGGTGGTGGTGGTGAAGACAGCTGTAGGGTTTTATGTGCTGGGGAGAGCGTGTGTGTGTGCGAGTGATTGGTAGATTTCAAGCTTATTGGAACTTGTACTTGTGCGTAGAATGAGAAATAGAAAAGAGAGAAAAACGGGGGAAAGAGAAGAAAATATTAAATATACAAAAAAGGAAGATTGATCCAGAGAAAGAAAGAAAGAAAAAAAAATATAGAAGTGGGAATGGAAAGAAGAGAAATATATATATTCCATGGAGAAATTCCCAGATCGCAGAATTCCAAGAGTGATCCCTCGAAGGCGAGAAATTAATCCAAGGAACGAGGCAGGTAATCGAGGTCGCCGAGGGGAGGAGAGAGAGAGAGAGAGAGGGGGAAAAGGCTGAAGGATTTGGGGGGGAGAGGGGAGAAAAACAGGGGTTGTGGAGAAGGGGAAGGGGAAAAGGCGAAGGATTTGGAGGGAGTGAGGAGAGAGGGGGAAAGGAAAGGGCATTGGGGTAAGGGGGAGGCAAGGGTTGGGGAGAAGGGGGAGAGGGGAAAATACAAAGGTTGGGGAGGAGGAGGAGAGGGGAAAAGGCAGGGGTTGTGGAGAAAGGGGAGGGGAAAAAACGAAGGATTTGAAGGAAGTGAGGAGAGAGGGAAAAGGTTTGGGCACTGGGGTAAGGGGAAAGACGCAGGACTCGTAGAGAGGGAGAAGGGAAAAGGCAAGAGTTGGGGAGAAGGAGGAAAGGGGAAAAGCCAAGGGTTGGGGAGGAAGGGGAGAGGGAAAAAGCCAAGGGTTGGGGAAGAGGGGAAAGGGGAAAAGGCAAGAGATGGGGAGGAAGGGGAGAGGGAATAAGGCAAGGAGGGTATAAGGGGAAGGGGAGAAAATAGAGGTCGTAGAGAGGAAGGGAGGGAAGAAGGAAGGATATTGGGAGGGGGAGAGAGGGGAGAAGGCAAGATTATAGGGCGGGGAAGGGGAGAAAAAGCACGGGTCTTAGGGGGAGAGGGGAAACGCAGAATCCTCGGGGACGAGAGGAGAAAAGGGTAGGGGAGGGGGGGGGGTGAAAGGAAGGAGTTCGTGATCAGTGCAGTGGGTATGGTAGGGGGGGTGACAGGGGGGTGTCAGTGGGAGGGGGAGTGAAGAAGAGGGGAGAGAGGGAGTGAAGAAGAGGGGAGGGGAAGTGAAGAGGGGAGTGGGGAAGTGAAGAGGGGAGAGGGAGAGTGAAGAAGAGGGGAGAGAGGGAGTGAAGAAGAGGGGAAAGTAGTTGGCAGGGAGAAGGGTGAAGGAGGAAGAGGGGAAGAGGGAGAGAGGAAGAAAGGGGGGGGGGAACGGGTCTGCTTTAAAGAGCTTTTTGATCCCCTATAATGTGACACTGATCACATGCTTCTCTGCTTTCCTTCTGCTGCCACGCCTGCGAGTACTGCTGCTGCTGTTACTCCTTCTCTTTTTTTTTGCGCTTGTGATTAATATTGATGCAGGCAGTAATGTTGCTATTATTGTTGCAACCGATGTCATTTTATTAGTGGGGGGGGTGGGTTCGTTTTCACTCGATATTTATCAATGGTGTTGTTGCTGACGTCATTTCCTCTCGGGCTGCATCCGTGTTTTATTCTCCTGTTTTTTTTATTCTGTTTTTCTTCGTCCTTTCCGTATTCACTTTTTCCTATCTTTCCTCCTCTTCTTTTTTTTCCTCCTTCCTATCCTATCCCTTCTCCCTCTTCCTTGTTTTCCCTTTCCTGGTTCCCCGCCACCCATCCATCCTACTTTTTCTCATTTCTCCTCTCCTCTTCCCATCCTCTTCCCCTTCTTCCTATCCCGTACTACCATCTCTTCCTTCTCTATATTCCTCTTCCCCCTTCATTCGTCGTCTTCTCTTCATTCTTCTCTCTCTCTCTCTCTCTCTCTCTCTCTCTCTCTCTCTCTCTCTCTCTCTCTCTCTCTCTCTTTTCTCTCTTTCTTTCTTTCTTTCTTTCTTTCTTTCTTTCTTTCTTTCTTTCTTTCTACTACTCCTTCTCTCAAATCCCTTTATTTTTTTCTGTATCCATCATTCTCCTCCCTCCTCCCTCTTCCTCCTCCTCCTCCTCCTCCTCCTCCTCCTCCTCCTCCTCCTCCTCCTCCTCCTTCTCCTTCTCCTCCTCTACCACCATCACCACCACCACCTTCTCTCCATTCGCTTCCGCCTTCTCCCCCTCCCCTTTTTTCCTCCAACCCTCCTCCCCTTTGCCGTCCCCCGCTTCTCCATCGGTCCATCTACTCCGCCTCCTTCTTCACACTCTTCATTCCCTCCCCCTTCCCCCTCCCCCTCCACGCACCATGCATCTACGCTGACAAATCCCCCTCCTCTCCATCCTTCCTTCTCTCCTTCCCTCTTTCTCTCCTCTCCTTCCCTCTTTCTCTCCTCCCCTTCCTGCATCTTTCTCTCCCCTCCCCTTCCCTTCCCTCCCTCCCATCCCTCTTTCCCCTCCCATCCCCTCCCCTCTCCTGCATCTCTCCTTCCCCCCTTCTGCCTCCCTCCTCCCCTTCTCCTCCCCTCCCTCCCCCTCCTCCCCCTCCTCCCCCAGGCATGTACGCTGACAAATCCCTTGACTGAGATTTCTTGCTACTCATTCCTGGGCGATGATTGACAGTGGAGCCAAGGCGAGCGAGCGGGCGGGTGACCTCGTGACCTGACCTCCACTGGCTGCCTCGTGGGTCTTCTTCGGCTCTTGTTGTTAGTTTTCGTTTTTTTTTCAGGTTTTCTTTCTTTTATTTAATTTTTACTTTATTTTTATTTTTTTTTCCAGTTTGAGTTTTTCAGGTTTTCTTTATTTCGTTTCTACTTTTTTTCGAGTTAGCTTTCGAGGTGATTCCCCCGATGAAGGTTTATTGTTCTTGTTCTTGTTCTTGTTGTCTTTTGTTTTCGTGGTTTGTTGTTGTTGTTGTTGTTGTTTTCGATTTCCTCGCATTTATTTCGCTAGTCTTGGTTTTGTTTTGTTTTTCTGATTTTCGAGTCGACTGCGTTTTTTTTTTCTAATTTCTCTTTCTTTCTTTCTTTCTCTCTTTCTCTCTTTCTTTCTCTCTCTCTCTCTTTCTCCCTCCCTCCCTCCCCCCTCCCTCCCTCCCTCCCCCCTCCCTCCTCCCTCCCTTCCCCCCTCCCTCCCCTCTCCCCCTCTCCCTCTCTCCCTCTTTCTTTCGAGACGGTATCGACAAATGTGACAGTTATTGCGGTCAGTAGTTGCAGTGGTTGCAGCGGATTCTGTTGCTAGCGTAGTATCTGTTTGTTGGGGGGGGGGGAGGTGGCTGTTATTTATTATTATTACAGATTGTTGTTTGTTGTTATTGTGCGTCTAGAAGATTCTGCGGCGCCGGGAATGTTTGTGTTTGTAGATCACCATAGCTTGTGCGTTTATCAAGTGGTAATCTTCGGCAAGTGGTTATGGATTTCGTGATATTTCTTGAATGCCTTTTGCTGAGTGCTTGGCCGGGCTGTTCGAGGCCGAGTGGTGACGTCATAGAGAGGACGAGAGGGGAGGGGGGGGAGGAGGGAGGGGGGATAGGTATCTTTAGCAATTTAGATTTTGTTTTTGCTTTTGTGTAATTTTTTTTTTTGTTTATTTATTTTTTATTTTTTATTTTTTGGGGGGGATGTATTGAGATTAGATTTTTTTTTTGCTTTTTTTGGGGGGGGGAGGGGGGTCAGGCATATTAAGCATTTTAGTTGTTTTTTTATCACGAGGGTCAGTCATCTCCAACAGTTTAGACTTCTATTTTTATTTTTTTTTTGTTTTTGTTTTTGTTTTTGCCATGTCTTTTGCTGGATGGGAACGAGCGACAGATGCGAGGAGCTGATGGCACCGAGCCTGCAGACACTCATTTCGTGCAGGACGATGTTTGCACAGATCTTGCAAGGTAACGCAATCTGTCTTGTCAACGGCGTGCCTTACTAAAAGCAGCATACCTACACGAGACGCTTGGCTTTCTGTGTGTGTGTGTGTGTGTGTGTGTGTGTGTGTGTGTGTGTGTGTGTGTGTGTGTTTATGTATGTATGTATGTATGTGCGCGCGTCTGTCTATCTGTTTAATCTGTCTGTCTGTGCGTGTCTTTTGGCGAGGGAACATTTTTGTGCGATGGAGGCGTGTCCGCGCTGGCTAAGAGCTGTTGAGAGAAAGGTCATGCTAATAAGAAAGGTCAGACTAATAAACAGCTTCTACAACAACATTTTTTGGCCGGTGAGGGTGCGGAGCGAGACGGTGGATAAGGGAGGGGTGGGGGTGGAGGGGGTTGTAAGGTAGGGGAAGGGGTGAGGGGAGTTGACCTGATATGTGCAAGCATCTGTTAATCTTCCATCTGTAGCCGTGACGAGATACGAATACGCGAGTGGGTGGGTGTACTTGTGTATCTGCGTGTACTTGTATTTCTCCGTCAGTGTACTTTTCTGTCTGTCTCTGTGTTCTTTCAGTCTGTACTTGTTTGTGTGTATTGGTCCGTCCGTATATACTTGTACTGTGTACATGTGTACACTCTGTCCACGTGCGTGCTTGTGTCTTTTTTTCCGCGTGTTTCTCTTTTTGTCTGTGTGTGTCTTTATTTCTGTCTGTGTGTTTGTGCTTTTCCGCGTGTCTGTCTTTCTGTCCATATATGTGTCTGTAACTTTCTACCTGTGTGTCTAGAGTCTTTCTGCCTTTCCGTATGTCTGTGCCTCTGTTTCTGTCTTTCTGTCTCTCCGTCTTTCTCTTCTTCCCATATGCCTGTGTCTCTCCCTGCCTTTCAGTCTTTCCGCCTTTCGTTGTCTCTCTGCCTTTTTGTCTCTCCGTGTTTTCGTTGTCTCTGTTTTTCTGTCTTTCAGTGTTTTCGTTGTCTCTGCCTTTCTGTCTGTCTTTCCGTATTTCGTTGTCTCTGCCTTTCTGTCTGTTTTCTGTCTTTCCGTGTTTTCGTTGTCTCTGCCTTTCTTTCTTTCGTGTTTCTTTGTGTCTGTGGCTTTCTGTCCGCCGACCTCCTACCCGGGCAGCAGCGGGGCTCGAGTGAAGAAGTCTGGCAGCCGAACTGGCCGTGTTGTTGACACTGTTGTCATGCGGATAGTTTTTCGAGATTACGCGAATAGCCGCGCGAATGGCCGTCGGGTCCTTCTGGTGGGTGCTTTGGCCGCTCGCTCGCTGTAAGACAAGTCCCTGGGTCGTCGTGGATGCGAAACAGCTGGCCCGATTGGCCTCCGTCGGGGCGATTCGCCGGAGGAGCTCGCTCGGCAAATCTTAAGGGCGACGCTGAGGAGGACGTAGATTGGGGGGGGGGGGGGATGGGGATGGGGGCTTTTGGCGGTTGTGTGTGTGTGTGTGTGTGTGTGTGTGTGTGTGTGTGTGTGTGTGTGTGTTTGTGTTTGTGTTTGTGTTTGTGTTTGTGTATGTCTATGTGTATTGTATGTATATGCGTCTGTGTTTATCTGTCTGTCTGTTTCATGGTAATGGTATAACTATAGAATCTCTCGCTCATTCGTACAATTTAGGCCCACACTGTATTTTTTTGTTTTCGAATTCGATTTTGTCTGGGAGTCATTAGAAATTCGAGTCGGCTTGCAATTGCCTCAATCGCAGCAGATATTATCGTAACTGCCCTTCCCCTTCCCCCCCTTCCCCTACCCCCTCCCAGTCCCCCTCCCCCCTCCCCCTCCCCGCCCTCTGCCACGACCACACCAGGACAAACCCAGCAGGGTGTAATCAGAGCATCCGTACCCTTCCTCTACCCTTATCCAGCGCCCTTCCCCCTTCCCCTTCCCCTTCCCGTCTGTTCCCGTCCCCATTTTCCTTCCCCGTCTCCCCTTTTCTAGCCTTTGTTTTGTATATTTTCCTCACACCCCCTTCCTCTTTTCTCTCCATTTTATTTCTTCATCTTCCCCTTTTTCTCATCCTTTTTTCTCTTTTCTCCTTCTATTTTCTCTTCTCATTCATTTTCAGCAACTCATTCCATTCTCCTTTATCGTCCTCCATCCTTTTTATCTTTCTCTCCTCCTCTTCCTCCCCTTCCTCTTCCTCTTCTTCCTCCTCCTCCTCCTCAACTTCCTCCTCCTCCTCCTCTCTCCTCCTCCTCCTCCTCCTCCTCCTCCTCCTCCTTCTTCCTCCTTTCTCTTTTTCTTCTCTTCTCTTCTGCTCTGCTGCTTCCTTCTTCTTCTTCTTCCTTCTTCTCTTCTTCTTCTCTTCTTCTTTTCTTCTTTCCTTCTTCTTCTTCTTCTTCTTCTTCTCCTCTCCTCTTTTCTCCTCCTCCTCCTCCTCTTCCTCCTCGTCCTCCTCGTCCTCCTCCTTTCACTATCCCTTCCGTCTGCCATCGTACTCTATTGAGTCATCTCGTATTTTGTCTTCGATACTCTGTCTCCCGCCCCTGATAGTTTTTCTATGTAGGGATGGGGACTGCTCAGACACAGACAGACAGACAGACAGACAGACACAGACAGTATGCCTTTGTTTGTGTGTCCATCGGATTTTGGCTCTTGCTGGGTCGCCCGTCTAACAGGAGTAACAGCACGGAAAAGCAATACCGACAGCCTTTCACCACGAGCTAGATCGGCCTCCGCGACAGGCAACGCAGAAAGGAAGTCGAAGGAGCGTGTTTTGCGAAGCTTCGTTGGGGGAGGGGGGTGTTAAGGGGGTGTAAGGGGTAAGGGGGGGGAGGTTCTCCCGACGGTGCACGTGAACCGGAATAACAAGACGAGCTAATAGAGTCAGTGCCAGCTGGGCGGGTCAGGGAGGGAGGTGCGGAGCGATGGGTGTGAATGGCGGGTGTTTTGAGGGCGGGGATCGAAGGCGGGGGTCGAGCGCTGTTTCGGACTTTCGTCTGTCTGGCTGGCTGACCGGGTGCCGCGTCGTGGCGGGTTCTCTGCTCCTACTTCTGCCTCTCTGTGTGTTTATAAACATCGTATTATGACATACTTAGCGCATACTACGACGCACGCCGCCGCACGCACCACCACGCACCACACCACCACACACACACACACACGACACACACACACACACACAACACACACACACACACACAACACACACACACACACACCACACACCCACACACTCACACACACACGCGCCACACATGCTCTCACACATAATTAACAATATACACTACACATACACTTGTATAGTGTGTTTATGCATGTTAATATGCATTTGTTTATAATTTCTGTTAACATCCTTCTCGTCCCCTTTGCTTGTTCTCGCCTCTCACCTCCCTCTCACACACTCCCCCACCCTTTCCCCCTTCCCCTCCCCCCACCCTTTCCCTTTCCTCCACCTTCTCCCCTCTCCAATTTTCATCCTTCAAATTTCCTCTCCCTCTTCCCTCCTCTCCCCTCTTCCTCTCCCTCTCCCCTCTTCCTCTCCCTCTCCCCTCTTCCTCCCCCTCTCCCCTCTCTTCTCTCCCCTCCCTCTCCCCTCCCTCTCCCCAGATGTCAGCGCCGCTTAAGAGAGCTGAGCCTCGGGTCTGGATTTCATGCTAAAGAGACCGTTAAGGAGACATTGGCGGAGGCTGTTTACAAGGCACCGCGTCCTCCCCGCTGTTTATGTAACTGGCCCGGGGTGGTTGGGTGGGCTTTGGGGTGGCACTCGTGGAAAGGGGGGGGGGTGAAGGGGGAAGGGGAATGGGAAGGGGGAGGTAAGGGGTAGGGGGTAGTAAGGGAGGTGGAAAGGGAGAGGTGGAGGTTGGGCGAAAGGAAGGGGGATATTTGCTCTCGGAGGAAGATCGAGGAGAAGGGAAGGTATAGGGGAAGGGGCGAGGAAGGGAAGGGAGGGGAAGGTCGAGTAATGGGGACCTCCTCTGGCGCGGAGAAATAGAGGGAATAGTGGGGATAGAAAAGAAGAAAAAAAGAAAGAAATAATGTTTGAGTCTGAATCCTGATAGGAATACTAAGGGAAAGGAATAATACTTAGTGTCATATGGTATGATAAAGTATAATAAATTACGAAAATAATGGATGAATTCCCCCCCCAAAAAAAAAAAAAAAAAAAAAAGATAATAAATAATGCAATAATAATAATAATAATAATAATAATAATAATAATAATAATAATAATGATAATAAAATATAATAAATTAATGAATGAATAAAGGATTTTCAAGATTTTCTTTCTTTCCTCATCCGAAAATGTGTCCAAAGTTCAATTATCAGACGATGAAAAAAAAAATAATAATAATAATAAAAATAAAGAAATAAATAGGAGGAAGTGTGGGTTTGAAATTCCAAAAATTTGATATTAGATTTTTGTATTGAGGTTTATGATGACGGCCGATATACATAATTACAATCGGGCTTTTAATTAGCGATGTTTTATTATTAACAATATTGACAGATGCATTGTCGGGCGAAAAATACCCGACGAATCGTTCACGTGAGGGTATGGCGTGTTAGGGTGAGTCATTAATAATTATTAGACAGGGTGTTGATTAAGCTTTGATGGCGAGACTTTTGAATGAGAGCATTCTGCCCCTCCCTCTTAGAATGGTGCCGGGTTCTCTCTCTCTCTTTCTCTCTCTCTCTCTCCCTTCCTCTCTTCTCTCTCTATCTCTTTCTCTTTTTTCATTCTCTCTTCTCTTTCTTCTCTTTCTTTCTTTTTCTGTCTCTGTGTGTCTCTTTCTCTTTCTCTTTCTCATTCTCTCTCCTCTCTCTTTCTCTCTCTCTTCCCTTCTTCTCTTCCTTCTCTCTCTTCTCTCTCCCTTCTCTTTCCCTTCTCTCTCTCTCTCTCTCTCTTCTCTCTCTCTCTCTCTCTCTCTCTCTCTTCTCCCCTTTCTCTTTCTCCCCCCCATCTCCCTTCCATCCGTCTCTCCGCTCGTCTCTCCCCCTTCCCTTTACCCCCCACCATCCTCTCACCCCCGACTCCCCCCCTCCTCCACCCCCTTCCCCTCCACCTCTCACCCGGAATCATACCGGGAATTATTCGGGAGAAGGGTGTGGGGGGGGGGGGGGGGGGGGGAGGGGGGGGAATTCGCCTTCAACACTTGACACTGATACCCTTATTCGCCCCGAAACATTAATTGTTTAGGTGGGCAGCTGTTGTGATCTGGCAGATGATGAGAAGGGAGGTTGGAAGAAGTGTAAAAAGGGGGGATGGGGTGGGGGGGGTTAGGGGAGGTAGGATGAATGGGTGGGAGGGGAAGAGGGGGATGGGGAGGGAGGGAGGGAGGGAGGGAGGGAGGGGTGGGAAAGAGAGAGAGAGAGAGAAAGAAGGAAAGAGAGAGAGAGGGAGAAAGGGAGGGAGAGAGAGGGGGGGTGGAGAGAGAGAGAGAGAGCGTAGAGACAGGGGGGGAAGGAGAAGGATAGGAGAGGACAGAGACAGAGGAGAAAGGGAGAGAAAGAGAGGAAGGACATTGGTCAGTAGGGATGACGTGTGGGGAGGGAGGGAGAGAGAGAGAGAGAGAGAGAGAGAGAGAGAGAGAGAGAGAGAGAGAGAGAGAGAGAGAGAGAGAGAGAGAGAGAGAGAGAGAGGGGTGGGGGGGGTGAAGGACAGGCGAGGTGACAGCAGGCGTTCCTTGGGCTGATCCCGCGGTCGGCTGGCGCAAAAACGCGTGGGTTCGAACTGCGCGAAAAACACGTGTTATTGCGGCACTCGTCAACGCTGCGCATTCCAATCATTGCGCCGCTCTCGCCCTCGCTCGCCCTCGCTCGCCGGCCCGCGTCTCTCTTTGTTCTTCTCTTTTCTCTTCTTTTGCCTTCTCTCTTTTCTCCTCTCTTCTCGTCTCCTCGCCTCTCTCTTTTCTTCTTTCTTCTCTTTCCTTATTTTATTTTTTGTCTCTCCTCTCTCTCTCTCCTCTCTCTCTCTCTCTCTCTCTCTCTCTCTCTCTCTCTCTCTCTCTCTCTCCTCCCTCCCTCCCTCCCTCTCCTCCCTCTCCCTCCCTCTCCCTCTCCCTCTCTCTCCCTCTCCCTCTCCCTCTCTCCTCTCTCTCTCTCCCTCCCTCCCTCCCTCCCTCCCTCCCTCCCCCTCCCTCTCTCCTCGTCCTTTCCTCCCCCCCTGTCTCTCACACACAATTTAACAGTGGAATGAAAATAAGAAAGTGGGGATGATTGTAAGAAAG
>NC_051401.1:6670443-6682943 GCF_015228065.2 Penaeus monodon
GCAGAACAAATTTCGGTCGTTATTCTAGGAGAGAGAATGGATCGAGAACAGATAAAAAAAAAAAAAACGAGTTGAAAAAGGAAGAAAGAACAGCGAAGAACAGAACGAGATCTGAGAGAGAACAGAACGAAGAACAGAGTGAAGAAGAGAACGAGAAAAAAACAAACAAACGGAAAACATAACGACAACGGGAAAAAGAATAGCGTAGAGCAGAACGAGATTAGAAAGAAAGAATAATAATAATGATAATAATAATAATGATAATAATCATAATGATAATAGAAAATAATAATAATAAAAACTAGAACGAAGAGTGAAGAAAATGATAATAATAACAATAATAAAATAGTAATGATGATAAATAATAATAATAACAATAATACAATAATAAAGATGATAAATAATATTAATAATAATAAAAGTCAGAACGAAGACTGAATAACAAAAGTGAAGAAAATAGAAATAATAACAATAATAAAATAATAAAGATGATAAATAATAATAATAATAAAAGTCAGAACGAAGACTGAAGAACAAGAGTGAAGAACAGCTCTCGCCTCTATCCTTGTTCATGATCGTTGAAGGCTCGCTGGCCCGTTCCCTTCTCCGCCGCCCACGCCCCTTCCTGTGGGTGGGCCCGGAAGGAGCTCTGTTTGTTCATTGGTATTGTTGTGCATTTGTTCTTGTTTGTTTGTTAAGTGTGTTTTTTATCGTTAATTTTTTTTTCTTTTTTGTTTGTTTTTTTTTTTTTTTTTTTTTTTTTCTTTTTTCTTTTTCGTTTTTTTTTTATTTTTTTTTTCTTGTTTTCATTATTTACCTTTGTTTTCTTGTTCTTGTTTTATTGTCTTTTCTTTTGCTTTACGTTTCGTTTTTTTTTGTGCGTATGTGAAAAAGGGATGAAATTCAGGTGAAAGGGATCGTGGTAATGGGAGGCGATTCGTTATTGGTGATGGTTATTTATTTGGTTGACGTGGTATGGTGGTTGTGAGGGGGAGGGGGGAGGGGGAGGAGGGGCAGGGAGATAAAACAAAAGAGAATTCGTAACGCCTCCTTGGGGTTTTGGTGGTGATTCGAGGCGTGCGGTCCCGTAGATTTGTGTTCGTTCGATCTCTGTTTTTGTTGGTCTTTCGGTCTGTTTTTCTTTTTCTTTATTGTTTTTCTTTTCTTCTTCTTCTTCTTCTTCTTCTTCTTCTTCTTCTTCTTCTTCTTTTTCTTCTTTGTTTTTTTTTTCTTATCGGCCGTGCGCCGGTTCCCACCTTTGTCCGTTAGCCTTTTGTCATATACTTCGCCTCTGCGCTTTCTTAACTTTTACTTTATATTCCCAACTCTTTGTTCTTTACTTTCTCTTACCTTTACGTTTTCGTCCTCCTTTTCTGTTTCCTCTATCATCTTCTCTTCCTCTCACCTTCCTCCCTCCTCCTCCTCCTTCTCCTCCTCGTACGCCTGCACCTCCTTCCCCTTCCCCCTCTCCTCCTCCTCCTCTCCTCCTCCCCTTCCCCCTCTCCTCCTCCCTCCCCTTCCCCCTCTCCTCCTCCTCCTCCCCTTCCCCCTCTCCTCCTCCTCCTCCCCCCCTCTCCATTCGTCTCCACCTGAGCGCCCATGTGGTGAAGTTATCGACGGGGATATAAGGTGGCGCTCGTAAATGATATTTAAAGTCGGTTTTTTATGATTTCGGTTATCTCGCTCGGGTTGTCGGTGCCCACGCCCGCGCCGCCGCCCACGCGGAGGTCGTATGGGGGAGAGGAGTGGGCGGGGGAAGTGGGAGGGGGGGTGAAAACGGCTTTCTCTTTGTGTTATATAATGGGTGGGTTTACGTGTATGTGCACATATGATTGCGCACTCTAACACACATACACAACACGCACGCACGCACGCACGCACGCACACACACACACACACACACACACACACACACACACACACACACACACATCTTTACAAACCACACAACACACACACACACAATCACAACATCACAACACACAACACATTCGCGCGCGGGTCGATGCCGCAGGCCATAGGCGAAGGGCGTATCATTGGAGGTCATTTTTCGTCCTTAATTCGACTTTAAAGTTTATAGTTCGAAGGGAAAAGTTTCTTGGAATAAATTTCGTAAAAGAAGTTACGGGAGTTAAGGTTATAATTTCTTTTACTATATACATACATATATATATATATATATATATATATATATATATATATATATATTATATTATATATATATATATATATATATATATGTGTGTGTGTGTGTGTGTGTGTGTGTATGTATGTATATGTATATATATCCTCCTCTACCTCTTTATCTGTCTCTCTGTCTATCTATTTTTTTATGTATTTACCCTTTTCTCTTGTTCTCTAGAGCTATAAGGACCTAACTCCTATCGCATCCGCCCTTCCTTCACACCTCCAAGGGGCGTCGCTGTAAAAAAAAAAAAAGAGAGAGAGAGAGAAAAAAACGGGATATTTTTATGGGCATTTTACTATTTAAAGAAAATGGGAGCGAAATTAGCGGCGAATAAAGAGGCGGTTTTAGTGGCAGCCGGAGACTGCGTCTTGATTATCGACACCTGTTGCTTTTTTTTTCCTTTTTTTTAGGGGGGGGGGGATTTTGGCCTTTCTTTTTTTTCCCTTTTTTTTGCATTTTTTTTTTTCTTTCGTTTTTTCTTGGGTGCGGGGGATTTTTTTTCTTTCTTTTCACTTCCTCTCTCTTTCTCTCTCCCTATGGTTTGATTTTTTTTTTCCTTTTCTTTCCCCTCTCTCTCTCTCTCTCTCTCTCTCTCTCTCTCTCTCTCTCTCTCTCTCTCTCTCTCTCTCTCTCTCTCTGTGGTTTGAGGTTAAAATAGATTGCTATAATCTCGTGGTGTGAATTATAGGGTTATAGAGTGTAATAGGGCATGTAAAAAAAAAAAGAAAAAAAAAAGTTTAATTGTGGCGATGGAGGAGAGTGAAGGGGGGGTGAGGAGGGGAGGGGAGGGGAGGGGAGGGGAGAATTTAGGGTTGAGGTCGAGAAAATTAAATAAAAAGGTACGGCCAGAAATAAAACAGTTCTTCTTTTTTCCCCCAATAATTTCCCCTCAAGATTTTTCCCCATTTTTTAATTTATTTTCTTTTTTTTTTTTGTGTGTGAAATCGGATCCTTTTGTTTAGAAAAGAGTCTAACCTCCTATTCCACCCCCCCCACCCCCCACCCCACCCTTCGAGAGTCCCTCAGGATTTCCCACTTTCATTTTACAAGCAGAAGGGCCTGGATGGAGTGTCCGGGGGGCGCTGGCAGCAGGAGGGGGGGGGGGGGATGAGAGGGAGGTGGAGGAGGAGAGGGAGGTAGAGGAGGAGAGGAAGGTGGCATGCACGAGGGAAGGTGTAGAGGAGGGCGGGGTTGGAGGTGGCGGGAGGAAGTGGAGGTGGGAGGAGGAGTAGAGGTGGTAGGAGAGGGAGAAGTGGAGGAGGAGGGAGAGGTGGAGGAGGAGGGGAGGTGGAGGAGGAGGCAGAGGAGGAGGAGGCTGTGGAGCTGGAGGAGGACGGGGGCGAGGTGTTAGGAGGATGGCGCGGTGTAAGAGGAAGGCAGAGGGGGCGGAGGGAGACGTGGAAGGACGGCGTAGGAGGTGGAGGACGGAGGAGCGGTGGAGGCGGAAGTGGCGATGGAGGGAGGCGGGCGAGGTGGAGGCGGAGGATAGGTGGCGGCGGAGGCGCGAGGAGGAGAGGGAGAAGGTGAGAGGAGGAAGTGCGTTGGAGGAGGAGGAGCGGTGGACGGAGGCGGGAGAGGTGGAGAGGCGGCAGGCGGGGCGAGGCCGTGGCGGTGCGGAGGCGGGCCGCGGTGGCGGCGGAGGCGCGGTGGCGAGGACGGGTGCGGTGGAGGCGGCGGGAGCGGTGGCGGCGTCGGCGCGGTTGGGGCGGCGGGAGCGGTGGCGGCGGAGGGAGCGGTGGCGGCGGCAGTGGCGGTGGAGGCGGACGTGCGGATGGCGAGGCAGTGGCGGGTGGCGGAGGCCGTGGCGTTGCGTGCGGCGGGAGCGGTTGAGGCGTCGGGCGCGAGTGGCAGGGGGGCGGCAGAGGGGCGCGGCACGTGGACGGTGGGGCTGCGGTGCGCCCCCGGTGGCGGCGCAGGGCGAGGAGTGGCGGGAGGACGTGTGGGAGGTGGAGGCTGCGTGGCCCGGTGGCGGCCGGCGGGCGACCGGTGGAGGAAGGAGGAGGAGTGGATTGAGGGAAAGTTGCGTCTTTTGTGTCCCAATTCTGTTCTTCTTCTTGTTCTTAATCATCTTCTTTTCAGAAAGATTAATTTTGTTTATTAATTTCTGTATGATTATTTGTTATTCCTTTATGTGTGTGTGTGTGTGCTTTTTTTTTCTTTTCTTTTCTTTTCTTTTCTTTTCTTTTTTTTTCTTTTCTTTTTTTTTGCACGTTCCTAGAATTTGTTTCTGTTCATTTATTCGTTATATTAAGATCAATTCTTCAGTTGTTGAGATACAGAACACAATTATCGTAATTGTTATCATGGAAAGGGATGTTTTGCTCTTTGAAAATCAGGTAGCGCTATCAGTTAACGAGATTACATGTTTAATGATGGCCAGCGGATTTGGGCCGGGCAGCAGTTGGAGAGAGTGGGGGCTGGGGCTGTTGCAAAGTGGCGGTTTTGGGTGGTGTGAGATTCGTTTTAGATCAAAGTGGTGGTGGTGGTGGCGAATGGTTTTAAGAAGTGGGTGGTTGGAGATGGGGCGGTTGCAGACAGTGGGTGGGTGGGTGACCCCAGTGTTGTGTGGGTGGTGGGCTGGTTGTTGGAAGTGGTGGCAGGAGTGGTGCTGGGTTGTTAGCCGTTGTAATGTTGGCACTTACGGAGGTTCCCACGCGAAAAAAAATCTCGGGAGAAATGAGGAGTGGAGAGAGGGAGGGAGAGAAGGGGGAGGGAAAGAGGTGGGAGGGACGATAGGATAAGAGTGATATATAGAGGGACAATGGAGGAGAGGCGAAATAGAGAGAGGAGAGAGAGAGAGCGAGAGAGAGAGAGAGAGAGAGAGAGAGAGAAAGAGAGAGAGAGAAGAAAGAGAAGGACGGGAAAAGGAGTGTGTGTGGGGGGGAGGGGAGGGGGGGGAGAGGATAAGGGGTTCTGTCATGGTACGTCTTAACCCTTAACCTCCCCTCACCTTTCTCACCCCCCATCATCTCCCCCCCCCCTTGTGGTCTCATGTGGCCCCCTTTTTAAGACTGATTCTGTTCTGGTTTCCCTCGACGCGCCTTAACCGCCTTTTCTCGGCCCCTTCATCACCCCCTTCCTTTCTCTCGCCTTCCTCGCTTTATCTTCCCTTGTCGTCGCCGTCTGAGGGGAGAGGGAGGGGGGGATGAGGGGGTGGGAGGGGGGATGAGGGAGGGGAAGGGAGGAGGATGGGGTGGGAGGGGGGGATGAAGGAGAGGGGGGATGTGGGGGTCGGAGGGGGGATGAGGGAGAGGGGGGAAAAGGGGGTGGGAGGGGGGATGAGGGAGAGGGAGGGGGGATGAGGGAGAGGGAGGGGAAGAGAGGATGAGGGAGAAGAAGGAGCAGGAGAAAGAAATGGGGGGAGGGAGAAGAAGAAGGAGAAATAAGTGGAGGAGGAGGGGAAGGAAAAGGATAAGGAGGAGAAGGAGAATGATAAAGATAAGGAAAGGGAGAGAGAGAGAGAGAGAGAGAGAGAGAGAGAGAGAGAGAGAGAGAGAGAGAGAGAGAGAGAGAGAGAGAGAGAGAAATAAATTCTACTCTTTAAATTCACATTTACCATTTTTATACAAAACCCCAGCAAAGGGTGTCCAAGTGTAAGGATATTGTAAATTTATGCGTACATAAAAGTGCGTGCGCGATCGTGCGTGTAAGCGTATGTCAGCGAGAGACGCCCCCCCCCCTTCCACACTCCCTCCCCAACCCCCTCCCACACTTCCCCTGTACCTCCCTCACCCTTCCCTCACTCCCTCCCTCCCTCATCCCTCCCTCACTCCCTCAGTCCCGTTCACAGCCTTCCCTTCCTCACCCCCCTTACCTCCCATCCACCTTCACCCCCTCACCCTACTTCCCCTCTTCCCCTCTCCCCCTCCTCCCCCCCCCCAGGGTCTCCATCCGTGTCAGCACAATGTCAGCGGTGTCAGCTTGTGGTCGTCGGGTCGCGTAGCGCCAAGGGGTCAGGAGGGCATTGCAGGGGTGGGGGTGGAGGGGGGGGGTGTCGTCTTACGCGGGCCGAACAAGCGGGTTTTTTAAAAATCTTGCGTTTCGGCCCGGGGGGGGAGGGGGGGGAGTGAAATACGCCGACGGGGGCAGGAAGTCGCCGGACTCGATTTTGTAGTGAGCTGTGTGTCGTAGAGAGTGAGCTTGTTACGTGTATAGACGTGTTATATTGAGCTTGATATATCTGGTGTGTGATGGTCTCATCTGTCTTTTTTTGTTGTTGTTGTTGTATTTTCTGTTCGTTTCTCGCTGTTTCATGTTGAGATTCTCTCTCTCTCTCTCTCTCTCTCTCTCTCTCTCTCTCTCTCTCTCTCTCTCTCTCTCTCTCTCTCTCTCTCTCTCTTTGTTTTATTATTTTTTTAAGGACTAAGCTTTCGCATTTAGTTTGTTCTGTCTTTCCTTCTGTATCGTATAATGTCTTTTCATTTTATTAAAAAAAAGGGAGAGAGAGAGAGAGAAAGAGAGAGAGGGAGAGAGAGAGAGAGAGAGAGAGAGAGAGAGAGAGAGAGAGAGAGAGAGAGAGAGAGAGAGAGAGAGAGAGAGAGAGAGAGAGACGGAAACGAATGAATGAAACAGAAATAGAAGGGGAAGGGAGAGAAATGGAGAATTAAGTGCCGAGGGTATCATTCAAACGAGGGGAAAATATGTATGTTAAGTCCCCTCTCTCTCGAGGCGTGTTTGTTGCGATGAGGGATGGCGAGGGGAGCTTTTTTTCCCTCCTTTCTTTGTTTCTTTCTCGCCTTTTTTGTTCGCTCTCTCTTTACAAGTGTTATTAGTTGTCCTTCTTGTTCTCGTCCGCCCCTCGCCTATGTGCTAAATGTTTCGTGGGCGTTGAAACCCAGATCGCCATGATGGATTGGGTCGTCAGCTGCTCTCTCTCTCTCTCTCTCTCTCTCTCTCTCCTCTCTCTCTCCTCTTACTCGCTCAGTCCTTCTCTCTCTTCTCTCTCTCTCATCTCTCGCTCACTCATCTCTCTCTCTCTCATCTCCTCTCACCTCTTCTCTCTCTCTTGCTCCTCTCTCTCTCTCTCGCTTCATCTCGTCTTCTCTTCTCACTCTCTCGCTCTCTCTCTCTCTTCTCTCCTCTCTCTCTCCTCCTCTCTCTCTCTCTCTCTCCGTGCTCTCTCTCCTCTCTCTCTCCTCTCTCTCTCTCTCTCTGTATGTATATCTAAATATTCGTATATAAATAAATGTATTATTATATAATATAATATACGCACACACACACAAACACATAAACACATATTTTGCATGTGTATTTGTGTTTATGCCATCGATCACACACATTCATACTCGCACACTTTCGCTCCAGCGTTAATCCAGACTTGCCCGTTCTCCCTTCACATTTAGGCAGGTCTACTCATAAATCAGAATGGAGGTTGAATCGACCTTTAAGTGGGCATTGTGTGTGTGTGTGTGTGTTTGTGTGTGTGTGAGAGAGAGAAGAGAGAGAGAGAGAGAGAGAGAGAGAGAGATAAGAGAGAGAGAGAGAGAGAGAGAGAGAAAGGGAGGGAGAGAGAGAAAGAGAAAGAGAGAGAGAGACCGTCCTTTATCTGCTCCCTCTACTTGATTGAATATTTCCCGTGATTAAATATCTAATTGATATATAACTTGTACATATATCGGTTTTTATCAGTAAAAAACTAAAGAACTTAAGAACGCAGAGACAAATAGTCCCAAATTCCCCTAATCCTACACGACCCGCGGCAGATGCATCCATAGTCGGCCGCGGGAGGACCAGATGAACAGTCATGTGTTCATCTGCATGAGCGTGGAAGAGGAAAGGCTGTTCATAAGAGGGGAGGAAGTGCCGGCGAAAGAGGGAAGAGGGGAGAGGGATGATAGAAGACCCCCTACTATCTCTCCTCTTGGCTACTTCCTTTCCTTTCTCTCTTCCTTTCTTTTCTTCATTTCTCCTCCTTTCCTCTTCCTTTTCTCATCTCCTCTTCTCCTGTTCTCTTTTCTCGCCGCCCTTCTCCCTTCTCCCTTCTCACCTGCCCTCTTCTCTTCTCCCTTCCCCCCTCTTTCTCTCTCCCTCCCTCCCTCCCTCCCTCCCTCTCTCCCTTCCCTCTCCCCTCTCTACTCACCTCCTCTCTCTCCCTCCTCCCTCTCTCGTCCTCCCTCCCTCCCTCCCTCCCTCTCTCTACTCTCTCTCTCTCTCTCTCTTCCTCTCTCTCTCGTCTCTCTCTCTCTCTCTCTCTCTCTCCCTCCTCCCTCTCCCTCTCTCCCCCCCCCCCCACCGTAGATCCAGACGCTGAGCTCACCATAAAAATTCCTCCCCCAACAAAGGGCCTGCTGTCCTGCCCGTGTTCGTCCCACGCCGCACTCCGTCGCCGTCAACATTAATCCCGAAAAGCGAGCGCAGGGCATCGCGAGCGAAGGGCGTGGCGGAGGGCGTCACACGAAGGGCGTGCGATGCCGCTCTGTTTTTCTGTTCTTTTCTTATCTTTTCTTTTCTGGAGGGTGCCGCGGCGGGCGGTGGGTGACGAGGGAGAGACTTAGGGTGGGCGGGGTGGGAGAAGTGGGGTGAGTGGATGGGTGGGTGGGTGATGTGGTGGGGCATTAATGAAGGGGAAACCCTCGGGGGATGATTGCGAGAGAGAGCAGCGCGTGAGCGAGCTAGAGATGAGCGGAGAGAAGGGATGCCGGAAGGGGAGGGAGCACGCGAGAGAGAGGAGAGAGAGAGGTATATATAATATATATAGCTTATCTATCATCTATATGTCTATAATATATATATCTCTATAATATATATATATATATCTATATAATATTCTATATATATATATATATCCTCCAGGCCGCGGTGGCCGAATTGGTTAGAGCATCGGACTCAAGACTGACATGACGGCAATCTGATTCGAGGTTCGGGGTCACCGGCCGGCGCGTTGTTCCCTGGGCCATGAACTTCACCTCGATTGCCTCCCTACCACTGGGTGGCCAACCAGCCCATGTCAGTGCTGGTCCCAAGCCCGGATAAAATGAGAGAATGATTACCTAAAAAGGTAACACCGGGCAAAAAACTCTCCGTGGAGAAAGGACTGGGGGCCCCTACCACGTGACTCACTCCAAGAGCATCACAACATGATAACTACAAATAAAGTATAATGGCTGTGACCACGGGCGGTCAGACATGAACCTACCGTTTAAAAGAAATAATATATATTATACAAAACCCAATCTACGTAGAGCTGAGAGATATCCTAGAGTTATATGAATTATAGAATTATGAAGGACTTGCTAGCCCTTATACAGGTTCTGATATTTATACACCTGTCTACACGCACCAAGAACGCATGCGCATGTGTACGAGCAGCAAGTGTAGCGGAATTCCTGCCGACAGATGACAAACTGCCGCATTTACCGCCCGGTCGGCCGCTCTCCCCGCGAGGTGTTTTTTTTTTTTTGTGGTTGTTGTTGTTGTTTTGTGTTTGTTGTGTTTTTATTTTCTCTTCCATTTCTTACCCTTCTCGCAATTTGTCCTCGTCTGTTCTTGATCTCTCGATTTGCATCCCTCTTTCCACCCCTTCTTCCCCCTTTCCATTCTTTTCTCTACTCTTCCTTTTTCCTTCTCTTCTTCTTTTTCCTCTTCCTTTCTCCTTCTTTTCTTTTCTCGTTTCTTTTTCTCTTCTTTCTCTTTCCCCCTATCTAATATTCCTTTCTCTCTCCTCCTTTCTCCTATTTATCCTCGACCGTGTGAATGGTCCTACTAAGAAACCGGACACTCTGATTTTTCTAGACATTCTTTGGATCATCTGTACATGTCGTTTTTTTTATGGGATTGAATGTGAGGATGAGGGAGTTATTATTACGCAGTAATAGACGCAAATACATCCTAGACTAATCAAGATGAGTGAGGAGAAGGCGCGTTTTGCTTTGTTGACAGTGCATGGTAGAGGCGTTGTGTTTGCTGTGTTTTTCTTATTTTTTCTTTAGTGCTGGATGTATAATTTTTAACGTGGGATTTGCATTATCTAAGCATTTTCTGTTTGAGTCATGATTGTTGTCTGTATTTGTATGTCAGGTTTTAGTCAGACTTTACCTAATGCGCTTTGAGTTCAGCATCAATTTTCTACTGAAAAAACTAATAGTTGCAGGGTTAATGACATAGGTCTTATCTTTTTTTTTTTTTTGTTGGTTTTTTTCAATTTTTCATAACACGGTACTTTCCCTGCCCTTTCTTTCCTCTCTTCTCGTCTTCTCTCTCCATCTCTCTCTCTCTCAAATCTCGCCTCTCTCTCAACTCGCTCTCCCGGTGTCCTCCGCCTCATAAACACCTGCCTCTTCTCGTCTCGCATCTCTCTCTCCCTCAATCTCTCTCCCTCTCTCCTCTCCTCCTCTCTTCTCCTCTCTCTCCCTCCTCTCCTCCTCCCTACCTCTCCTCTCTCCTCTCCCTGCAGCCTCCTCTCCTCTCCCCTCTCCCCTCTTTCAGTCCCTCTCCCTCGCACTTCTCCCTCTATCTCCCTCATCTCATAAACTCTCCTTCTCCTCTCCTTTCTCCTCTTCATTTCCCTCTCACATCGTCCCCCCCCTCCACTCCTCCCTCGCTCTCTCTCTCTCTCTCTCCCTCTCTCTCTCTCTCTGCCCCTCCCCCTCCCACTCCCACTCCCTACCTGCCTCCCTCCTCTTCCCCTTCCCCTCCTCCCCTTCCCCTTCCCCTCCTCCCCTTCCCCTTCCCCTCCCCCACCTCCCCTCCTCATGTCGGAACGCCACACAACACACGTCTCAATCAGAACTGAAGACGAATTAAAATCATCCCGTCGTTTTTATTCATGTATTCATAATGCTTTTCTTAGCATTTCGCGTTGCGCCTTTCCGAGTACCACACACACACACACACATTAAAAAAAAGCATAAAAGAAGAATAAGAAAGGCACTCAGCCTAGGCCTAAAGGGGAAGTAAGAAAGGGCTGGCGGGCGGAATCATGTATGGAGGATCTGCCTGCGAAGGGGGGAGGGGCGCTTTTTTGTCTTGTAAATTCTATTCTGACGAACACCTCTCCGGGCCCGTCCGCCCTGTGGGGAAACGGGTCTGCCTTACCTGATCCGCTCTCTCCGCCTGGTTCGCTTGTCGCTGTCTCTTTCTTTCATCTCCTCTTTTTCTTCTTTCCCGCTCTCGTTTCTCTCTTTTTTTCTTTTTTTTTTTCTTTTTTTTCTTTGTTTCTCTCTCTTTGCTTCTCTCTCTCTCTTCTTTCTCTCCTCTCTTTCTTTCCTTTCCTCCCGTCTCTCCTCCTTCTCCTCTTTTCCCTCCTCTTTCCTCTCTTTATAAATCCTGTCCCTATCTATCTATCTATACTATCCTATCTAAT
Organism: Penaeus monodon; assembly: GCF_015228065.2. Lineage (NCBI taxonomy): Eukaryota > Metazoa > Arthropoda > Malacostraca > Decapoda > Penaeidae > Penaeus > Penaeus monodon. Next base: position 6,681,936 of record NC_051401.1, read on the forward strand.
AAACATCCAAAATCATCTATCAATCTATCTTTCCTTTTCTTTCTATCTTCCTTTATCTTCCTCTTATCTTATCTATCTCTTCCTTATCTTCTAATCTTTCTTATCTAATCTTCTTTTATCTTATCTTTCTATCTTCCCTACTCCCCCCCCCCTTCCTCCTCTCGCCTACCGCCTCCCCTCCTATCTCTTTCCTTCCTCCCTTCTCCTCTCCTCCTCCCTTCCTCCTCCCTTCCTGTCTCTCTCTCTCTCTTTTCCCCTTCCTCCTCCTCCCCTCGCTTTTCCCTCTTTTCCCCCCTTCCCCCCCTCCCCCCTCCACCTCGCTCTCTCACCGACGCCGGGAGCTTATAATTGGTTTATTTACAGGCGGAGAATATTCGATGGAAAGGGGGGGGGGTAATTACGGAGGTGGAAAGCATTATGAGTGATTATGAGTGATGCGGGAAGAGCTTGGGCGGGGGGGGGAGGGGGGGTTGGATTAAATCTATCCTCAATCCCTCTTGCCCCTGTTGAATTTATTATAACTTTATTTTCAATCAACAACTTTCACAAATTCAAATCATTTCCACACTCATCAATTTCACAAAAATTTTTCAAAAAACCCAAAACAAACATTTTTTTTCATTTCATTCACCATCAAAAATCATTCAACAATCATCCAAACTCATCACAATCGCCATCATCTTGCTTCTTGCTTTCTTCTTCTTCTTCTTCTTCTTCTTCTTCTTCTTCTTCTTCTTCCTGAAGTGAATGTCTATCTGTTCTTCTATCCATCCGTGTATCCATTCATCTGTCTATGTATGTCGGTCTGTCTTTCGGTGTGTCGAGCCACCTATCCATATATACATAGACATACATATATGTATATATATGTGTGTATGTATATATGTATATTTACACACATATATACATACATACATATATGTACACATGCATACCTATACATACACATGTAAATACACATATACACATATATACATATACATACACAGTATATAAAGTATGTAAGCA
>NC_051401.1:6692943-6695443 GCF_015228065.2 Penaeus monodon
GCCTTTATTTTCCTACTTGGATCATCACTCTTTCTTGCTTTCTCCTCTTTTATCACGCTTGCTTTATTTCCCTTTCTCTCGCTTTACTTCTTCCGCTTTTATTATCACTCTTCTTGTTTTCCCCTTTTTTATTATGCTGCTTTTCCTCCCGTTTCTCCCACCTCCTCTCCTACCTAAATCATCACTCATTCTTGCTTTCTCCTCTTTTATCACATTTGCTTCCTTCCCTTTCTCTCGCTTTACCTCCCTCGCTTTTATTATTACTCGTTCTTCCTTTTCCCTCTTTTATCACGCTTGCTTCCTTCCCTTTCTCTCGCTTTTATCATCACCTTTCTTTCTCTCCCCTCTTTTATCACGCTTGCTTCCTTCCCTTTCTCTCGCTTTTATCATCACTCTTTCTTTCTCTCCCCTCTTTTATCACGCTTACTTCCTTCCCTTTCTCTCGCCTTTTCCTCTCCTTCCACCTTCGGTGTCACAGAGGTCATTTTCGGGCGATCGCTGAATTAATGATCATTTTATGGCATTTCCTTTTACTGTGATAATTAGACGATCGTTGCCCCGGATTGAAGCGGATAGTGTAGTCTCTTGTTCAACCGGAAATCAGCTGTTCGCACAAAGCTCTTCCATTATTGCAGGGGAAGAATATTAAGAGTATGAAGTACTGATGTTGTTGTTGTTGTTGTTATTATTGTTATTATTTTTGCTGTTTTGTTGTTGTTGTTGTTCTTGTTGTTATTGTTATTATTATTGTTATTATTTAAATGGAAGAATCCGGTACGTTATTGATAAGGAAAGCTATGTAGAAATTATGTTGTAAAATACCTCGTTGAGAGAAATGCGATATGGGCGTTTTTTTTTTTTTTTTTTTTTTTTGAGTGGATGCATAGGCCTAGTGTGGGCGTAGTCCGGCATTTGGAATTTGCGGGATTTTTTCTGGCTCAGCCTATATATTAAGGGACTTGGGTGTATAGGCCTACGCGGCTCTGGTAAAATGAGAGAGAGACCATGGAAACTCCCGGAAATAAGAGAAGGAGGGAGGGGAAAGGAGAGGGGAGGGTGGAGAAGAGGGGGAGAGAGGGAGGGAGGAGAAAGGAGGAGAGGGGAGGTGGAGAAGAGGGGGATAGAGGGAGGGAGGAGAAAGGAGGAGAGGGGAGGGTGGAGAAGAGGGGGATAGAGAGAAGGAGGGGAGGAGGGGAGTAGGGAGTAAGGTATCAAAGATTCCGTGATTTGTGGGAACCGTGTTTGTCGTCGCTGTTGTCCGGATAGTGGGGAGCTCAAGGCCTCGGATCGGGGGTTCGGGACACGTGAGCCAGAGGTCGTGACCCGGAATGGAGAATCGGGACCGAGGGCGAGGAAAATCCGACGGATCGCTGATTGAAGAGCTCGGAATCGGCCAGCTCAGGGGGAGACTTAATCGTCCGAAGTGGTTAAAAGAGAGCTTAGGGGAAACGCGAGTCGGAAGATCGAGCGCGGGGATTCGAACGCCGGGTTCGAGGGGCGAGTTCGAGATAATGAATGGCAATGAGATTTCGAAACCCCCTATATATGGGTCTCACGTTTGATCATTACGCAGAAGTTATGAAGTCGTGTATATGGACCATATGGCACTAGGGTAATTAACACCGCTCGTTAACGCGTAATTGATGCCCTGAATTATGAAGGCTTTCATACATATCCGGAACCGTGTGCGAACAGCGTTTCATGTGGAGTGCGAAGACGGTTCGTATTCGTACATTTTCGAGCTCGAAGTTACTGCTTATTCGCACATTTTTTGAGGTCGGATTGTAGTTATCCATTTCTTAGGGGCAGGGTCTATTTTGACGATAATGCTTAGTTACACATTTTCGACGTCGGAATTTTCAGTGGCAATGACATTGTTTATTCGTAATGTTTTATCAGCAGTGGCTAAAAAAATATGATATATATGTATATACATATATATATATATATATATATATATATATATATATATATATATATATATATATATATATATATATATATATATATATATATATATATATATATATATATATATATATATATATAGAGAGAGAGAGAGAGAGAGAGAGAGAGAGAGAGAGAGAGAGACTTAGGAGGAAAGAAAGAAAGAAAGAAAAAGAGAGGTGGACTAATAAATTTTCTTACCTTGACACCCCACTGTTCCGTCAGTGAGAAAAAGGAATATATGTTGATGAAATTCCCTTCTTTTCTCCCGAGTCGTGTTTGTACTCAAGTCGTACTCAAAACCTGTCCCTTTTCCTTCTATTTCATCGCATGTCATTATCTTCGAATCGATTCCGTATTGATTCCGGATTATACTCGGAGAAATCATGATAACGCTTGGTGATAATGAAAATTATGATGATGATGAGATGCAATACAGTGAAAATGAAGTAAAAAATAATGATGAAAATGATGGTAATAAACAACAAAACAATAATAATTCATGAAACTTATGATAAAAACGCTTGATAATAATAAAATCTCGAGCGAAGGC
>NC_051401.1:6700443-6717943 GCF_015228065.2 Penaeus monodon
TCGCTCTTTCTTGCCTTCTTTCTTTTCTTCTCTCTCTCTCTCTCTCTCTCTCTCTCTCTCTCTCTCTCTCTCTCTCTCTCTCTCTCTCTCTCTCTCTCTCTCTCTCTCTCTCTCTCTCTCTCTCTCTCTCTCCCCTCACCTCCCCTCCCTCCCTCTCTCTCACAACCTCTCTCCCTCTCTCCCTTTCTCTCTCTCTCCCATTCTCCTTCCATCCTCCTCGTCTCTCCTCCCTCCGTCGACTCAGCGAAGGCGCTGCCGCGGCGGTAGCGGCGTGTGCGGCGGCGAGCGATGGCAACGGCGATACGAGCGGAAGGTGTCACGGGGCAGCGGCGGCGAACAGAAGTGGCGCGTGTGGCCGGCAACGTTGCCATCGCGATAAGAGGGGGCTGTGACGGGTGAATAAAGGGGGGTGGGTTGGGAGGGGAGGGAGGGAGGGAGGGAGGGAGGATGGATGGGTGAGAGGGTGGGAGGGAGGTTGGGAGAGTGGGTAGGTGAGTGGGAGGGAGGAAGGGAGGGAGAGAGGGTGGGAGGGAGAGAAGGTGGAAGGGAGGGAGGGATAGTTTTTTTGGGCGTGGGATGGTGGGCAGGAATGAAGGATTATGAAAGATAAGGATAAGGATAGAAGCAGAGGGAAAGGGAAGGAGAAGAAAATTAAGAGGGAAGTAGCAGATATATAGGGAGAGAGGAATAAGCAGAAGGCAGAGGAAGGGAGGGATAAGGAGGGCAGAAGATATAAAAGAGATGATTTGGAGATGGAGGAACGGAAGAAAAGAGACAGGTAAGAGAGAAGGATGCTGAGAGGGTAAAGAACAGAACTAACGAAGAGGGAGGGAAGACACAAGGAAGAATGTGACACAGGTAACACAGAAAGGAAGGAAGGAAGAGAGAGAGAGTGAGGAAAGGGAGGATGGAGACAGAAAGATGGAGAGACAGCGAGTGCAGAAGCGAGAGCCCCCCCCCCCCCACCCCCTGCCTCCCCCTACCCCTCGCCCTCGAAGACAAAGTCCCGGATGTAGTCTTTACGCACTTTACGTAAGATTATTAGCTTCCATCGTATGTTCTTCCGTCGCCCACTCAATTAGTTTCCCCGGAATAGTAAGCTTTATATATAAAAAAAAGGCGAACATGAACGTATCGGGCTTTCGGGGGGGGAGGGGCACGGGCGGGGAGGAGGGAGAGGGGGAGGGAGGAGGGGAGGGAGTTGAGGGGAGAGGGGAGGGGTTGAGGGGAGAGGGGACGGGGGGGCAGGGGAGGGAGGGAGTTGAGGGAGAGGGAGGGAGGGAGTTGAGGGAGAGAGGGGGAGGGGAGGGGCACGGGCAGGGGAGGGAGGGATTTGAGGGAGAGGGGGGAGGGGAGGGGCGGGCGGGGGAGGGGAGGGGAAGAGGGGAGGGACGCGGCGTCGGTGGCAGCCTTTGAACAAGAGCGTGAGCGGCGCGCGCGGGCCGTGGCACAAACATACCTCTGGAAATTCGAACGCATCGGCGCTGGACTTTAGCCGCTCATTAATTCAGCGCCATTTTAGCTCGTCGGGTTTTATTGGGCCATAAATGCTGGCGAGATTTTCTCTGTTTGTTAAGGTTTTAGTTATGGACAAGTTAATGGACTCTTTGTGGAAATTTTTGCCGAGCCGCCGCCGGGGCCCGTCCCGCGCGGGCCGCCAGGTGCGAGGCTACGGCGGCGGGGACTGGCTTTGTGGCTGTGGTTGTGGCTATTACTATGGTTGTGGCTGTGGTTGTGGCTTTTGCTATGGTTGTGGCTGTGGTTGTGGCTATTCCTATGGTTGTGGCTGTGGCTTTTACTATGGTTGTGGTTGTGGCTTTTGCTATGGTTGTGGCTGTGGTGGCCTTGTGGTTGTGGTGGCCTTGTGGTTGTGGTTGTGGCCGTTGATACGGACATTGTGGCTATGATTGCGCTGTATGTGTATGTGGCTGTTGATGTGAATGTGGTTGCGTCAGTTATTGTTGGAGGAGATCGTGCAGTTCATCGTTGTGGTTCTTTTGCCTTTTGATTTTTTTTTATATCTGCAGTATCACCGTAACACCGACGCCTTCGTCTTCATAAATGTAATATAGGGAGTCATCATTTTACCATCATTATTATCTATCATCACTATTTCTGTTATTGTTATCTTCATTATTATATTATTGGTACTACTACTACTACTACTACTACTACTACTACTACTACTGCTACTACTACTACTACTACTCTACTACCACCACCACCACCATGATACCTTTGTGCACTTGTCAAAAAAAAAATATATATAAAAAATAATAATAATAAAATAAAAACAAAAATATAATTCATCTAACCCCTTTTTTCGTTTCTTGCCAACCATCATTATAATATTTTTCTTGCTTACCTTACGTCTGCTGGGATTTATGCGCGATAGTTTGTCTGGATTATTGTGTCTCGGGAATCGTGGGCGGGGCCGGCCGTGTGCAATCTCGCGCCGGTGGGCGGCCTCGGGCTTGTCGTGGACTTGGTTTGGGGGCGGATTTGGGCTGAATTTGGACTTGGTTTGGGTCGGATTTGGGCTGAATTTGGACTTGGTTTGGGTCGGATTTGGGCTGAATTTGGACTTGGTTTGGGTCGGATTTTGGACTTGCTTTGGGTTGCTTTAGTTTGACTTGGCCTTGCTTTGGTCTTGCATCGGGGAAGGGAGCTCCCACTGGTTCCCTTGGGCTTGCCTCGGGTTGCCTCGAGAAACTCTCGGGGACATCCTTGAGCTTGCCTTTGCTTCGCGCTAGTGTTGCTCTGGGCTTGCATATGGGTTGCTTTCTCGTTGCATTTGGGGCGTCCTTCGGGTGTCCTTCAGGTGTCCTTCGGGTGTCCTTCAGGTGTCCTTCGGGTGTCCTTCAGGTGTCCTTCGGGTGTCCTTCAGGTGTCCTTCGGGTGTCCTTCAGGTGTCCTTCGGGTGTCCTTCGGGTGTCCTTCAGGTGTCCTTCGGGTGTCCTTCAGGTGTCCTTCGGGTGTCCCTCGGGTGTCCTTCGGGTGTCCTTCGGGTGTCCCTCGGGTGTCCTTCAGGTGTCCTTCGGGTGTCCTTCAGGTGTCCTTCCGGGTGTCCTTCGGGTGTCCTTCGGGGTCGCTTTGGGGTCGTCTCTTTGGTGTCCTTGGCCTTACCTTGGGGGTCATGGGGTCGCGTCGCATAAAGGATCGGCTTAAGGGATTCCTTCTTTCATGGGACGCTGGTGAGGAGGCGCCATTGTGCCGGGTACCAGTTTACTGAGGGTTTTTTTTTTTTTTTTTTTTTTTTTTTTTTTTTCTTAATCTTTTTTTTTTTTCTCTGAACGTTGTCTTCTTTTTTTTCACTCTGACTTTTCCTTTCTCTTTCTCTTTTTTTTTTTTTCCTGTTCACCGCCCCAGTTTACTCTTCCTCCTCCTCCTCCTCCTCCTCCTCTCCCCCTGTCCCTTCCCCCCCTTCCCCCTCTTCCACAGGATCCACATTCTCCTCATCTTTCCCCTCCTCGCTCCCCGCCCTTTATCGTCTCCCGTCCTTCTTTTTCCTTATCTCCGCCTTCTCTCATCTCCTCCGTCGCCTCCGTAACTCGCTTTCGCTAAATTTGTAACGTTTCGGCCCAACCTGCGTCGTTCGGGATTTTTATATGGGAAGAGTCTCGTAAAGCGCGGGGATTTACGTTGCTTTTTCTGGCTCTCTCTCTCTCCTTTCTTTCTCTCTCTCTCTCTCTCTCTCTCTCTCTCTCTCTCTCTCTCTCTCTCTCTCTCTCTCTTCTCTTTCTCTTTTTCTTTTTCGCTTTCTCTTTCTCTTTCTCTTTTTCTTTTTCGCTTTCTTTCTCTTTCTTGTTCTCTTTCTCTTTGTCTTCTTTGTTTCTCGTTCTTTCTTTCTCGCTGTCTCTCTCACTCTTTCTTTCTCTCTACCTGCCTATCTATCTATCTATTTATTTATTTATCTATCTGTCTTTGTCTTTTTTGTCTGTCTGTGCCTCTCTATGTACCTTTCTTCCAATCTTCCTTATATTTATTTTCTTCTTCTTTTTCCTTTTCCTCTTTTTACTTTGTGTGTGCGTTCGTGTGTGTGTGCGTGTGCACAGCGCGCGCGATAATGCACGAACAGTTGTATGTACACTATATTCCATGGAGAAAAATGTTCACAAAACTGTTTATGTTCATTCGCAATTCCGTTTGGCTTCCGCGTTTACCGTGCGTGTTGTCGAGTATTGAGAATGTATTCGTTTATGCGAACATTTTCATTTATTTTTCCGGATGGCAGGTCATGCGCATATTATCATATTTTGCTGATGTTTTTTTTTTTCCTCTTTCTCTCTGCTGATACATTTATTTCAGGCGTTATTCTTTTTTCTATGATTATTCGTGTAACATATGAACAGTGGAGGCATTGTCCACGGCGACGCAGCGGCACAGAAGTCGGTCCTTTTCGCAGTTTTATTTCCACATCATCAGCATTACATTTTTTTTTCCCCCCCGCGTCGTGATCTCTTGTGATGACGCTCTTCATTTCCGCGTCGCTTCCATCGGTAGCAGAGTGACGATAAAAGCTTCGCTGTTATCGTGGGCGTCGGAGGCAGGGGCGTGGGCGTGGGGGGAGGGGGGAGGAGCCTCGCCCAAGCCGGCGCGGGTCGCTCGCCCAATGCAATTAGAGGTGGAATAGTTTCTCCCGCACTGCAGGCCCTAGATTGCTTCCTCCGCGCTGAGGCTTCGTAATTAACTTATGGTTTCATCAGCGGTAATTGTTTTGCGTGTGCGTGCGGCCGCGTTTCGGGGCTGGCCGCCGCGCTGTCGGCTCTTTAAATGGATACGCGGAGCCCCGTAGGAATACCCGGACGTGGGTAGCCAGGTGGTAACGGAAGCAAGCACGCACATGCACGCACACGCACTCACACACGCACTCACGCACGCACTCACGCACGCACGCACGCACGCACGCCCCCTCCCCCCTCCCAAACACACGTACACAATGCACCTGTCATCACCTAGTCAGTGATAATGACACGATGACGGTGCAGCTCGTAATCCCGCTGAAGGAGAGTGGGGGGGGGGGGTGAGAGAGAGGGGGAGGAGGAGGAGGAGAGAGAGAGAGGAGGAGGAGAGAGAGAGAGAGGAGGAGGAGGAGGAGGAGGAGGAGGAGGAGGAGGAGGAGGAGGAAAGGGGGAAGAGGAGAGGAAGAGGGAGAGGGAGAGGGAGAGGGAGAGGGGGAGGGGGAGGAAGAGGAGGGAGAGGAAGAGGAGGAGGAGGGAGAGGAAGAGGAGGAGGAGGAAGAGGAGGAGGAGGAAGAGGAAGAGGAAGAAGAGGAGGAGGAGAAGAGAGAGAGAGAGAGAGAGAGAGAGAGAGAGAGAGGGAGGGAGAGAGAGAGAGAGAGAGAGAGAGAATGAGAGAATAAGAGAGAGAATGTTGCATGGTCACAATAAGTCCGGCCTTGCCACGCGCGCGAGCCTTTATGAGGCATTAACGCGGCCTCGAATTGCGCGGGTCCGGCGGCGAAATATAAGGGGCAATATTTATGCGCGAGGAATGGATGACGTTTGCGGCGCCCGACCGAGTGTGACATGGCCGAGGGCGAGGCGAGTGTGACATGGCCGAGGGCGAGGCGAGTGTGACATGGCCGAGGGCGAGGCGAGTGTGACATGGCCGAGGGCGAGGCGAGTGTGACATGGCCGAGGGCGAGGCGAGGGGGAGGTCTCTTCTCTTTCTCTCTCTCTCTCTCTTTCTCAGTCCTATCTCCTCTCTTCTTCTCACAATCCCTTCCTCCTTCATCTTATTCTTACTCTCCCGTTCTCCTTCCCCTCGCTTTCTTTCTGCTCTCCCCTGTCTCCATCCATTCATCTACCCCCCCACACCCTCCACCCCTCTACCCCTCCCTCCGTTCCTCTACCCCCGCCCCTCCTTCCCTCCCTCCCTCCCTCCCTCCCTCCCTCCCTCCGTTCCTCTTCCCCCACCCCTCCCTCCCTCCCTCCCTCCATTCCTTCTTCATTCTTTCACTTTTTCTTTGACTCGACACTGTTATTTATCCACTTCCAACCGGCATTGTTTCCTTCGGGGACACCCCCTCCCCCTCCTCCACCTCCTTCCCCTCGTTTTACTCCCCTCCCTTCCTCCTTCGTCTCTCTCTCTCTCTCTCTGTCTCTCTTTCGCTTGCCTTCCCTTTTTTACTGTTTTGACTTTTTTTTTCTCTCTTTCTTTCCTTCTCCACACATCTTTACCCTCCGTTTTTTTATTCATCTTTTCTCTCCTCCTTCTCCTCTCTCCACTCGTCCCAACGCTGTCTACCCTGTTTTTACTTTCCCTTCCGTCCTCTTCTCCCTCTTTTTCTCCCTCCATCTCCCTTCCATCCTATCCCCCTTCCTCTTTCCCTCCCCCTCCCTTAACTTTTATCCCCTCTTTCTCCCCCCCCCCTTCCCCTTCCTCTCTCTCCCTCCCCCTTTCCCTATCCCTCTCCTTCTCCCTTCCCCCTCTTCCCTCCTCCCTCTCCCTCCTCCCACCTTCCCTTTCCCAAACACCCCACCCCCAACCCCGGTTTTGTTTGCGTGTTGCTCCATCCTTGCAACCGCATTTAACGACGTTGCAAGGGTCCCTAATTATCCCCAGGTATCATGCTGAGATTAGAGAGAGATCCGGGGCACTATGAGGTAATTATATGGTGCGTGAATGAGGGTATAATTCTCTGAGAAAGCAGTGATTATGGGGGAAAGGGAGGGCGGGAGGGAGGGAAGATGGGAGAAAAGGAGGGGAGGGTGGGGGAGAGAGGGAGAGGGAGGGAGGGAGGGAGGGAGGGAGGGAGGGAGAGAGAGGGAGAGATGGAGGGAAGATGAGAGAAAAGGAGAGATGGAGGGAAGATGGGAGAAAAGGAGAGAGAGAAAGAGAAGAGAAAGAGAGAGAGAGAGAGAGAGAGAGAGAGAGAGAGAGAGAGAGAGAGAGGTGAGGAAGGAGAATGAGTAAAGAGGAAGGGAAATGGAGGGAGAGATGAAGATGGAAGAAAGGAAAGGGAGGTAAGGAAAAAGAAGACGGAGGAGAAAGACAACGGGAGAAAGAGAGAGAGAGAGAGAGAGAGAGAGAGAGAGAGAGAGAGAGAGAGAGAGAGGGGGAGGGAGGGGGAGTAAAGGGACCTATTAGTACGTGCATCGGTTGGTGCTATTTTCGGAGACTTGCGTTTCAGTTAGGGAGATGTGTGTGTGTGTGTGTGTATGTATGTGTATGTGTATGTGTGTCTGTCTGTCTGTCTGTCTGTCTGTGTACACCGAACCCCCATCTTCTCTTTAATGACAATATTACACGCTCTTCATTTACGAGTTGTGCAATGTGGGCGTTGATAGTACTTAGGTATTAATTTTTTTTCCCCCGGCAGGTGCGACTGGGAGAGGAAGGGGTGAGAGAGAGAGAGAGAGAGAGAGAGAGAGAGAGAGAGAGAGAGAGAGAGAGAGAGAGAGAGAGAGAGAGAGAGAGAGAGAGAGGAGATAACCTTTTTTTTACGCCATGCTTTAAAAATGTTTTTGTCGATCATTTCACAATTATATTGTACAGTTTTTTTTTTAAATCCTCCTTTTTAAACTCTTTTTTTTTTCATTATTTCGTTTCGTGTCGTGGTGATAAAAAGTCGAGTTTGAAATGACGTTTGTCGCCGTGTTCGACCTTCAGGCAGTTCGTTTGGAATTAATTGACTGATAATGTCAGGCTGGTTGCAATATGTGTCTCGATCATCATTGAGTTTTGTTTTTTATTTTTTTTTTTCTGCTCTTTCTTCGGTCTCTTCTGCACCGTCTTCTTTCTCTTGTGTTTCTTTTCTTTTCTTTTCTTTTTCTTCTTATTTATCATCATCAGATATTTGTGATGCGTCATTCATTGCCCTTATGACCATGATCATCATCATAATCATCATTAGTTGTACATTTGCCATTGCTATTGCTATTACTATGTCTGCCCCTATTATTGTTACTGTTATAACTGTAGTACTGTTACTATTACTATTACTATTACTATTACTCTACCCTCCTTCCTTTACTATTACCATTTTGCTATTACTATCTCACTATCTTACTATAGCACGGAGGCAGTGCGTAGCCGGGACTTCCCCCTCGGCCAGGAGTGCATTGGAGCCTTAAGGGTGAAGTCCTAAGGGTGAAGGAAGGGTGAAAAGGACCCTTTCCTCCCCCCTGGCGCGTCGGTAGTGAGTGGGTTCAAAGGGGCATCTGAAAGGCGTGTGGAAGGGACTTTGTTTTGATTTTGTGAATGAGTTTATTTCGTTTTTTTTTTTCTTCTTTTTCTTTTTCTTTTTTCTTTTTTTTTTTGGGTCTCCTGCTTTGTGGTTGTGGGATATTGTCATTGTCTTTGTTTTGTTTTTTTATTTTTGTTGTTGTTGTCACTGTCATCATTATGATATTGTTATTACTATTGTTGTTGTTATTATTATTATTGTTATTATTATTATTATTGTTATTATTATTATTATTATTATTATTATCATTATTACTGTTGATGCTGTTGCTATGTTCACCGTATTTTGTTTTTCATCATAATTAATTATGTAAATAATTAATTCCTGTCGACGCTGCCTCCGTCCCCAGACCTATGATTAGTTGACACAATAAGTTTAGTCATTAGTTGATTGCATCCGCTAAATCATCCATTAAATTGATCAACTAATATATATATTTTTTTTCCATATAATGTTATGGAAATGATGAAATATGAATCATACACTGTCTCGCTGCCATCAACACAGACGTTTGGGAGCAAGTCTGAATTGGCTAAACTTGGTTTAATCATTATCGGGGCCAAGTTTGCGACGACAGACTTGGGGCGAGAGCAAGTTCGCACAGCGAGCGCTCTCGACTTCGCCTTGGCTCTGTCGCAGACCGGGGGGGGGGACGAGAGGGAGATAAGATTAGATTGTTATGAGAACGAGGTTTAACTGAGGTGTTCAAGGGATCGTAAAAGGACTTTTCGGTCTACCTTCCCTCCTTCTTTCCTTCCTTTCTTCCGTTTTTCCTTCTTTCCTTCCTTCCTTTCTCACTTCCTTTCTTCCGTTTTTCCTTCCTTCCTTCCTTCCTTCCTTCCTTCCTTTCTTACTTCCTTTCTTCCTTCCTTCCTTCCTTCCGTCTTTCCTTCCGTCCTTTCTAAGTTCTCTCCCTCTCTCTTTCCTCCCTCCCTCCCTCTTTCCTTCCCCTGTTTCAGCCTTTCCCCTCTCAGTCTCTTCTCTCTTTCATCATTGCCCCTCACTCCCTCCCCTCCCTCTCTCTCTCTCTCCTTTCCTTTTAACGCCCTCTTCCCTTCTCTTTCCTCTCATATTGTCTTATATTCCCTCTCCTCTTCATTCCTCCCACTCGCTTCTTCCCCTTCCCCTTTCCCTCTCTCTCTCCTTTCCTCTTCCCCATCCCCTCACCTCACCCTCTCTCCTCTCCCCCTCCTCCTCTTTCCTCTCTCTCTCTCTCTCTCTCTCTCTCTCTCTCTCTCTCTCTCTCTCTCTCTCTCTCTCTCCTTTCCTCTTCACTAGCCCCTCTCCCTCTCTCCTCTTCCCTCTTCCCTCTTCCTCTCCCCCTCTCTCCTCTCCCCCCTCTCGCTTCCCCATCAACTCCCCCCCCCCCCTCTTGGCGACTGGACTAGGCCTAATTAGCGGTGATGAGGAATGGGCCGCCACGATCACGCGGTCCTGATGACGACCCGCTGATTTATCGGTCGTACCCGGAGTCGTCCTGGTCGTGGCGTCGTCGATCCCTCTTTGGCGTCGTCGGGAAGGACTGGCTATTAATTCGTCGACGGTGGATCCTGCTAGTTTTTCCTATTTTTGTGGGTTTGTGTGTTTCTCTCTTTCTCTTTCTCTGTCTCTCTCTTTCTCTCTCTCTCTCTCTCTCTCTCTCTCTCTCTCTCTCTCTCTCTTCTCTCTCTCTCTCTCTCTCTCTCTCTCTCTCTCTCTCTCTCTCTCTCTCTCTCTCTCTCTCTCTCTCCCTCCCTCCCTCCCTCCCTCCTTCTCTTCCTTCTCTTTCCTCTCTCCACCTTCCCCACTTCACATTCCTCATTCTTTTCTTCTTCCATTTGCTTCCTTTCCTTATTCTATTTCACCTTTTCCTTTTTTACCCACGCCATCCTTCTCTCTTTCTTCCTCTTGACATTTATCTTTAATTTGTCTTCTCGTCTGCTAGTTTCTCTTCTTTTTTTTTTTTTTTTCTTTGCCTTTTTTATAGCTTCTCGCCGTCTTCCTTTCAAGTTTCTTCTGCATTGCTTACAAGTTACTTCGCGTGTCAAGAAGAGAGAGACAGATGTTGCAGATAGGAGGAGGAGGAGGAGGAGGAGGGGGAGTAGGGAAGGAGGTGGAGGAGGAGAGGTGGAGGAGGAGAGGGGGAGGAGGGGGGGAAGGAGGAGGAGAGGAGGAGGTGGGGGAGGAGGAGGTGGGGGAGGAGGAGGTGGGGGAGGAGGAGGGGGAGGGAAGGAGGAGGAGGGGTGGAGGTGGAGGAGGAGGAAGAAGAAGAAGAAGAAGAAGAAGAAAAGGAGGAGGTGGAGGACGGGAGGAGGGGGAGGAGAGGAGAGGAGGTGAGATGAGGAGGAGTAGGAGTAGGAGTGGAGTAAGGAAAAGAAACATGAGAATGATGATAAGAAAGAAGGTGAAAGGGGGAGAAGGAGAAGAAGAAGAAAGTAGAAATAGGAATAGAAATAGAAATACCAGAAGAAAAAGTAGCATCAGATGAAGAAAGGAAGAAGAGGAGGGGCGAAGAGAGTCCTCTAGGGGGGAGGGGGGAGGGGGGAGGTGTAGCTTGTAGGTGATAGAAAGGATTGAGACAAAGTGGGGGCGGAGTGGAGGGGGGGAGGGGGTAGGTGGGGAGGGGAGTAGGGGGCGTCCCAATCATACTACACCCCAACGAGGTTCATTGTTGTAGCGACAGATACAAATTGTTGGAGGCTGAGTCTCGTTGGGGAGGGGGGGGGGGCGTGAGTGACCTCTCGTGCACGGGATTCTACCCCCCTTACCCCCTTAACCTCCCCCCCCCTTTAACCCCCATTAACCCACGGAGCTTAAGGGTATGAAGGGGGATCTTTATGTATGTATGTATATGTGTATAATGTGTGTGTGTGTGTGTGTATGTATATATGTATGTATGTATGTATGTATGTGTATATATGTATATGTGTGTATATGTGTGTATATGTGTGTATATATTTATATATTTATATATTTATATATTTATATATTTTTTTATATGTATATGTGTATATATATTTATATATAAGGATTCGATTGTTGTTCTGTTTGTCTTCGTTGTTGTTTTGTCACTTGTTGCTCATTATTATTGTTTTTGACGTATTTTTATTGCTATTGCTATTATTATTATTATTATTATTATTATTATTATTATTATTATTATTATTATTATCATTATTATCATCATTATTATTATTATGCGCAGTAGTAGTAGTATTACCTTTTTTGGGGATGAACCATCGCGTATTCTGAACCGTCCAAACTGACTTCCCTTTTTGTATGAGAAGCGCATACTTAATGTAGCCAGACAGACAGACACGAATGCAAATCGTTCATCCGTTTGAGTGTGTGTTTTATAATCGTTATGTTCTTGTTCTTATAAATCTTTATTTTGATAATTGTAATTTTTTTTTTTTTTACTAATTCATTTTATATTTCATTGTGGTTATTATTTATCTCATTTTGTTGTATTTAGCTTTCATATTTTTTTTACTTTTTTTCTTTCTTATGATTATTATATTGTTGTATTATTTTTATTTATCTTTTATTTTATAGTTAATTATTTATCCGATTTTACAGTATTATTTTTATGTATCTCAGTTTTTTTTTTCCTTCTTTTTTCTTTTCTTTTCTTTTTCTTTTTCTTTTTCTTTTCTTCTCTTCCCTTCTCTTCTCTTCTCTTCTCTTCTCTTCTCTTCTCTTCTCTTCTCTTCCCTTCCCTTCTCTTCTCTTCTCTTATCTTCTCTTCCCTTCCCATCCCTTCTCTTCCCTTCCCTTCCCTTCTCTTCTCTTTAATAACTCATTTATTCCTTCTCTTCCCTTCCCTTCCCTTCCCTTCCCTTCCCTTCCCTTCCCTTCCCTTCCCTTCCCTTCCCTTCCCTTCCCTTCCCTTCCCTTCCCTTCTCGTCTCTTCTCTTCCCTTCCCTTCTCTTTAATAGCTCATTTATTCCCCTATTTACTCACGACGTGTCCCGCGACCGAGCCACTTGTCCGCATTGCCGCCCTCCGAACGCCAAGGCTGGGGTCCAAGAGGCCGCACTTTAGTAGGACTTGAGTACTTGAGTGCGGCAAACACGCATAAGGGAAAGGTTGTCACTAATAATAACAGACATAGCAAGGCGATGACGCTGTGTTGAAGTGTGTCGTTGCTGTGTTTTTCGTTTTTTTTCGTTTTATGGTGGAGGCGGTTGTGTCAAAAGGAAGGGGGTGGGGGGCGGGGTTTAAGGGGGATGGGGTGAGGGGGAGGTGGTTTAAGGGAGGAGGTTTAAGTAGGGAGAAATGGAGGTTTAAGGAGGGAGGTTTAGGAGGAAGGGGGGAGGGGGGTTAAGGGAGGAGGAGGGGAAGGATTTTAAAGGGAAGAAGGGTAGGGAGTGGAGGGGGAAGGGGGAGGAGAGTTGGAAGGGAAATGGTGGGAGGGGATGCTGGGAGGAAGAGGAGAAGGAGAAGAGGAGGAAAAAGAAGGAAAGAAGGAAGAAGAAGAAGAAGAAGAAAAGGAAGAAGAAGAAGAAGAAGAAGAAAAGGGAAAAGAAGAAGAAGAAGAAGAAGTAAAGAAGAAGAAGAAGAAGAAGAAGAAGAAAGCGACGACGAAGAAGGGGCATAGAGAGGGAGGGAAGGGAGTGGGAGCAGAGCCTGACCTCCCTCCCCCTTTTTTTTTAGGGAGTTCGGAGGGAGCGGTCCTTGGTTCGTGGCCTTTTTTGTTATGTTGCAGGGATGATGCAAGGAGAAATGTTGCAAGTAAAATTGCAGATTTGTGGTAGTCTGGTGTGGGAGTTTGTACTTATATGGAGCTGCAGGCTTTTTCGTTTTTTTAGCATTTGCATATGTTTGTGTTTTTCTTTCTTTCTTTCTTTCTTTTTTGGGTTCGTCGTCTTATTCCTATTTCGTTTCTGATTCAGCTGCATATGTTGTCTTCTTTATCTTTATCTTGATCACATCATTATTTTTTTTTTCTTTTTTTTTTCTTTTTTTTTCCTTGTTTTTCCTTTTTCCTTTTTTAGTCTTCCCGTTACTCGGCCTTCCCGTTATTCTATGATCCACCATATTATTCTGTTTTCTTCTTCTTCTTCTTTTCTCTCTCTCTCTCTCTCTCTCTCTCTCTCTCTCTCTCTCTCTCTCTCTCTCTCTCCCTCCCTCCCTCCCTCCCTCTCTCTCTCCCCCCCCCTCCCTCCCTCCCTCCCTCCCTCCCTCCCTCCCTCTCTCTCTCTCTCTCCCTCCCTCCCTCCCTCCCTCCCTCCCTCCCTCCCTCTCTCTCTCTTCCTCTTTCGCACCATCGGAGCCCCCTGGGTATGACGTCACGGGGCATTCGCGCGGTCGGGGCCCTGCGCTTAAATGTTTTAGTGTCGAGCGCAGCGGACTTAGGCCGGCGGCTGCGTCTAAGTTCGAACTAAGTCTGGACTTTATGCCAGCTTAGGGGAAGGGGGGAAAGTCGCTCTTGTGGCCCTGGTAGCCGAAGGGCGATTTTGGCCTGCGGGACGAGGCCTGGCCAAGCCGCTTCTTTTGTACGCGTTATTTATATGGTAAAATTGTTCTTCTTAAGCAACAATTTAGAGTGACAGGGGGCCGATAAATTACCATACATTTACTACCACACCCTCGCGGGCACACTTGCCATGGCGGTCACGCGCGCGTGCACACACACAGACGAACAAACGTCGCGGCTCTTTGTCGTCCGCTGAAGCGAGCGCTTCCCTTCGCCGCCGCAAGCACGGGTGCTTGTTAGAGCGGCCGCAGCGCTTCCGGACGAGCGGCCACGGGCGTACTCGGGGGCGGACCCGCATGTTTATTAATGTGACGACGTTGAGGGAGGCGGGTGAGGGGAGGGGGAGGTGGAGGTGGAAGGGAGGTGAAGTGGAGGTGGAGGTGGAAGAGAGGTGGAGGTGAAGGGGAGGTGGAGGTGGAGGGAAAGGGCGAAAGGTAGACGTTGAAATGGGAGAGGGAAGATAAATGAGAAAGAGGGGAAGGGAGAGACGGAGATGGAGAAAGGGAAGGTGAAGAGGAAAGGGGAAAGAGAGAGACAGAGAATGAGAAAGAGAAAGTAAGTGCAGTGGATACAAACAGACCGACGCACACACAGACACGGAGACGAACAAAGAAAAAGGAGAGGACGAGGTGGACGCGCGCGCCACCCTCAGCAACAAAAGCTTCGTTTCCTGTCAATAAGGAAACAAAAAACGTTTTAGGAGCGATTTCATGGCCGGTGACTTCGAATTTGATGTTTCTAAGACAAAGGGAACCAGAAAACCGGTTAGCTCTATGGAGGTCTGTTGCGGGGGGGGGGGGGGATATCGCAGGGAAGTTTGCCGTCGAGGCTGTCTAGCCTGGGGGAAATTTTGGGGGAAATTGGAGGACGAGGAGAGATGTTTTAGGGGAATTTCGGTGAGAGGGAAGTTCATTTAGGGGAGAAGGAGGGAGGGAGGGGGGAGTGAGTGAGTGAGGGAGGGAGGGAGGGAGGGAAAGAAGGAGGGATGGAGGGGAGGTACAGAGAGAGGCTAATGCAAGGACTTCTTTTCTTGGAGCGAACGCGGAGGCATTGTGGCCGTGGAGAAAGGTATTGTTGAACTCCTGAATCGCCTTTGTGTGAACGGGAGCACGAGAATGCAGAATGTTTGAACTTTCAGTCGTGGAAAAGAACACGGGGGCGATGATCGAGCGTGCACTGTCGCTGAGCCAAAGGGACGCGATGATTGAATGAACGAGCGAAAAGGGAGGCGGGTGTGAGGTGAATATTATTGCGAAGAGGGGAAGGAATCATTGTGAACAAAGACACAAGGACCGTGAACTCTAATCGCGGTATGTTCAACAAGTCGGTTGAACAGGAAAACACGTATTGCGGACAGGGGTACGATTCTTGGCAGCGACGTGGGTGAGTGAGTGAGTGAGGGAGGGAGTGAGTGAGTGAGTGAGGGAGTGAGTGAGGGAGTGAGTTAGTGAGTGAGTGAGTGAGGGAGTGGGTGAGTGAGGATGAGTGACCGTGTGGGCAGGTAACTACGGACCCGCGTCGACGGCGAGTGCTCCGCCACGGCATGGCAAACGCTTCGAGATGCGGCAGACGGCGGCAGGTGGCGGACGTGCCAGAGTAGAGCTCCGCGACGCGAGATCTCGGCCGATACTGTCCTGAGACGAAGGAGCAGCCGCTGCCTCCCCTGTGTCAGTGTCACGTGTGCCAGGAGAGAATGCAGGTGTCTCGGTGTGCGGAGGAGGGCTCTGAGGGTGCCAGGGTGACGACGAGAGGTTTCCGAGGGTGCCAGGGTGACGACGAGAGGTTTCCGAGGGTGCCAGGGTGACGAGGAAGGGGGTCTGGGGGTGCTAGGGTGACGAGGAAGGGGCTCTGAGGGTGCCAGGCTGACGAGGAGAGGCCTCTGAGGGTGCCAGGGTGTCGATGAGAGGGCTTTGAGAGTGCCAGGCTGACGAGAAAAGGAGTGATTGTGCCGAGGAGAGGATTCTGGGGGTGCCAGGGTGACGAGAAAAGGAGTGATTGTGCCAGGGAGACGAGGAGAGGGTCCTAAGGACGCCAGGGTGACGAGGAGAGGGCGCAGGGAAAGGAGTGCCAGGAGGAGGGTTTCACGTGGGAACGGGAAGGTGCCAAGCCGGGAGCGGTGACTGCCTCCCGAGGATGATGAATGGGCCAAAAGTCTAGGAGAATTCCAAAGTACTTTTTGTATAGTTTGCATCTGTCTATCAGTTTAACTTTACATCTAACAATCTGTCTCTAACTCTCTCTCTCTATATATATATGTGTGTGTGTGTATGTGTATGTGGTGTATGGATATATATATATGTATATATATATAGATAGATAGATAGATAGATAGATAGATAGATAGATAGATAGATAGATAGATAGATAGATAGATAGATAGATAGATAGATAGATAGATAGATAGATAGATAGATAGATAGATAGGTAGATAGATAGATAGATAGATAGACAGACTGATAAGTAAATAGATTGGCACACACACATACAGATGCAGACAGACAGACGTAGAGAGAAAAAAAAACACTTTTGCATGTTTGTTTTTATACGTGTATGCACGTGTGTGATAAAACCCCGTTGGCAAATTCTAAAGGCATATTCATGGAAGCGACTCTGCCTGCACGCGAGCTGCAATAGAGTCATGAAATTCAGGATTATCTCATGATACTTGCATCACGGCCGAGGTGCCATTTCATCATCAATCAGTGTCATGAGCTTAATGACGCCGTGCCATTTGGTCCTCTTTTGCCCCAATCAACTAATTGGCTGACGTCATAATGCTAATCTGTGATGTCATGAAGCCTTGCCACTTACTCACTTGGGTACGTGAAGAAAGAATGGGGGGGGAGAGGAGGAGGAGAAGGAGGAAGGGAGGATGGGACGAGGAGGAGGAGGAGGGGGGAAGGGAGGATGGGGAGGGGGAGGAGGAAGGGGGGGAAGGGAGGATGGGAGGAGGAGGAGGAGAAGAAGAAGAAGAAGAAGAGAAGAAGAAGAAGAAGAAGAAGAAGAAGAAGAAGAAGAAAGAGGAGAAGAAGAAGAAGAAAGAGGAGAAGAAGAAGAAGAAGAAAGAGAGAGGAGAAGGAGAAAAGGTCAAAATATCAAAGAAGAAAGAAAATGGCATAACATTAGAAATGAAGAAAGAAAAAAGAAAGAAAGAAAGGTTTGGGGAACAAGAGGAAAACGAAGCAAAACAAAACAAAACTGATATCCGGAAGGAAGAAGGAAATAGAGAGATAACAGAGGTAAGGGGACGAAAGGGGAGAAGAGAGGACACGAGGAAAGCAGGTGTAGGATAACGGGCGTAGGATAACAAGGGCAAGGGTGACTGATGGGTGGCCGTTAGGTGGGGGGGGGGTAAGGGGTAAGAGGGAAGGTGAAAATGAGGGGGGGGGAGGGAGGGAATAGGAGGGAGGGAGGGAGGACGGAGTGAAGGCTAGAATGGGGAAATAAAGATAGGTAGGAAAATGGGTGGGGTGTAGATTTGAGAGGAGAGAATGAGGGGAGTAAAGTAGAGAGCAAGAGAGGGGAATGGGAGGGGTGTGACTTGGATGGGGGAAGAATGGGGAATAAAACTAGGGAGTAGAGTGATGGGGAATAAAACTAGGGAGTAGAGTGATGGGGAATAAAACTAGGGAGTAGAGTGATGGGGAATAAAACTAGGGAGTAGAGTGATGGGGAATGAATTAAGGGATAGAGTGATGAGGGAGAGGGAGGGGCAGACTCAGGGGGTGCGATGGGGTAGGAGGTGGGGTAGATGTACGGAGAGAGGGGAGGGAGAGGGGAGGGAGGGGGGAAGTTTGAGGCAGACTGGGGGACACACCTAGCGTACATGACGATGATGGATGCCGAGGTGA